>NW_026889803.1:41877500-42090000 GCF_033153115.1 Saccostrea echinata
AAGTACCTTACTTACTCCTGGTTTATTAATATTTAATCCAGATTAGTATATATTTCCTAGTCTACTTTTTAAATGAACAGAACTTTTCAACAAATGTTGAAATATATTTCATTGAATTCAACATTATTCTACGGTTACCAAGTTTCATTATATTATTGAACCAACTCAAGTCAGCAAAGTGACAAATTTTAAAATTTAATAGTACCATACTTATGCATTACATAATACAGTGTATTGGTTGTGCACGGATTGTCATTTTTGAAATTGGAAAAAATCCACATACACACATACATACACAAATAGGTTGTATATATATGTATTAAAATATGCAATTATATGAACATAAAAAATATTTTGATATAATTACATGCATGTAAATGTATCTGGAAAAATTTTGATCTGCAGATTGTTTTCATCAGTTTTTCTTGATCTTTATTCTGAAGAGTTTGGCATTTAAACCTTTTCATACATATTTATATGAAGGCTATGCAGTATAATACCCCTTAATTTGAAAGAGAAGAAAAAAAGAGTACAGATCTAAAAGCTAAACTTGTTAACTTGGCAGAAGTTTTAATTTTTATGTTATTTTGATCATGTTGCTGCACATTAAAAACATGGGAAAGACTACGTACATGATCAATCGATGTCATTAACTGACACAGGAAAATCAATTCGTGATACGTGCTTTCATTCTTTTTCTAGATACCTGTATTCAGGAGTATTGATGCAATTCATGGAGTTAAAAGAGATCTAATAAAAATGATTCAAAAGAATAAAATAATCAGAAAATCAATAGATATGCTAGGAATCTCACCTGCAAAAACATGCCCATAAAAAATCTCAGAACTATGAACAGGTAATAATTGTTGGAGAACGCGATTCCCAGTCCAATCAGTATAGGGCAATAGAGGGTCACCAGCATGGCAGGCTTCCGGCCATATTTGTCAGCCATGTAACCGAAAAGCAAGCCACCAACCATCACACCACAAAAATATAGTGTGGTAGCCAGTTTGGAAAGATACCTAGATTCACAGACTAAACTCCACTGAAATTGAAAAATAAAACTTATCTTAAAAGTGATAACTTAAGGCAACACTTTTACATTTAAAATTGCTGGTTTATATATCAATAGGCATATTAAATTATAACTGCTTAGTTAATGTTTTCTGTTAGGTTGAAAAATGGTTACCGGGTATACATGTGATGATAATTAAAAGTTATCTGAAAGTGTCATAGCAACAAGAGCAATAGGATTTCAAAAAATATGCTACATGTATCAAATGTATAATCTAAGTGAAAAGGAATTAGGAGCTATCTTTGGGGCTAATATTTTTTCACACATTCATCCCCCTTCCCTAAATGTGTCCACCGGCCCCCTCCTCCCTTTCCATCATCCTAAAAATGTTCTATAGTCCTTTGAGTAGTATAGTAATATACCTCTGACACAATGGTGGCTTCCGTCTCGCCAGTTTCAAACTCCCAGTAGCTGTCTGGGTCATCAGAGCAACTGATTGTCTTATTCACCACACCGGCCACATAGTAAGTACTAATACACTCTCCAAGTACTGGCCTCAGGGAACTGTTCAGTGCAGTACTGTCGTTGATTCTGGTATTGCTGCTGCTGTATTTGTTGGAAACACACATGTGTTTGGGGGTAAAACCAAAAAAAGCCATGATGACGATGTTGAATACTATTGGGAAATAGTTGCATGCCAAAAGGAAAAATATCCCCAGCTGGTATTTTCCTGGCTTTCCAAGTGTTTCTATTAATGTGTCCAACTGGAACTTCATGGTTATTTTTAAAGCTGTAAAAAAAAAATAATAATAAACCCTATTATTAAGTTTTATTGTTAAAAAAAAGATATGAAAGAATAATGTATATACAAAATGTACACTCAAACCTTGTTATCTCAAACTGAATGGGACCAATCGAGCAACAACTTGGAGCTTAAATCCAAGGATTCCAGATATCAAGGTTATATTTATTAAGCTGGTTGGGATTTCTAACTTACTTCAACTTATTCATTTTGGTTTGGTATCTGTGATATCTGATATATCGAAGTTCGAGATACAGAAGTTCAACTGTCAAACCAACTTCTTTTTACTGCTAATCTATCTCATGTTTGTAAAGCATATGTGTGCACACAAGTCAACAACAGTTGGAACTGTGCATTTTATAGTTACAATCATTAATAAGCATTTTATGCACAATCTTTTTATCTAAAGATTGCTTAATTTTTTCATATTTATTATTTAATTGTAATAACTAATCAAAGTGACATGTAAATACTAGTATATACATGATACAGTCACCAAATTCTTACTTAACATAGACATTTGGTAACAAAATATATTTGGCTGTATTCACTTTTAAGCAAGTAAAACATAGGCATAAATTAAAACATCTACATCTGTATCAAACACCCATATCAATATTTCTGGTAAGAGAATGAACAAATAATTGTAACTTGTTTCACGTAGCTTAGGTGATGTTGATGGGAGAGTAAACACTTGCTTCAGACTTTTAAATGAATCAATAAAAAAAAATCGTTACTATTAACAAAGTTTACTTTTCGATGGATATCACTGGTATTTCATTAAACTCAAAGTCCTGGTTTACATTTCATTACACCCGCTACACGTGTATGCCAAAAGTGAAAGCGAAAGTACACTGTAATGCTCATTCATGTCTTGTCATTTCTTTACTCATCAGCCAAGGTCATCAAAATCGATTTAATATAATTAATTCTTTTACGTCTGTTGAGTTTTATAATTAATCAATATTTCCATGACCACAATCACTAAATAATTATAACCTCTAAACGCTAGAAAGATAAATTCCGAGGGAATGACCTGCACAAAACATGTCATATTTAGAAATGTAAGTTTTATAAAACGACTTAAAATTCTTTTTCTTACCTTTGTTTACAATACTTATTCCCCCAAAAAGTAGTCGAATAATCTCCGTGAGTGTAAATACAGCTACCTTTCCCCCACGTTCATGTTTGACAGTGCAGTCTGAGCACACTCTCTCAGTGTGATCACTGGAAACTATTTTTGTTGATCCGGTAGCTTTTCCGCGATTGGGTAATTTTTAATAGCTCTTCGCTCAGTCAATATAAATAAACTCATATAATAAACGACTTTATATAGCTTTAAAAAGTATGTTCGATTTTGGATTTTTGCCAGTCTAATTTAGTGTAGACTGGAGCTTTTCTTAATTTACATAATATTATGTGTGTGAGAGAGGGGGGAGGGGGAATTTTCCCATCCTCAAATGGAATTTTTGAATATAAAAAAAGATAAAACGACTTCATATAGCTTTAAAAAAGTATGTTCAATTTTGGATTTAATGTAGATTGGAGATTTTCTGTACGTAATATTGAGAGAGAGAGAGAGATGGGTGGGGAATTTTTCCGGCCTCAAGTTGAATAATTTCTTTAAGTCAAATATGTTAAGCTGATTTGATTTGGATTTCTGGTGAGGTTACGATTCAGCAAAATGTTAATACTAGTAATTCGGACAATTGATTTTTTCATTAGATGGATCGAATGTTTTGTCACATGGATCATCTGCATGATGAGTTTGTTTTCTGGGACAGATATATTTTAAATTACATATATTTTTTAAACCACTTAAAAACCAATCAAGTGCAGATATTATTTTATTAGGACAGTATTTTTGAAAAGTGGGCCACACAATCGAGTGTTCGAAGTGCTAACCAAAAGTCAAAATGTTGCATGTTTATGCTGCTTGAAGGTTATAAAATAAAAATACACTTTAACATGTTTAATGTAATGTGATAAAATTAGCAGAAAAAAAAATCGAAAACACAATTTTATCAGCTATACATGTGCTAGCCTCTGATCAGTCTTAGAGATTGAGAGGTGGAATCCGACTGCAAACAACACTCCAGTTTCTACTCTATACCCCCCCCCCCAAATTTCCCCCAAAATAATTTATATAAAAAATGTCCTGGTTCTTTCTATTTCGTCGATCATCGTTTTTCATATATTTCCTGTTTCTCCTGCAACCAGAGTGGCATATTTTACAGTTATTCGTAGAGAGAGAGAGAGAGAGAGAGAGAGAGAGAGAGAGAGAGAGAGTAATATAGAATGCTTTGATTAAATTTTTATTAATATGTACACTCACTGCTGGTAAAGTGCGAATCGAGAAACATTGGTTTCGGACACTCATGTGAGAAGACGTGTTTAAGATATATTATTTGAAATAATAATATGTAACAGATACTAAATTTGTTTAACGAAATGACGAATTCGTTCAATCGAATTTAATTTGTTTTTGCAAATTGAAGAATTCGTTTAAACAAATTTAATTCTTTATAACAAATTTTAGAATAAATAAAATAATATTTTGATCATTCCTTCATATTAAGCAATAAAAAAACGTTCTGTGTTTTTAACTGAATGATTTTGTTACTTAGACGGCATAAACAACCAGACATGGCATCAAATAATCCAAAAATGTACTGGTGCGTATCAACGAATTGTGATGGCTGTAATTTTTTGTCAGAATGGAGGTCAGGCTTTTAAATAAATAAACGAATGATATGGATTTTTTTTATCCCATCCCCTCGCTTGAAAAGTAATGGGGGTATACATCCGTAATACTTGAGGGTACCCATCTCTTATCCTCTTCTCCTCCTATACCTTGAATTAAATTCAATGAGACTTTCACAGAATCTTTATTATAAAGTACCATTGTGCATCTTTTATTTTACATTTTGATCGGACAGATATTTGGGGTTCTCACAGGAAAGCCTGAACACTGCCATTCTTTCTAAAAAAAAAATTGAAAGTGCCCTTAAGAGAGTTCTCTTATCCACAACTCCTCCTATTGCACTGAATAAAATGTAATGAGATTTTCACAGAATCTATATTACATAGTGCAATTGCACACGATTTCGTGCACTTCCTATGTTTCGTTTCGATCGAACAGATATGTGGGGCTTCCCATAGCAAAGTAATGGACACTGCCATTCTTTCTATAATGGGGTACCCATCTCTTATCCGCAACTCCTCCTACACCACTGAATAAAATGTAATGAGACTTTTAAAAAAATCTGTATTACATAGTGCTATTGTGCACCTCCTATTTTTGTTTTCGATCGAACAGATATTTGGGGTTTCCCATGGCAAAACGTGGACACTGCCATTCTTTCTAGAAAATGCGGGGGGGGGGGGGGGTGTTACCCATGCATCTCTTAACCACAACTCCTCCTATACCACTGAATAAATTAAATTAAATGAGACTTTCACAGAATCTTTAATACATAGTGCCATTCTACACCTCCTATTTTTCTTTGCGATCGGACAGATATTTGGGGTTTCCCATAGCAAACAAGAGACCCAAGGGCCTTAACGGTCACCTGAGTATAATACCTAACTGTAAAGGAATAATAGATTGAAGAATAAAACAAAACAAATAAATAGATGAAGATAAATTATCCGAAAGCAAGAGAAATAAGATGCTCAGGAATGAACAAAATAGGTAATCTAGTACTCTGTAACGAATCAAAAAGTAGATCTATTTACTTGCCTGTACGTGCCAGTGATAATACACTCCCAATTTTCACCATCACCGTGTAGACTAAACAAAAGAACAGCTGCTTGATCACATAAATTCATCTCAAACCATCTCAGATTGGCCTATCCTGGTCCTTAAAGAACATTTAATGTTCAAAGATAAGGTATTTTATCTCATTTTTATTTATGTATAAAATACAAGTCTACCTGACCATTAAAATCTTGAAAGTACTTTAGGTGTTATAGATTTAAAAAATGTAATTCTTTTATTCAATGAACTTATTCTAAAATTACATTAAAATTCATCTCAAACCATCTCAGATTGGCCTTTCCTGGTCCTTGAAGAACATTCAATGTTCAACGATAAGGTATTTTATCTCATTTTTATTTATGTATAAAATTGTCTACCTGACCATTAAAATCTTGAAAGTACTTTAGGTGTTATAGATTTTAAAAAAATGTAATTCTTTTATTCTACGGAAGCCCATTCAGGACCTATTAAAAATATTTTTGAATTCGATATAACGAATTGATGAATTTGTTATAACAAATTTAATTCGTTATAACAGTTTATTTGAATTCGTTATAACGAATTTAATCTGTTATAACAAATTTGTTGAATTCATTATAACGAATTCAAAAATTGGTTATAACGAATTAAATTCGTTTAAACAAATTCTAAAATTTGTTATAACAAATTAAATTCGTTTAAACGAATTTTAAAATTTGTTATAACAAATTAAATTCGTTTGAACGAATTCTAAAATTTGTTACATCGAATTAAATTCGTTTAATCAAATTCAACAATCAGGGCCTGTAGAAAAATATATATGAATTCGATATAACGATTTGTCGAATTCGTTCTAACAAATTTAATTCGTTAAAACAAATTAAAGAATTCATTTTAACGAATTTAATTCGTTATAACAAGTTTTAGAAATCGCTATAACGAATTTAATTCGTTATAACAAATTTTTCAATTCGTTGTAACGAATTCAACAAATTTGTTATAACAGATTAAATTCGTTAAAGCGAATTCAAAGAAACTGTTATAACGAATTAAATTCGTTATAACAAATTTGACAATTCGTTATATCGAACTCAAAAATATTTTTTGATAGGTCCTAAATGGGCTTCCGTACTATTCAGTTAACCTATTTTAAAATTACATTACCAACAGTGATTAATTATCATAGGTGAATAGCAAATGGAAATAACTTCTTTTAGTACAGTACAAATTTCCCTATAAAATCGGTAGAGCCTTGCCCAGCAACAGCACACTTGACCCAGCGATCCAGAATGTCACAGATCTGGTAAAATAACCCATGTTCATTCAACTTTGTACTTTGTTTGCTTCCTAAATTTAAAAAAAATTAATGTATTTTCACTATATAATCAATAGTCTCTCTCTCTAACACCAGAACCCCTGACACAATATGGAAAACGCACCCTTTTTCATCATAACCATGCACTAAGTTTATCTGCTAAATACCCAGGAGCAAAGAAGACGAAGAATTGATTCATTTTCACTATTTAATCAATAGAGCCCCACCCTAACACCAAAACCCCCGACTCAGGGGTTATTTTGAAGAGGCACCCTTGCTCATCATAACCATGTGCTTAGTATGTCTGACAGATACTCAAGGTCAGAGAAGAAGATTTTCAAAGAAATAATGCATTTTCAATGTACATGTATACACTCAAAAGAGCCCTGACACAGAACTTGTTTCTGTAATGAATTTTTTAACCCATTGTAAAATAATAACACAAGGTATCTAACTCTGAATTACATTGAGTTCCCCGTCCCTAGAATTGCAGTCATTTACACTTTCAGAGAAAATGCACTAGCAAACTGTTTATTACCATTGTCTTCTACAATGATTTATCTACACAACCATATATGGCATGCTTATTTTGTCACCCTGAAAGAATTCGGGGAGACATATTGCTATTGTACGCAAAATAACTTTGTCCGCGGATGATTTCGCGGACGACCGGGACAATTTTACAGAAACGTATTAGTATTTTTTTTAAGCTGGTAATTCCAACTTTAAAATTGGAAATTCAAACTTTAAAGTTTGCTTTTCCAACTTAAAAGTTGGAAATTCTAACTTTAAAGTCGGAAATTCGATCCAGTTTTAAATTTAGTAATTCCAACTTTAAAGTCGGTAATTCCAACTTTTAGCTTGGTGTTTCGAACTTTTAAGTTGGTAATTCCAACTTTAATTCTGATTTTTCAAACTTTAATCTTGGCTTTTCCATCTTTGAACGGCGTTATGCATTATATCTTGATACTTTGTAGCTGGACTCGTGTTGCTGTTTTATATATTGATGAGATACTTTGTAGCTGGACTCTTGTTACCGTTTGTAATAACATGTATAATGTACTTACAATGGAAAGAAACGATTTTATTATGAAATGATGAAAGAAGGAATTTTTTTTTTGTCTTTTCATATACAGAATTGATACATTTAGTTCAGTTGTATTTGTAGCATATAATTAGTGTTGATTAATCCTATATTCCAAACACTAATAATGGTCTCATTTGTTTAAGCTTATTTAAACAATAAAATGCTTTCTTTGGTTCTTAGTACGGGAATTAATGTCGCAGCTGTTGCAGAAAAAATGTGAATTTTTTCTGCAATAGCTGCGACGTTAATTCCCGAACTAACAAGCAAAGAAAGACATTTTATTGTTTATATTTATATCTGTAAAAAAACAAAAAAAAAAAAACATTCAAAGTAAATTAAATATGTTAAATATTGTATTATAGATGCGTATGTCATTGTATGCATAATTGATGGAACAGCCCTTGCTTAAGAAATGTATGCAGATGGCTTGCTTAGTGTTGTTTATGGACTGATTAATAGCAATGGTTTTTATAAGAAATAAAGGAAATAATACTCAGTGGATGTAAATATTCTCTCATACAAAACAAATATATTTGTGATCTCTTAAACAGGTTTGGTTGAATACCTCGGCTGTCATGTACGGAGTTGTATGAAGTTATTCTCCATAAACTTATATAAGGTGGACCAAAAGAAATATAAGGATTTTAAAGTTGAAAGTTTATGTAAAGTCATTGGGAAGGTCAATGTAAAAAATAATTGGCACAGAATAATTACACAATTTTTTTTTCAGTGTATTAAGTTTTCATTTCAAGTTGGAATTAATTTAAAATAAAGGAAAAAAAAGCTCAGGAAAAGGGCTAGAAAAGCTCAAATTAAAGTTGAAAAGGTAACTCCAACTTTTATCTTGGCGTTTCGAAATTTTAAGTTGGTAATTCAAACTTTAATTCTGACTTTTCAAACCTTAATCTTGGCTTTTCCATCATTATATCTTGATACTGTGTACTGGACTCGTGTTGCTGTTTTATACATATCATCACAATAGAAAGAAACGATTTAATTATGAAATTATGATGAAAGAAGGAATTATTTCATTGTGTTTTCATATACAAAATTAATACATTTAGTTCAGATGTATTTGTAGCATGAAAGATGGTGTTGATTCATTCTATAAATCAAACACCTAATAATGGTTTCATTTGTTTAAGCTTATTCTCTCGTACAAAACAAATATATGTGTGATCTCTTAAACAGGTTTGGTTCCGATAAATGTATACCATGCCTCTTTCTTTACTCCTCACTAAATTATTAACAACAATGAAGGAGAAACTTCAGGAGTACTGTACAAAAATAAATACGAGAAGTGGTGTAAATCAGGTGTGGATACTTAAAAATTTCCAGGATCTTTTAGAAAATTTGAAATCATAAAATTTTACCAAAATCAATAACATTAAAACGTACGACTTTTCAACACTTTATACAACCATTCCCCACGATAAATTAAAGTCCAGGCTTTTTGATATGACTGACAGCTGCTTTTTCAATAAAAATGGAACTTGTAAATATACTTCCCTTGTCATTGGTCATTTGCAAAATTATTTTGTTAAAAAACATTCTAATTGTACACACAAGTACTCTGAAGTTGATATTAAAAAGATGCTTAAGTTTCTGATTGACAACATCTACGTGGCTTTGGAGACCAGGTCTTCCAACAATCTGTTGGAATTTCCATGGGTAACAATTGTGCTCCAATATTAGCAGACCTATATTTGTATTCATATGAAGCAGAATTTATCAAATTCTTATTTATGAGAAGAAGAAAACACTTGCTGTGGCCTTCAAGTCGACATTTAGATATATCGATGACATATTATCAATTAACAATAGTTACATCTATTCATGTGTCGACTCGATATATCTCAGTGAGCCTGAAATAAAAGATACCACAGAGTCTGACACATCTGTTTCATATTTGGATATTTTACTAGAAAAAAGACTTTAATGGTAATTTAACAACAAAGCTCTCTGATAAATGTGATGACTTCAATTTTTCAATCGTCAACTTCCCTTACTTATGTAGTAATATACCCTTATCACCTGCATATGGGGTTTTTGTCTCCCAGTTGATTCGATACATAAGACCATGCTCTACGTATGAACAATTTCTAAAACGAGGCAAGCTATTGGTAAACAAGTTGATGAAACAAGGATATCGACAGTCTCGTTTGAAGTCATCATTTCGCAAGTTTTACGGTCGATACAATGACCTTATCAGCAAAATGATTAATACAACCTATCATTAAGTCAAATGCTGACTGATGTTTTTCATACTAATTGTTAGGCCATTATTTACACACTGAATTGTCTACGGATTTTTCTCGATCATGACAAGAAGCACACGGCGGGTGTGACCGGTCGGCAGGGGATGCTCACTCCTCCATGGCACCTGATCCCACCTCTAATGTTTTTGGAGGTCCGTGTTTGCTCTGTTCCCAGTTTATATTGTTCCAGTGGAGTTTGAATACTGTTCATTATCTCAATTTTTTTACACGTAACCTCACCTGACTTGTTGCAGACGGGTAAACAATTACCCTTCAGGGTATCATTATCATACATGGGCCTGTACTAAATTGGGCTAGACAGGATAGAAAAACAAAGCGTTAATTTGTCATGTATTATTTTGTGTATTTTGTTATATTTTGTATGTTGTTAAACTTTTTCCTTGCGTCCAGTTAGCCCCTCCCATTTTTCAGTACCAAATTTCATGGTTCTTGGGTTTTTCCACATATACTTATTCTATGTCTCCGAAATTTTAGGAAGAACTATATATTGAGTATTATGTTAGGCAAGTGCCCCAGGAGTCATCCCTAACCCACCCCTTAGTTTTAGCTCACCTGAGGTGAAGGCTTAAGTGAGCTTTTCTGATCAAAATCTCTGCCATTGTTGTTGTCTTCGTCATAAAGTTTTTACAGTATCATCTTCTTCTCTTCTGGGCCAGTTTCAACAAAATTGCCTCAAAGTATCCCTGGATAAAGGGGATTTAAGTTGTTCAAATGAAGGATCAAGCCCTATTTTAAGGAGAGATAAGAATGAGTGAAAATTTCAAAAATCTTCTACTCAAGAACCACCGAGTCAGAAAAGGTTAAACTTACGTGAAATTAAACCTTCATTACATAGTGCAGATTCAAGTTTATCCAAATCATGATTCACCAGGGATAGGGTGGGGCCACAAGAGGCAATTAAAGTTTTACAAGGAAACATATAGGAAAAAACAAGATGTGTTTGTGAAACACTGATGCCCCCGTATGGCAGCTTATGGCGAAGGTTAAAGTTTCTCAAATGCAAGTCAAAATCCAGGCTAAAAGATAAAAAATGTTGATACCCAAAGAAAGGTCTTGTCTCGAGGAATACACCTGTGAAATTTGAAAGACCTAGATGCAACTGTTCAAAAGTTATGGCGAAGGTTAAAGTTTTTTAAATAAAAGTCAAACGTCAAGGTCAAGGTCAAAGTGGTTGGTATCCAAAGGAAGATCTTGTCACAAGGATTACATATGTGAAGTATGAAAGCCCTAGCACAAAACATTCAAAAGTTATGGCCAAGGTTGAAGTTTTTCAAAAGTAGGTCAAACTCCTAGGTCAAGGTCAAAGGGTCAAAGTGGTTGGTATCTAAAGGAAGGTCTTGTCACAAGGATTACATATGTGAAGAATGAAAGCCCTAGCATCAACCATTCAAAAGTTATGGCCAAGGTTAAAGTTTTTCAAAAGTAGGTCAAACTCCAAGGTCAAGGTCAAAAGGTCAAAGTCGTTGGTATCCAAAGGAAGGCCTTGTCACGAAGAATACACATGTGAAGTTTGAAGCCCCAAGCACCAACTGTTCAGAAGTTATGGCCAAGGTTAAAGTCTCATAAAATTTTGCAAAAGTGGGCCAAACTCCAAGGTCAAAAGGTCAAATATGATGGTACCCAAAGAAAGGTCTTGTCACAAAGAATACACATGTGAAATATGAAAGTCATAGCTCCAACCAATCAAAAGTTATGGGCAAGGTTAAAGTTGCCAACAGACAGACAGACAAACAGACAAACGGACAAACAGACAAACAGACAGACAAGACAAAAACAATATACCCCCGGGATCTTTCGATCCGGGGGCATAAAAATCATTAAAAATCTTCTTCTCAAGAACCACTTGGCAAGAACAGTGGAATCTCATGTGAACGCTTCATTATATAGTGTCGAATCAAAATTGTTCTTTCAAAAGACTCCTCCTACAGTTTTGATTCAATTTCAAACAGACTGCATAAGTAGACTATACTAAGATAAGTTTATCTGTTTTTGACTTCCTTGAACAGTGTTGCTATGATTACTGAAAATAGATACAGTCAAACCTCGTTATCTCGAACTAGATGGGACCAATATTGAACTAATCTCAAAATTATATACGTGGAGTTTTGGAAACCATATCTTTTTTACCCACAGGGTGAAAATGAAAATTCGGAAATTTAATTCCAAATCTTCAGGACACCACCAATCATCTTCCAAAATATGATTATGTTACTGCATAAAATGTAAGAGGAGTTCTAGGAACCAGGGGGTTTGTATTAAAAAAAAAAAAATCATTTTTCGACTTCCATTTACCCCAAGGGTGAAAATGAAAATTTTGAAACTTCATTGCACATCTACAGGTCACCACTTATTATCTTTAAAAAATTATAAGGGTGCTGCGTAAAACGTAAGAAGAGTTCTGTGAACCAGATTTTTTCTTTGAAAAACATCTTTTTCCAACCCCCATTTTACCCTTAGGATGAAAATGAAAATTCCGAAAAATTATTGCACATCTACAAGACACCACAAAAAGTCTACCAAAGATGATTAAGATACTGCGTAAAAAGTAAGAGGAGCTCTAGGAATCAGGGTTTCTTTTGTTTTGTTTTTTTGCATAAAAATCATCATTTTTTTAACTCCCCCCCCCCTTGACCCCTAGGGTGAAAATGAAAATACTAAAACCTTATTGCACTTTTCAGGACTTCACCAATCATCTTCCAAAAGATGATGAGGCGTAAAATGTCAAGGAGTTGTAGGAACCAGGTGGTTTTTTGGTATAAAAAGCATCATTTTTTTCAACTCCCATTCGACCGTCAGGGCGAAAATGAAAATTCCAAAACCTTATTGCACATCTACAGGACACCACGTATCATATTCCAAAATATTAATTGGCTACTGTTAAAATAAAAGAGGATTTTGAGGAAGATGAAAGTGTAACAGACGGACGGACCAGGGTAACAACAATATACCCGAACTTTCTTTAAAAAGTGCGCGTATGAAAAAAAAATAACTTGGCACTAATACTTCCGTATAATCTTCCTAAAATTTCCACAAAAGATGATCAGCAGCTGTAGTTATGCAGTAAACATTTTCAGTTTCAAAATGGCTACTGTTGTCATGTAAACGTAGGAAAAGTGAAGAATTTTGTTCGGGAGTGTTCTCGCCGATCCTTCGAACAATTTTCATAAAAATTTGCAGAAATGATATTCACTCATTGTAGTTGTGCAGAAAGCATTTAATATTTTTTAAATTGCCCATCTTTGCTATGGGTACAGAGGAAAAGTGAAAATTCTTTAACTTCGATTTTTTCAGGAACAGCTCAGACAATCATTTTGAAACTTTAAAGGATTATTACTTGCATTGTGTCAAATTGGTTTCTATTTCCAAAAAGTTGGGATCGGTTGTAAACAGTTGTCAAAGAAACGAAACAAAAGGAAAAGTAAATATGCGCACAAATGTCCTCCGAGATAGCTTGGACAATCGGTACGGTCGCTGTAATCTAAGATGTTTAATGATTCAATTATTGATATCGGCTTCTTTATATTTTTCGAAAACCTCTGGCTCTACAAAACTTTCATACAGAGGTCAAACTATCCTCTGTGTATAAGATTTGAATGCACTGGTTCATCTGGAAATATATACAAAAATACTTATAATGGTACTATGCAATAAAGAATCTGTCAAATTTTAATTAAATTTATTCAATGATCTAGGAAGAGTTGCGGTTAAGAGATGGGTACCTCGATATTATAGAAAGAATGGGAGTGTCCATGTTCTGCTATGGGAAACTCCAAATATCTGTCCAATGGAAGAGTAAGATAGGAGGTGCACTATGGCAATTTATGTATTGAAAAAGTCTTTGATCTCATTATATTATAGAAAGAATGGCAGTGTCCGTGTTTTTGTAAAGGAAACCCACAATTTTCGTCAGATCGAAAAATAGAAGGTTCACAATGTCACTTTGTAATAAATATTCTGTGAAAGTCACATTATATTTTATCAGTGGCATAGGAGGAGTTGTGGATAAGAGATGGGTATCCTCTAGCATTACAAACGTATGCAAGGATGCACAGAAAAACGTACAGGCGGAAGGACGGACAACCCCTTCACTAAATACCCTCCCAATTTTCTTACTTTTGTGTATATCCCAAGTATACATGTTTTGAACAAACTTGAATCTACACTACTTGAGAATATTTGCAAATGAATGTAAGTAATCATGACCTTACTGTTCTTGAGAAAAAAATTTTCCTGTCTATTTGATTACCTTTTGTAGCCCTTTCCCTACTCCAACGGCATGATTTGAACAAATTTGAATCTACGTTATTTAAGAGAGCTTTTACCTACTTTCTATCTTATCTGGAAAACATTTTTTTAAATGACTAAACATTTTCTTGATTACTAGTTCCCCCCTCCTGGGATGGGGCGTGGTCTTTCATGTTAAAAAACTTGAATTCCTTTTACGTAAAGATATACTTCATACTCAGTTTGGTTGACTTTGGCCCAGTGGTTCTTTAAAAGATCGACTTTCAAACTTTTTAAGCTTAGCTTAAACCATTCAATTTTGTTCAGATGTTGCATATGTAATGGTCAATTTTTATCAGAGATAAGAAATAAATCCAGATTTAAGCTTTTGATGACTTTGCTGAGTAAAAGGATCGATTAAAACCCAGAAATGGGTTATGATTAGAATTCAGATATTAGTTATGATTAATTATAACCCAAGTATGGGATATGATGAGAACCCAAATATGAGTTATGATTGGAACTCATATATGGGTTTTGATGAGAACCAAAATATGAGATATTATAAGAACCCCGAGTTATGATCAGAACCCAGATATTGGTAATGATCAGAACCCCGACATGGGTTATGAATAGAACTTAAATAGAACACAGATATGGGTAATGATAAGAATCCAGATATACATGTAGGTTATGATAATAACCCTGATGTAGGTTATGATTAGAACCCAGATATAGGTTATGATCAGAACCCCGACATGGGTTATGAATAGAACTTAAATAGAACACAGATATGGGTAATGATAAGAATCCAGATATACATGTAGGTTATGATAAGAACCCTGATATAGGTTATGATTGGAACCCAGATATAGGTTATGATAAGAACCCAGATATGAGTTATGATTAGAACCCAGATATTGGTTATTTTAGAGACAGTTTATTGAAACTAACACAAGAATAAAATTTTTCGCTAGGCTAAATCTTTTCATAAAATAACAACACTGCATTTCATTAAACTTTTTTGAGACATCATGTATACAGACTTTTCCAGCGAGAAATATTGTAAATATAAGACAAATCAAATATGATATTGTTTTAAATACGCAACCACTACTAAGTCCCAAAAGATTTTGTGCGCACCTTTATTCAAACGAAATTCCAGTTTACTAAATCGAAAGTGAAAATGCACATTATCTGATTTCCTAATTTATGGTACTTGTAAGTAATCGGAACTTTATGCACTTCGGCCTTGGGCGTTTAAAAAGATATTGAGCAAATTTAATTTAAACAAGAGGCCCAAGGGCCTTAATGGTCACCTGAGAGCCTGCCCTAACACCAGAATCCTTGACCCAGGGGCAATGAATTTCACAACTTTGGAAAAGGTATCCTTGTTCATCATAATTAAGTATTTCGTTAGTCTGTTTAATACTCAGAAGCAGAGAAGAAAATTTCAGAGAATTAATGCATTTTCACTATATGATCCATATAGCCCCGCCCTAACACCAGAACCAGGGTCCATGAAATTCACAATTTTGGAAAAGGCACCTTTGCTCATCATTACTATGTACTTAAGTAGTCTGTTTAATACCCAGGAGCAGAGAAGACGATTTTCAAAGAATTAATGAATATTCACTATATAATCAATAGAGCCCAACACTAACACCAAAACCCCTGACCCAGGGACCATGAATTTCACAATTTTGGATGCGCACCCTTGCTCATCATAAATATGTACTAAGTTAGTTTGTTTAATATCCAGGAGCAGAAAAGAAGTTTTTCAAACAAATAATGCACTTTCACATTATGATCTATATAGCCCCACCCTAACACCAGAACCCCTGATCCTGGAGCCATGAATTTCAAAATTTTGTAGAGTACTCAATGCCTATAACAGTCAGGACAACAGTTTAACTGCTTGAAGTTCATGAGTAAAGAGAAGACTTTTACAACAGGAAAAAAGATAGCCTATATAGTGAGAGTACTGTCCATAACTTACTAATACAAATCTTCAGAAGGTCCTATTTGCGAGATTGGTCTCTGACCTGATTATGGGGAAATACAGGCCTGGGAATTCGACTGTGTGCATCAATTAAATTCCCAAAATTTAAGTGGGGTTTATTTAACATTTTTTTTTTTGCAAAGATAAGACGTGACGTTGGTTTAGCTATATCCCTACCAACGAAAATGTTTTGTCGAAAAAAGTTATGTCAAAGCTACTAGTATACGATGTGCTTTCGTTCTTGTGTACAATTAAATCTAGGCTACATCTTTCCAAGAAATCACTGCATTCCGTTTACCTTTTTTGAGACATCGTGTGTACAGACCTTTCGAGCGAGAAATATTGTACGTATATAAAATATTGTTTTAAATTCGCAACCACTACCATTTTCCAAAACCTTGATTTTGTGCGTACCTTTATGCGAATGAAATTCCAATTTACTAAATCGAAAGTGAAAATGCACATTATCTGGATCCTACTTCCTTATGTATGGTACAGGTAATCGGAACTTTAAGCACTTCGGTCTCATGCGTTTAAAAAGTCATTGAGGGAATTTAATTAAAAATCGTAAATCACAGTTATAACGCACATGTAGTAGATATAACCGATATTTCCATTGCTATACGCCTTAAAATTGCAATCTGAGCAACAAACACACTGACATTAAACCATCCTCGCAAGCCAGGGATCCTGAGTCAACACGTTGCCGTTGGACTCGCAAGCCAGGGATCCTGAGTCAACACGTTGCCGTTGGACCCCTGCATATTTAATTCAATATTTGTGGGCTTGCTTCTCTCATTGAGAAGCACCAATCAAATTAAAACTTTCATAAATAGTTAGATAAGGATTCAGTTGACATCTCAAATGCACGTGTTACAAGTTGTTTATCATAGAATGGCTTAATGTGATTGGTTGAGAGATAAGAAAATCAATCAAGATTTGTAATTTTTCCGAAAGATGTCGCTACAGTCAGCCCACAAATATTGAATGAAATATGCCAGGGGTCCAACGGCAACGTGTTGACTCAGGACCCCTGGCTTGCGGGGATGACATTAAACAGGCTGATGGATTGGTTACGTCATACCTATTATGACCCGCCAAATTTAACGAACATACAGTCATGAAAAGGAAATTCAAAGTTTTCATTGAAGTCAGACATATTACAAAAAAAAAAAAAAAAAAAAAAAAAAAACATACATGAATAGAAAAAACATATTTCCTCTTTTGAACAACAACAATCATGACAATGAGTGCTACATATGTAAACTCCTCAATTATTTTTTCTCAATAGTAAGTGCTTTTACATGCAGAAGATATTTTAATATTCCAAGTTATACACAAGCACTCTGTTCAGATATCCACAGAAAATGTAATTTTCTGAATCCAAACACAGCCCCTGACAATTTAAGTTCCCTGAAAGCGCAAGTGTAATTATGTAAGCGAGGAAACGTCGTTTTCTATCCAGTAAATGAACACGGCGTTCAGCACCATCCATAACTAAAATGTTACCGTTTTTGTCACATGAAACTCCCCTTGGACAAAATAAGGACTGTGAAGTCCCAATATAAGTAAATCGCCTTTTCCCATTTTTCTTAACCACTACAAAAGCTCCTGCAACTGGCAAACTCCAGTCAGAAACACATATGTCACCATTATCTTTTTCCATAATATATCGAGGATCATGAAAGAGGGGTTGCTTTTTACTGTCTAACTGGATTTTCCGAATTTCCTGTCCCTTCATAGTGTAACGGGAAATCCTAGCTTCCTCGATCAATTTTTTACCTATGAGAAAAATCTTCATTTATTCGAGAGTAATATATACAACATGGCGTCTAGTCATTTGTGTTGAAAAGTATGCTCCTTCCCAGTTCAAGCTCTTCTACTGATTTACTTTTCACATATATAAATACTAGGATATTGTTTTCTCTCACTGTGTGGATTCCGTATTCTCCATTAGTTTTTATCTGCTTCAATTCATTTCCGTCATTGTCGATAAGGAATATTTTGCCAAACTGATTGCTGACCCAAAATGATCCAGAGGAGAGACAAGAAATATGGCGACTTCTGCAAGCATTCATCACAGACAAATCTTTTTTTGTTGTACAATTTGTATTCATCTGTCTTTCTTTGGCCGTGGATCTCTCCAGGTTCTTCAACTATATGGTCTGAATTTCCTTTGCATCGAAAACAAATACCACCAAGACTATTTCTAACATATAGAAAAGTTTCTTGAAAGTCATCACCAGACACTTCTATTTCAACATCTGGATTAAGTTTAAGACAAAGTTTACATACAAATCTGTGACATATATCACAAGAATGTGCAGAATCCCTGAGGCAATAGGCGCATTTAGTGGGACACTGAGCTTCCAATGGAGAAGTGGCCATATCGGCAGAAAAAAAATCTTGGAATAGTCCATATTTTTCAGGAACACACTCTTTAAAATATTCGAGTTTAAACATGTAAAGGTATACATGACTGAATGATACACAGGTCGTTTTATTACCTGGTATGTTTGTTTTGGAATAGATTGAAAGATGGTACACGACACTAAAATAAAATTTGTAGGTGCTCACATCTCAAAAATCAAACAATGGAATAGATTCTGTAATTCTTTTTATAGGCAAACTTGTATCCAATCATGTTTATATAACTACACCAATGTTAGTTGATAACCATCACAATTTCTATTCAGTAATATGTCACATCATATTATGCTGGCTTGGGGTATGGTTCGGAAAAGGAGGAATAAATTGAAGTATATACAGTAGTTCTGATTAAAATTGTTATGACAAACAAGGAAACAGTTATGCCACCAAATTAAACTTTGATAACATAGGTACACCTTACTTTTTTCTGAAATAAATACAAAAATAAGGAATCTTTATTTTACTTGATTGTGCACAGGGTATGGTCCTACCGACCAAAAATTCAGGGTTTCATCAGAAAATATACGTATTATTTCTAAATAAAAGTATTAAATAATCATGCTTTTGAGTCACTATGTTTTATACCGTCATTTGGAAAATTTCAAGGCATTTGCCTAATTTTCGGCAGTTTCCAGAGCATTTGAAATGGGAATGTGGTTATCGCTAAAAACGAAAACTAGCGACATTTGATGACGTTACGGTGCACAACAGAGCAGTTTAGTTTTCGGTTAATCTAGGATGCTTTTACAGACTATAATAACAGAAGGATGAAAATACGTATATAAAAATATCACCATATCTTACATATTCAGGTGGAATGGGCGTTTTTAAGCGTAAGTTTTTTCATCAAGTCTCCGGGTAGAACAAAACATACGGACGAATATCTGCTTGCTAGCAATTTAGCAAAGGGAGCTATCACTGCAAACAACAGAAAAAAAGATAGCCTATTTCGTGAGAGTATTGTCCATAGCTTACTAATACAAATCTTCAAAAGGTTCTATTTGCTAATTTGGTTCCTGGCCTGATTATGGGTAAAATACAGGGGAATTCGATTGTGTAATTCCGAATTTAAGTGGGGTTTATTCAACATTTTTTGCAAACAACATGTCGTTGGTTTAGCTATATCGCTGCCAACGAAAATGTTTTAATTGCCGAAAAACAGTTATGTCGTAGGTACATGATGTGCTTTCGTTTTTGTTTAAAATTGAAATGAAGAGTAAAATTTTACTCTAGGCTATACATCTTTTCAAAAAATCACTGCATTCCGTTTACCTTTTATTGAAACATCATGTGTACAGACTTTTCGAGCAAGAAATATTGTACGTATATAAAACATTGTTTTTAAGTAACAACCACTACCATTTTCCAAAACCCTGATTTTGCGCGTACCTTTATGCGAATGAAATTCCAGTTTACTAAATCGAAAGCGAAAATGCACATTATCTGGATCATACTTCCTAATGTATGGTACAGGTAATCGGAACTTTAAGCACTTTAGTCTCGTGCGTTTAAAAAGTCATTGATTGACTGATTGATTGTATGTTGTTTTACGTCCCATTAGAGAATTTTTCACTCATATAGAGACGTCACCATATACCGATGAAGGGCTTCAAATTTTTTTCTTTACTCGGCACTCAGGACCATTGAGAAGTGAGGGATCTTTATCGTGCCAACGCCTGCCGTGACACGGGGCCTCGGTTTTTAAGGTCTCGTCCGAAGGACCCGCATCTTTCACTTCAAAGTGAAGGAACAGTTGGTACCCATTTCTTATCCAGTCGCGGTCGAGATTCAAACTCACGACCTCCCGATCACGGAGGGAGCGCTCTACCGACTGAGCTACCGTGAACGGTAAAAAGTCATTGAGGGAATTTAACTAAAAATGGCAAATCACAGTTATAACGCACATGTAGCAGAGATACCCGATATTTCCATTGATATATGCCTTACAATTGCATTCTGAGCAACAAACACATTGATAATATAACAGGCTTATGGATTGGTTACGTTTACCATACCGGTATTATGACCAGCCATTACACGGATATACAGTCATGAAAAGGAAATTCAAAGTTTTCATTGAAGTCAGACATATTACAAAAAAACACACAAGAATAGAAAAAAAACGTATTTCTTCTTTTGAACAACGACAATCATGACAATGTGTGCTAATCTCCTAAATTATTTTTTCTCAATATTAAGTGTCTTAAGATAGTACAAAACACCCATGACATCTATTTTATCTCATTTCTTAAAAAGTACATGAAAAAAATCACTTGTTGTCGATAATCGATGATCTTTGCAAGAATACCAATAGGCTGTAATATGTATTTTGTTAAAAAATAAGAGACATTCTATATATTGGTTATTTGAGAGCCTACATTTTAGAATGTATTAGCTGTCTAAATGAGATTAAAAATCTGTTATAAAATGTAAAGTAACTTTTGATCCATAAATAGGATGATATTTGGTAATGTATATAAGGAGTCTCCATTCTTTATGACAAGGTCAAGGTCATATTAAAAGGTCAAAGATCAAATACTGTGACGTCATCTAGTGAATCTCCTGAAGTTTTTTGCCATTGATTTTTTTCAATTACCAAAATATCTGAAACCACCCGTTCAATTTTCCGTATTTTGTCACATTTTATTTTGGGATCTATTTAAATCATTCTGTTGATTTTTTTGTAAAATATAATTATACATTTTCTCTTAAGAGGACTTCAAATATAGCATATTTATATGTGTATTTTCTATTCCTGGGTTATGTATGTTCTATTTTTACATCACATTTTACTCAAATTTACCGGTATCAACATATTTTACTGAAGTTTATTAACAAAAAGGTTAAGTTTAGTAACAAAAAGATTGCCTTTATAAACAGCATCCCACAAGTTTGCATTTGATTAATTGATAGTGTTTAAATAAGCCATTTTCTCAAGTCAAATGTCTGATTTCACAATCTTCTTACTGGGGTCTGATAGGCCATATTTCAAACAATGTGGGCAAAAATGGTGCGGTTAAATTTCTTTCATATTACGTATAAGGAGAGATTTTTCATCTAAAAACAAAATAGCAAAGTTTAAAAAAAAATGAATTTGAGGAAGATTTTGGCCTATCTATTGTGAACTACCTTAAATGCTTTTTCATGCAGAAGATATTTTAATATTCCAAGTTATACACAAGCACTTTGTTCAGATATCCACAGAAAATGTAATTTTCTGAATCTAAACACAACCCCTGACAATTTAAGTTCCCTGAAGGCGCAAGTGTAATTAAGTAAGCGAGGAATCGTCCTTTTCTATCCAGTAAATGAACACGGCGTTCAGCACCATCCATAACTAAAATGTTACCGTTTTTGTCACATGAAACTCCCCCTGGACAAAATAAGGACTGCGAAGTCCCAGTATAAGAAAATCGTCTTTTCCCATTTTTCTTAACCACTACCAAAGCTCCTGCAACTGTTGCACTCCAGTCAGAAACACATATGTCACCATTATCTTTTTCCATAATATATCGAGGATCATGAAAGAGGGGTTGCTTTTTACTGTCTAACTGGATTTTCCGAATTTCCTGTCCCTTCATAGTGTAACGGGAAATCCTAGCTTCCTCGTTTAATTTTTCTCCTATGAGAAAATCTTCATTTATTCGAGAGTAATATATGCAACATGGCGTCCAGTCATTTGTGTTGAACACAATTTGCCGTATACTGCTTCTGTCCGGTTTAAGTTCTTCTACAGATTTGCTTTTCACATCTATAACTATTAGAATATCGTTTTCTCTCACTGTGTGGATTCCGTATTCTCCATTAGTTTTTATCTGCTTCAATTCTTTTCCGTCATTGTCGATAAGGAATATTTTGCCAAACTGATTGCTGACCCAAAATGATCCAGAGGAGAGACAAGAAATATGGCGGCTCCTGCCAAAATTCATCACAGACAAGTCTTTTTCTTGTTGTGCAATTGGTATTCGTATGTCTTTCTTTGTCCCTCGACCCCTTTTCTCCTCGCCAGGTTCTTCTTCTCCGTTGTCTGAATTTCCTTTGCATCGAAAACAAATAACACCAAGGCTATTTCTGACATATAGTGAAGTTTCTTGAAAGTCATTACTAGACTCCTCTAATCCAACATCTGGATCAAATTTTAGACAATTTTTACATACAAATTTGTTGCATATCTCACAAGAATATGCAGAATCCCCGAGACAATACGCACACTTAATGGGACACTGGGCCATATCGAAAGAGAAGCCTTTTTTTCAGAAATAGACTCTTTACAGATATTCGAGTTCAAACATGTGAAGGTATGCACAACGTGAATGACTTGCTTATTGATAATCTAATCGTGATACTATCTGGTATGTTTGTTTTGGAATAGATTGAAAACTATGATTTAGCGCAGACCTTGCTTGTTGTCCTCGCATTTTATTCTGTCTGCAATTGGATCTCTTTAAAATAGTTCCTTTGTGGGCATTTATTCAGTAAAATAAAATATGTATAAGCATTTTATCACACAATAGATTTCTTTATAGCTGTTTTATAGACCAGTGTGTACACGTTTCAAGTTATGTCTTATTATGTTCCCCAAACGAAGTTTGGGAACATATTGTTTTTACTCTGTTTCTTATTAAGGTCTTCCGTCTTCACGGAAGACCTTATAGTGATTCTACTGTTTCTTATTATTAGGTCTTCCGTTTTCAACGGAAGACCTATAGTGATTCTACTGTTTCTTATTATTATTATTATTATTATTTTTCATTTTTATTTTTCTGACCTTTTCAAATCGCGATATCTCAAAAACTACTCATTCATTTTCAGCCAAATTTTCAAGAATGATTTGTTATCTCATGCCATTTTGAAATATTGAAAAAGTTTGGAAAAATTTACTTCCGGTCGGGAATTATTACGATTTTTCACTTTTTACACTAAAAATCTAGTCCATGAATGTTCTCAGAAACTGTTAAAGGTAGGAGTCTGAAACTTTCAGGTATGATAGAATTTGGTTTGTAGATGTGTGATGGAAACATTTCGTGTGTCGTCGTAACTTCCGGTCGTCACAGGAAGTGATTTAAAAAGGGTAATTTTTTGAACTTTTTTGTTTTTCAATATTTTTTTATGATGTTGATAGGCTTAATAAAGAGTCTTACAAGAATGCTAAATATGTAGTTTGTTTAAAAATTGATTAACCCATACTCTGAATATTTATCATTTTTCAATTTTAAGAGACGGTTTTTGATAGTGTAATGGTTAGCATGTTGAATTTTCTAGTGGGCGATCTGGATTCAATCCAAAGAATTTCCAAATTTTTTCTCACTTTTTGGGGCTCAAATATAAGATTTTATCTTAAGGGGGGGGGGGCTATGTCTTTAGACGTCAGAGCAGCGGTGTTTGACGGCACAATATCAGCGTGTCTTTTTACTCCCTCATAAAGAGTTTGCAGTTTAATTTTGCACTAATTAATGTGCATAGATGCAATTGTGATATGACAAAATGAGGAAAACATGTTGGTACAAATGTATATGTAGCTAGATACCTATGCAATTGTATCATAAATTGGAGAGTTGCGGAATTGTATTTTGAAAGTAGAATTTGTTACTTTCTCATGTTGATTGAATAACATATATAGCAATTTCAAATGAGAGAAAAATAAACTTCAATGATATTTTTCTTTGATTTTAGTAGGGCAATATTCCTTTATAGATGCAAGTTACAGAACATAATAGGTATCAGATTCCTTGAGCGTCATATGGCGAGACGTGTTTTGTTGCGAAACATTCCAGTCTTTTCATTAATGTGTTACTAATTGGAATAATCCACTTTGGGGGTAAAGAGGAATATAAAATGTGTAAGAAAACTTAGTGCTGCCTTTATGTTACCTGCCCGTATACGATATGTAATATGTACAGTGTGATAAATATACATTCTTAGACTAGAAAATCAGGCTACAGCAACATATTTTTAAAAATTTCATTGAAGCTATCACGTACTCTTATTCAATTGAAGACACATTCCAAAGAAAAGGTGCGATGATTTACTCGTGACGTTTGGCGCGAAATAATGTATCTTGACCCGCCTTTCACAAATGGTCTGATGCAGTAGTGTAGAAGTACAGAAAAAGATTACACGGACATGTCTGAATTTGGAATTGCATAGAATAGAAAGTTGAATGCATAAAGAATAAAGGAAGTAAACACAATAGTTTTTTTTTTTTAGTTTTTATCAGTAACAGATTATTTTCTCTGCTATCAGTTATTGTTAAAACTCAAGTAACAAATCCGATGTAAATCTACTAGTACTTGCACAAAATTTAGCTGGCTAGTTTTCATCCTATAATTCAGCACTATAAGAAATAAAGATTAACCTGCCTGACACTTGTTACTTCAGGGAATGAGTGCAAGGTAAACATCTATGATGGCTGGTACATTGCGCTAGTGTAGTGGTATCAATATTAAAGAACAAGGTCCACTTAGGGCCTTTTTTGGCCCTGTGAATTTCAGAAAAACTGAAACTGCTTGGTTTTAGTTGACAATGCATTAAATATCATTTAGACCTTTGATGACTGCGTATCTGTCAAAAATGACGTAATTTTCTGGCTAGCCAATGCATTATGACGTCATGAAATGCGACATTTTCCGTATATCGTGAAAAATTCTACAAAACAAACCAATTTTTAAAGCTAATTTTTCGATATTTAATATAGAGCGTAACCTCTGATCTTAAATATGCAACTATAAAATGATAGAACTTTTTCTGAGGATTACAAAACCTGTTTTATTATTTAGATCAGAGGATGCAATCATATTATTTCTCTTCTTTCTTTTTTAAGCTAAAACTTGCATCACTTTATTGCATCTCTTTCGCTGTTTTGAAATATGTTAGATTCCACCGGAAATAAAACGTCAACTTCTGGTCTATTGCTCGGCAACAGTAAACGATTGAAGTCTGAAACTTTCAGGACTGATAGTCAGTGATCAGTTTATTTGAATCGTGACAAAATCTTGTATCGCCGTTACTTCCGGTCGTGACAGAAAGTAATGCAAATAAGGGAATGGTTAATGGTTAGCACGTTGGATTTTCAGGCTGACGACCAGGGTTAAATCTCCAGAGTGTCTGAATGTCTTTTATCACTTTTTCAGTTTGAGTTTTCTTTTTTTCAGAATCGGACGGAAGACCTCTCATTGCTCGCAATGAGTTTCTAGTTATTATTATTATTATTATTCTTTTTTTTGACCAAATTTTGTGCACGCAATTTCTCAAAAACTATGCAGTGGTTTTCAATGAAACTTTCACTAAAAATGAGATATCATATGAACTTTATTCATCACAAGTAAAATTTGGAAAATTCGCTTCCGGTTCCAAATTATGGGCAAATTCCTGATTTTTAAATGGAATTTTGTCCGCGGCGTATCTAAAGAACGACTAAAGGTATGAACTGGAGACTTATTAGAGATTATAGGACATGTCTTTTAGATTACCAGAATCGCCTTTTCGTGCGTCGTCAGTACTTCCGGTCGCTATCGGAAGCGAATTAAAAAAGTTGAATTTTTCAACTTTTTTGTTTTTCAATATATTTCAATGATATTAGTAGGGTTAATAGAAACTCTTTTCAGAATACATAATATATAATTTGTTTGAAAATTGATTATAGATATTATAATTATTTTTAATATTTTTTAGACAAATATTATGCACTCGATATCTCAAGAACTATTCATTGGTTTTCCGTCAAACTTTCAGGTATAATACGCTTAAAAAAGCCATTGTTACATTTGATAGAATTTTTGAAAAATTCACTTCCGGTTCCATGTTACGGGCAAATTCCTGATTTTTAAATTGAATTTTGTCTGCGGCGTATCTAAAGAACGACTAAAGGTATGAACTGGAGACTTATTAGAGATTATAGAACATGTCTTTTAGATTACCAGAATCGCCTTTTCGTGCGTCGTCAGTACTTCCGTTCGCTACCGGAGGCGAATTAAAAAAGTTGAATTTTTCAACTTTTTTGTTTTTCAATATATTTCAATGATATTAGTAGGGTTAATAGAAACTCTTTTCAGAATACATAATATATAATTTGTTTGAAAATTGATAATAAACATTATAATTATTACTAACATTTTTAGACAAATATTATGCACGCCATATCCCGAGAACTATTCAGTGGTTTATCATCAAACTTTCAGGGATAATGCCTTTTAAAAAGCCGTTGTTAGATTTGAAAGAATTTTGGAAAAATTCACTTCCGGTTCCATGTTACGGGCAATTTCCTGATTTTTAAATGAATTCCTTTTTTGCGGCATTTCTAAAGAACGGCTGAAGATATGAACTGGAGACTTATTAGAGATGATAGAACATGACTTCTAAATTTGCGGAATCGCCTTTTTGTGCGTCGTTAATAGTTCCGGTAGCTACCGCAAGCTAATTGAAAAAGTCGAATTTTTCAACTTTTTTGTCTCTCAATGTTTTTAATGATTTTACTAGGAATAATAAAGACTGTTATAAGAAATGGTCCCACTAGCGTAATGGTTAGCGTATGTTTAATTTTCAGGCTGGGGACCTGGATTGAATCCCCAGAATGTCTGGATTTTTTTGTACCTTTTTTCAGCTGAAATATAATACCGTATCTTTGAAATGATATCTGGTATAATGTTCCGTTCGAATTACGTGATATCTTTTTACAATTTACGTTTTCGAGTATTTCTTGTATGAAGGAGTTAAAAGGGATGCACAACGTAATACAGATAGTGTTATGAGTGAGGAATCAACTTCTCTCATGACGGAGAAGGGACGGAAGACCTTCTTGTTGCCATGGCAACAAGTTTCTAGTTATTATTATTATTATTATTATTCTTTTTTTCTACTTTCTTCTCCGGTACTTTTTTGTCCGGGAGTGTTCTCATAGAACCTCTCATCCGATTGACATGAAACCTTTTTAGGGTTAATAGGCATGTTGTGTAGGTGTGCGGAACGAAGGTCATTTTGCGCGCACATGCATGCACGTGCGCGCGCGTGCATTGAGTGAAATGACTGATATACTTGATAAAGCCGTAACTTTTATATTTCTTGATGAATTGCTTTGAAACTCAAAATATAAAGATATATTAGTAGTCTAGACAAGTTGACATGGTCAAATTAGCATGAACTCACGCGCATGCACGTGCGCTCTCCTCTGATTGGCTGATACAAAAATCTCAATAATTTCCTTGTTTTTTGACGAAATACTTTGAAATTTAAAATATAAGTATATATTATAAGGTGCTACAACATGTTACATAGGAAATCTCTTGAAACCACGCGCAGGCAGGTGTGCTGCAATCTGATTGGCTGAGACTTTAAATGTCTATAACTCATTTGGTTTTCAACAAAACATGATGGAATTTACGACATGGATATGCTCATAGGGCTCCTACATTATGATACTATCAAAATTGAATGCAAGGCCATGCATGCGCGTATGCTGAATTCTGATTGGCTAATACTTAAAGGGTTACATCTCTCTTGTTTTTCAATGAAATTCTTTAATATTTAACACAAATGTATGTATTGTGAGACACTATAAGAAAATTAATGTGAAAAATGTAGAAGCAAGCACATGCGCTGAAATTTGATTGGCTAATACCCATATGGCTATATCGGAGTAGTTTTCCAATGAAATACCCTTATAAATAAAGTGTCCATCTATACTACAAAAGTATAGTCTAATTTATTGAAGCTTGTAGGGAATGGGGCATCATAAGGAATTGGGGAGCTGTTTGGGGAACATCTGTAACGGTTCCCGTTACAATTAGCACTAGTTACTATTATGTCTTCCACAAGAGGTAGACGTATTGGCTGTTCGTCTAATTTGAATCTAATTTTTATGTGTTCAAACTAATCTTACTATTGCTGCGCGTGACCTAAAAATGTGTATTGATCTTGATTCAATATCATATCTAAAGGTCAAAGTTACCGTACATTGTCATTGTAAAATAATGTCTTAAGTATGACTAGAGTATACATTTTGTAATTTTGTTGCTATAACGACTTAGAAGTGTGTCATAATCTAAACATAAAATCTTATATTTCAAGGTCATAAATGTGACCAGGAATGAGGAAACATTTGGTTTTTTTGCACAAAGAAATCTACAAACTTCTCAGAAATGAGTTATTTTTCAAAAATATTAATATAACCCCTAGATTTCTTAACTACAAAACCGTGCATTTAAAAAAATGTATTTTGAAAATCTTGCAAGCACGTTTTCAGATACAAATGAAATTGGATATAATATGATTTATTAACAATCAATTGTTATACAATTATATACATTCAATACAAATGCTGAAACCATTACTAATGCAAATGTAAATCACACAAAACAAGACAAAAATAAAATCATATACATGTATTGCATATTCATGAGCAGGTAGATTAATATCACAGCTGTATGATCACCTTACATTTCCTATATATAAACTGAAACTAAAATCAAGATTTGTGAAACGGAGGAGTCATTTCCGTTTATCCTCTGTTGTCTATATCAGTTTTGTTTAAAAAAAAATGGGAGCAATGTCATATCGTAAATTTTGAGTTTATCAGGTGACAGTAAATACGTAATTTACAAGATGACAATAACATGTGCATATTTGGCGGCCTTCATTGATGATATCATAGTACATGCATTAATAGTAAAAAAAAAAAGGTAATAATAAAAATAGGAGCAACGTTAAAAGCTCTTCAAATGAAAATATTTACTTTTATTTTTATTTTGTACAGTGTACGCCATTGATTTCAAACTTGAACGAAAAAAACTGCATTTATAAATCTTTCACATAAATTTTTGAAACCGTTTCAATCAAACTTGCTCTGCTCCAACTTTAAATAACAAAGATCTATCCCATAAAAAATATGAAATCATCAAATTAATTTGGAATTTTACAATGGATGCATCATTGTAGACTACCACACTGAACACTTCTTAGCTGCGTTCATAAAACTCGTCTTTGGACAGTTAAACGCTCTCGAGAAATCTTCAGAATTCTGTAATGTACCGATCACTCTGTTGAGAGAAAGAGAGAATGATGCATAAGTTATCACAGGGTTTTGAAACAATCTGAGCAAAAACCGGTGTATGAAGGGGCCTAAAAAGCCGCCATCAATTCCTCTTCAAACTCTCAAAAATTTAGGATTTATCCGAAAAAGCTATGAAAAGTTTCCTCAGTCACTAGGCAAAATATTGTTAATTTTTGTTTGATTTAAAAATTCCGCACTATATGTCTCAAATATTATTTGAAAATGATTTATTGTGGAACTTTTTAAATGTAGTTGACCTGATTGAACTCGGAGGTTACTAGCTGGTGAAATTGAATCTGATCTCTCTAGACGGACGTTCAACAGTCATTCAAATACCTTCTGCCTTTTGACTGAAATAACTTTTGATGAATTTTCCTGATAAATACTTAAGTTTTATGAATTTGAAGACAGCCACTGAGGGATTTATGGCGGCTTATAATGACACCTCTCCCCTACTTTATAGTGTGTCAAGATTTCAAGATTCAGAGTTATCTTTCTTTGCACCCTACCTGAATCTGCCTGGGCTGTGCACGCCTGTCAAGATGCGGTTAATAGCCGACTCTCGACGCATATTTCCACACCAAACCTTTTAAGTAGCAAAATAAGAAACATTAACGTACTGAATGATTATTTCTTGCACTTCGTGTTGCTAAAATTGGCCCGAGCGCATTATGCATGATCTTTTAACTTTTATACTCATGTACATTTTTTTTTTCAAAAATAACATTTCAAGACTGAAATTTTCGCTCATTTACTACTTCATATTTAAGAAGTTAGTGCGACAAAATAACTACAGGCCCGTAGAACGTGGGGGGAGGGAGGGGGCTCTAGCACTCGCTGAATTTTAATAGATAAGTCAATGGGAACATCTGATAGAGTGACCAAATGGAGTATTAATACAGTAAGAATTTTAAAATCTGATTCAAGTTATTTTCGTGCACTTTCGTTATGAACATACAATGTATATAGAAGATTCGGGGCATATTATATAGTTTTTGCTCTGTCCGTCTGTCTGTCTTTTTGTCTGTTTATCTGTTTGTCCGCAAAACTTTAACCTTACCCAAAACTTTTGATTGGTTGGAGGTATGGCTTTCATATTTCACATTTATATTCCTTGTGACAACATTCCTTGGGTATCAACATTTCTGACATCTTGACTTTGAGACACAGGCACTTGTTTCGGTAATAAATTTTTAACCCATAGTATAATAATAACACAAGGTATCCAACTCCGAATTACACGGAGTATACCCCCTCCCCCAGAACCGCTATCATTTACACTTTCAAAGGAAATACACTGACAAACTGTTTATACCTATGTTTTCTACGATAATTTATCTACACAACCATATATGGCATGCTTGTCTTTATTTTCTTTAGTCTCCGTAAACAGCGTCAAAACTCTGCTCGTCGAGTGGAAAAGTCGAATTCAACCATGAAATGGTATGAGCTAATCCCGCACAGAGATTTTGATTGGCTAAAAATCTGTTTCTAAAATTACATCGGATAAACATCGTAATGTTTTCAGGGAAAATCAGAAGTAAACAAGTTCTATTTACTCATGCAATATTTAAACACTGGAATTGTATTTTTTAACCCACTCATTTTTAAATTTTGTTCTCTGTGCGGGATTAGCACATACCATTTCATGGTTGAATCCGACTTTTCCACACGGCGAGTAGAGTTCTGACGCTGTTTACGGAGACTAAAGAAAATAAAGACAAGCATGCCATATATGGTTGTGTATATAAATTATCGTAGAAAACATAGGTATAAACAGTTTGTCAGTGTTTTTCCTCTGAAAGTGTAAATGAGTGCGGTTCTGGGGGAGGGGGGTACTCCGTGTAATTCGGAGTTAGATACCTTGTGTTATTATTATACTATGGGTTAAAAATTTATTACCGAAACAAGTGCCTGTGCTTTGAGATCGGGGTTTGACCCACTTTCGCAAAATTTTACCAAACTTTTACCGTGGTCATAACTTTTGGACTGTTGGTGCTAGGGCTTTCATACTTCACATGTGTATTCCTTGTGACAAGACCTTCCCTTGGGTACCAAAAATTTTGACCCTTTGAACTTGATCTTTGAGTTTTACCTACTTTTAAAAAACTTTAACCTTGGCCATAACTTTTAAACTGTAGGTGCTATGGCTTTCATATTTTATCGGTGTATTCCTTGTGACAACATTCCCTTTGGCAGCATTCATTTTGACCCTTTGACTTTGACCTTAGAGTTTGATCTAAAATTCTTTAACCTTGGCCATAACTATTGAACGGTTGGTGCTAGGGCTTTCATATTTCACAGGTGTATATATTGTGACAAGACCTTTCATTGGGTACCAACAATTTTGATCTCTTGACCTTGGAGTTTGACTTGCATTTGAGAAACTCTCACCTTCGTCATATTTCACAGGTGTATATATTGTGGCAAGACCTTTCATTGGGGACCAACAATTTTGATCTCTTGACCTTGGAGTTTGACTTGCATTTGAGAAACTCTCATATTTCACAGGTGTATATATTGTGACAAGACCTTTCATTGGGTACCAACAATTTTGATCTCTTGACCTTGGAGTTTGACTTGCATTTGAGGAACTCTCACCTTCGTCATGGGCTGCTGTATGGGGGCACAGTGTTTCACAAACACATCTTGTTTTTAGTAGTCCCCTACACCTTTTCGTCTTTTAGTCCGAGTAAGAATTTAATTTGACAATGATAGTTTTTTTGTTGATTTATTGCAGTTGTTGTGTTTAAAAAATTAAACAGGTATAAAACATGCAATAATAAAATACATGTACCCCAATGTTACATAATCTGGGAAATATAATGAAACATTTTCTCCGTACCAACAACTACTATGCTGGCGTTATCAAAAGTAAATTAAAAGGTACAAGTTTTTGCTCGATAAATCGAGATTCCAAAGAAAGAAATATTAGTAACCCAGTCGATAGAAAAAAAGCAAATAAACTGTTTACTATCCCTAACTGATATTGTATATTGCTAAGAAACAAGCTATTTACCTGTGCAAAGTTAATGAAGAATATTTGGTCGTGTGTATACTTGACTCCGGGTAATTGTTCCTCCTCCATTCCTCTTGTTTCTACCCATCTTCTGTAAGCCTGCAAATAAACACAGTTTCAATAAAACCATTCTATAGTAGTTCTAAACTACTAAAAAACAAGAAACATTTACTGAAATAATTGGCAAATCCAAAATTTTGCAAATGTGCTGTTGTTTTTCATTTAAATTCTGCATTATAATTTGACAGAAATATGTCGGCGTGATTAAATCGGAACACTTACAATTTGATTTAATTAATGTTCTCTGTAAAGGTTTTCAAAGATATTTTTTTTTTTAAATCACGATTTTACATCATCATTGAGCATATATTTATAAATATACAATATGTATCTATCTGTAAAATATAAAATACAGCTCCACAGAAACAAAACGTCCTTTAAAATTTTGATATTTAAGTGGACCGCCTCCTTGCAACATCTAAGAGCTCTATAAGGAAACCAATACATCGTAAAATTCACCATTAATGTGTTACCGATAGAACAGTATCGGGTCAAAAGGACTTCAATCTATAGTGTTACCAAAATAATGACTGTCGTGGGATTCTCCAATTTTATCTATTTTTATAATTATTCGGTATATGTTTGAGTCCAAATATTCATATAGTTGAAGACGTACAGGTTTCTGATAACCTATGTGATATATGTAGGTTCCATAATATAGGTGATTTACTGCAAGTTATTTACTAGAGTCCCGTACTCTTTTTAAGAATCACCGTGTGGGAGTGAAACATAGCGATGAGAGAGAATCAGTTCCGGGAAAATATGTACAAGGGTAGAACTTTAAAGAAATTGGCATCCATCGACTTTGAACTCACTAATAGATACAGCATCTCACATTTGAATCCCTGAATTGTTTTCGAATTACCTGGTAATGCTTGTACCAATCTTACCCTATAGCTTTCCTTTAACCCTCCGTTATCTGCAATGTTTTCTCCAAGAGTATTGATACCATTCATCTAAAACCATAAGAATACCTGTAAACTGTGTCATTGTTATTTTGGAGTAGTTAATACAAAAATTAGAGAAGTTAATGTTTGGTTGAAGGACTGACCTTCATCCCGTCAGCCTCAGGGACAGAGAAGTTACCGTACTGGTCAACTAGACACTGGGCCTGTTTCTTAAAAGTCTGTATCACTTCATCTGTCCACCATTGTTTGAGATTGCCATCTTTGTCATATTGCCGCCCTTCAGAATGTGTGTTAAGTTAAATAGATTTTAACATGAACATGTACTCACTAGAAAATTGGTAAATTCTACTTTCTCCGGCAGATCCCATACCTCTGTCATCAAAGCCGTGAGTGATCTCGTGTCCTATCACAACACCGATACCTCCATAATTCATAGATCTAAAAAACAATACAAAGGTAAATATAAATTAATGTATTCGCATTTGAATTATTTTTATAAAGTAGTTCAAATCATTCTTGTGTTAATCTCCCAAAAGCTTCAAACACATTTTGCAAAATACTAGTATGAGAACTTCAGGTCAGAAAATTACTCATTTAGTCAGAAAAATTACTCACTTAGTCTGTGAACTGGAAAAGAATGGAGGCTGTAAAATTCCTGCTGGAAACACTGAAATAGATTAATTTATACAATTCTTTTGGTATGTAGTTCTACTGGTTTAGTGAGATATATTTTGGTATTTTAATATTTTTTTTAAAACTTAAATGAATACAAAAAAGAGTAGGAGAAGTGTTTTTTTTAAAATAATTTGTCAATCGGATTATATTATTTATCGTAATCCAACAAAAACAAGAGACCAATGACCCTTGATGGTCATCTGAGTATCATGTGTTTCTCAGTCTATGACTATGACTTTACTGAAACCCTGGTCTCATGTACAAAAAAATACTGATGGGAACTTTTAAATGATTTTCATATTCATTCAGCTTCTCTCCTGGATGTTCAAGAGTAAAGAAAATAAGGTACACTTTAATAGACTTATTAACTGTAAAGAAACTTTAATTTCCGAACGAAAAATAAAAGTAACATTCGAGAGCTTCTTTTCTGTGTCTGTAATTGTCACTCTCGCTTCCAGCTTCACTCTTGGCTAGCAGTCTAGACTTTGAAGGGGAGGGGGATTGCGTAAGTCATCTTTGCCAAACATAACCTCTCCATAAAAAGACCCATGTGATCCAGATATCCTCCTCGAGGTGGTAGATGGAAGATGGTACCCTACGGCCCCAACGAAAACCACAGACTAAGCTCCCAGATATGATACATGGTATGCCATGCCCACCATTGTTTTGACACGCCCTAATGCCTGCAAAGCAAACCTAGTCCCCAGTTACGGGTGAAATAAGGATCACAAGCCGTGCAGGGCAACCCAACTAGAAGAGGAAAACTTGGTATAAAAACCTGGACAGTTCTGTAGGTCGTTTACAAGGGATTGTGATCATCTATAAAATATATATACATGATACGAACAAAACCTTCAAATCAATTTGGTGTTTTGAGATTTTGAATCATTTTTAGTATGGAATCTTGTACTGAGAACAGATGTCCTAACTATACTGTTTGTGCTAGCCGGCCCTTAGAATATTTGTTTTACACCATAAGAATTGTATTTTTGTATGCCGTTCATTCTTGTAAAGACACGGAAGTTTGAAAATATGATCTGAAGCAATTTTAACTGCGTCTTATATTAATAAGGGTCGACGATTCTTGCCTGAATAGGTCAACTTAAACTGAGAAAGACGACTATAATCTGTGTCATCTGATACAGAATTCCAATCCTTTATATCGATGTCATGAGATCGGATCCTTATTCAAGCCTCTAAATTTTTTTAGTTAAATTTAAAACTTAAGGATCTACGACGTATTTAAAGTGATATATTTAGGAGATGCAAACATTTTTTTCTTGTTATGTTGTAAAATATTACGTCGTTTGAACGAGAAATTATGTTCTTCGCAGAAGTTATCTTGTTTGCACGACTCAACACGTTCACTCAACTTAGGCGAAAAAAATATGTCATGTAATGAAATGTTAGGATAACGAACAGTGATTGATCTAAAAGAAAAAACACCTACAAAGATACAAATCTGTAAACAGGGCATAAAACACTTGACCCCTGAAAATTCCAGAGGTGGGATCAGGTGCCTAGGAGGAGTAAGCATCACCTGTCGACCAGTCACACCCGCCGTAAGCCCTATGTATTGATCAGGTGTACGGAGTTATACTTAGTCAAATTTAGTATTAAAACAAAGGCCTAGCAATTTATATGAATCATGTCAGTCAAAATACGTCCCAATGACAGGCTGTATTTGCTAACAAGATCATTATGACTTCCATAGAATTTACAAAATGCTGACTTTAAACGAGATTGCTGAAATCCCTGAAACATAAACTTATCCGTCAGTAGCCTGTCTCAAATTAAAAAATGATCGTTCTCAGAGCATCAAAGTATCGAATAAGCTGGGGGACATAAACACCATATTCAGGTGAAAGTGGGATATTACTCTGTAAATAAGGGACATGAACATTGATTGGACATTGATGGATGGACATTGACATGTACAATGATGGAAAGGTTGAAGTCATCCTGTGTGTGCTACCTGGCCCTTATCGTCTCTAGTCAGTAATACATCCAAATATGAAACATATGTGACAGAATCTGTGGTATCTTTAATTTCGAGTTCACTGGGATATATAGAGTCGAATATGAATGAAAGTAGCTATACATTGTAAATTGATAAAACGCCGTCGATATATCTGAATGTCGAGTTGAAGTCCATAGCAAGTGGTTTTTTTTCTTAGGAAGAAGTTTTTTTAAAATAAATTCTGCTTCACAGGAATATAAAAACAGGTAGACTACTAAAGGAGCACAATTATTCCAACAGATTATTGGAAGACCTGGTCTCCAAAGACTACATTGATAGTGTCTTGTCTATGTGGAACTCCAGTGTCCTTTTAATATCAATCTCAGAGTCCTTTTGTGTAGAATTAGAGTGATTTTTTTTTTTTTTTTACAAATTAATTTGTTGATGACCAATGACAACGTTTGAAAATTTCCGAGTTCCATTTTTATTGAAGAAGTTGTTTATGATATCAAAAGCACACTTTTTTAGTTTTCCGTGAGGAAGTGTAGAAAAGTCATATGTTTTGATGATACTGACTTTTGAAAAAAAAAAGATTTTAAAGTTCTTTGGAGTTTTTAAGAATCCACATTTGATTTATACTACTTCTCGAATATGTATGCAGTAACCCAGTGCATCTGAAGTTTTTCCTTTACAGTAACTAATATTTTTGTGAGGAGTAAAGAGAGGGGCTTGGTAGGGCAGTTGCTGGAACGGCAATATATCTTTGTATGGATATTTATGTATCTTACAAATGATGTAATAAGTCATGCGAACGAGATATTATGTTGTGCGAACGAGATACTAAGTCGTGCAAACGAGATAATAAGTCGTGAAAATGACATAATATCTCGTGCGAACGACATAACATCTCATACTAACGACATAATAAGTCGCGAGTCTGTCAATGAGCTTAAGCCCACTATTAGTGTTTGTGTTCAGTATGAAAAAAGAACAAAATACATCTTGAAATGCTTGCTAGTTTCAACAACATATAACATTTAAGGACCTGTCACAGTAAGAAAAACAATTTTGTTTATTTTTTTGTTTTTGTGTTTTTGTTTGTTTGTTTGTTTTTTGTTTGTTTGATTTTTTTTCTTTTGTATTATATTTTTTGTAACGATGGCTGTTACCAAACCATTTGAAGCATCGATCAATAATTGTTATATATACATTCTTAGAATTATGACATTGAATAATACAACAAAAGGTGATTGTTTTAAAATCTTCTGACCATTTTTTCTTATTTTACTGATTGATTGTATATTGTTTAACGTCCCATTCGAGAAGTTTTCACTCATACAGAGACGTCACCGTATGCCGGTGAAGGGCTTCAAATTTAGACCTATACTCGGCACTCAGGGCCATTGAGCAGTGAGGGTTCTTTATCGTGCCAACGCCCACCGTGACACGGGACCTCGGTTTTTAAGGTCTTAACCCGTGACTTTCACTTCTAGTGCCGGGCGCTTGGCGAAGGAACAGTACATCTTAGATTTGAACGAGAATCAAACCCGGGCCTCCCGATCACGAAGCGAGCGCCCTACCACTAGGCTACCGTGACCGGTCTCTTATTTTACTGAAATATTCTAAGGAAAACAAAATGTAATAAACTGCAATTATTACATTTTGCGTTATTACATTTTGAATAAAACAATTAAACGAAATATTACATATTTTTTTTTAGATTAAGACTATTGATTGTGTGAAACTGTTCTAGAAAATAAACCAGTAATATAGGCCAATAAACAGAAATCTATACAGTTTGCGTTGAGGTAAAAATTTAATAATGCACAAATGTTACCTATTTCCTTACTAAAAGACAAGGTAATATCTGTTGTCCCCTAAAACTGCAGTTACATGTATTTTTCGAGGCGTATAGTAAATATATAAAAACTGTAAGATGGACTTTTGAAAAAAAAATTCAGACAGAAAGACACACAGGATGAAACTCCACCTCTCAGTGGACAGAATGGTGACTGAAAGGTCTGGAAAGGTGACTGAATGGCAGAGCTCTACCATTCAGTCACATTTCAGTAATCTATCAGTCATCTTTCAGTTAACTGAATGGCAAAGTTTCACTCTATGGCAGGCAAATGACAGAGGTTTAAAATTATAAACTCTTCTGGTTTACCATCATGAGCTTTATGTATACACTTACTGATTCGACATCATGAGAGCTTTATGTATACACTTACTGATTCACCATCATGAGAGCTTTATGTATACACTTACTGATTCGCTGACATGAGAGCTTTATGTATACACTTACTGATTCACCATCATTAGAGCTTTATGTATACACTTACTGATTCACCATAATGAGAGCTTTATGTATACACTTACTGATTCACCATCATGAGAGCTTTATGTATACACTTACTGATTCGCTGACATGAGAGCTTTATGTATACACTTACAGATTTGCTGACATGAGAGCTTTATGTATACACTTACTGATTCACCATCATGAGAGCTTTATGTATACACTTACTGATTCACCATCATGAGAGCTTTATGTATACACTTACTGATTCACCATTATTAGAGCTTTATGTATACACTTACTGATTCACCATCATGAGAGCTTTATGTATACACTTACTGATTCACCATTATGAGAGCTTTATGTATACACTTACTGATTCACCATCATGAGAGCTTTATGTATACACTTACTGATTCACCATTATGAGAGCTTTATGTATACACTTACTGATTCACCATCATGAGAGCTTTATGTATACACTTACTGATTCACCATCATGAGAGCTTTATGTATACACTTACTGATTCACCATCATGAGAGCTTTATGTATACACTTACTGATTCGCCATTATGAGAGCTTTATGTATACACTTACTGATTCCCCATCATGAGAGCTTTATGTATACACTTACTGATTCACCATCATGAGAGCTTTATGTATACACTTACTGATTCACCATAATGAGAGCTTTATGTATACACTTACTGATTCACCATTATTAGAGCTTTATGTATACACTTACTGATTCGATTGAGAACACTGTTGTAATAAGCATTCACTGTGGCGGGAGCTGTACCCCATCTGAAAAAATATTAATTAATGACAGCACGACAAGACACCAAGTGCTATAAAGACCAACAACAGTAAAGTCGGAGCTTTTTAATGTTTTGTAATACTCACTCATTTTTGTCCACTTCAAATCGAAGGTAGCGCAAGGAGTCAATCGAGGACCTTCGCAAGTTTGACAACACATTTTCAAAATATGTATTTGCCTCTGCCGTATACTGTAATTATTATCAGATTTTTATAAATAGCATCTTTGGAATTTTTTTCTTGAAGAAACCATTATTAATCATGTGTGTATGTAGTCATATTTATAGAACTTCTTAAACACTCACATTTTCGTAGTACTCGTCTAACGCAGTCGAATTTAAGATGAAGTCCTGATACCCAATCTTTTCTTGTATGTATTTTGCCTAAAAAAAATTACGCAAAAAGATAAGCTTACTTATGAACACCTACCCGGTATACAAGAACAAAAATTCAAAAATGCTATCAGGAGAACTAAATTAATTTGGCTTAAATAAATCATGATTTTTGTTCTAAATATCTTAAAAGTTAAATTAAAATGAAAACCTTTTCTTTAGCAAGTCCTCTAGTTGTATCATCCATCCACGTGTTTTCATCCACAAGTTCTCCAAAGGCTGCTCTCAGGTTATGGATCATATCCAAGGTCTAGGAAAATATTAAATCTAAGCTTTCGATGTGAATTAAACATTATTATTTGTTTCTTTTAAAATTAAACAATTCAAAAACTAAGATATTTGAATTACCTCTTGCTTTGCATTTTCATCGAAGGCTTCTTTAACAAAAAGACGGCCAAGGGATAGACCGTAGTAAGTGTTGACGTAGGAGGCGCAGGTCCGCCATCTTGCTCTTGAAGTCGAGGTTCCATATAAAGCCTTAAATGCCAAAGTTCTTTTTAATGGAATGCATCAAAGACACGGAGAGTGACATTTAATAAGAATTACTTATAAGGCAGACAGATGAACAGATGAGACACACTTTTGCATGGAAAAAAGTCCTGGCCTCTGGTTTTCGACCAGTAAAGCTAAGTAAGGGAATTACTAGTAGTCTAATCCGACCATAAGATAATCATCATTTGTCTAACACAATCAAAAGATGATTAGAATTAGTGTGTCATTCTTAGGTTTATCAGGATCATATCTCTCTCATTCATTTATAAGCTACTGTGAAATTATTACAAGTAATTTTCACGGGTAGTTAATTTTTACCCTTGTTTCTCGTGGTTTGAAGAGACCCATGAAATCATGTCCTCCAAAATACAAATACAAAAAAATCAAAGAGTAGTATCATGTTTGTCTACCAACCACGAAATTCAATCCTCTGGAATCATTTTTTTCCACGAATGAAAATTTGACTCCAAGAAAATAAGTGATATTACAGTTTTCAGAATTATTTATGAGATTATCAAAATTAGTCTAATTCATTCATTTGATTACCAGAATTGGTCTAACTCATAAGATGGTCAGAATTAATCTAACAGAATAACTATTAATTTTTTATTCGATGATTGGAATACATTAAGAACAAGTCATTCATTCATACGAAAATAAAAGTTAGGTCAACTCATTTAAATGATGAGAAGAACTAGTCTAACTCATTCATAAGATGATAAAAATTTGTCTATTCATTCATAAGATAATCAGCATTAGTCCATAGACAGAAAATCTTTCCAAGAAGGAGAAGAAATTCTCCCAAAAATAAAATTGATGGGATATCCAAATTAAAATCGAGTCTCTCTTTGGAAACCTTTCTCGAACTGACAAAACCATTTTTTCAATGGACATAATTGTCTGCACTCCAAAATTTTAAGTGGAGAGTTCGAAAGTTCTTAGAATTTGTATCATCGACATGCATAAGGTAATCAAAATTAGTTTAAATGCATGCAGGAGATAATCAGAATTAGTTTAACTCGTTCATAAGATATCAGAATTACTCCAACTTGTTCATAAGATGATCAGAACTACATGTAGTTCAATTGATCATAATTAAATAACTCGTTCATAAGATGATCAGAATTATTTAAACTCATTTTGAGTTAATGAGAATTAACCCTTACCTTATTATACTCGGTCACCAAGTCTTGAAATTTCTGACCCAAATTATTTATTCTGTTTTTCATGATACGCCAAACAAGGTAATTTGAGATGGTTCTGAAAAATATTGAATGCTTTCTTCTTAACCAAAACCTCACAAAAGAAATACATGTAGTTTTGTCTTGAGACACATTTACAGTAAATACAACTGATGTACTTTCTTTAAAGGTTATTGATAGCTAGTTAAAAATGTTTTCCTTTCTTGTTTTTTTCCAAATCTAAGATATGATCTCCTTATGGAGAGATGGTATTTTTTGTAATAAAAAGGGATTTTGAGATCAAGATGTGGTTGGATAAGAGAGATCAATTTAAATGTCACTACACCTTTGAATTGAAAAAAGTGATCCCTAAGTGCCGCTCTGCTCTGCAGGCAACACAAAAAAGGTCCTTTATTTGATTTTGTGTAAAACAGTAAATACAGAGTATCACACAAAAACATCGTTTCAGTGCAAAAGACTTACATAACTTTTTATATACCTGTGTGAATACTTTTCCAGAACTTCAAACATTTTTGAGAAGTATGGAATGGCCCTGACAATAATGGTCTCATTGGGAGGAATAAAAACATCAACTCCTTCAATGTTCATCACACGTGTTATAAATTCATCCCAGTTAAACTTGGCCTATCAAAGAATAAAACACCGCATTTATGTCAATGGTATTGGTATTTTTAAGATAACAATCATACTTGTACATATGTTAGAATTAAAAGTAAGATTTCCTCTAGTTTTAAGTATGACATTTTTCACTTTTCTGTGACGTACCCCAGCTGGTACTGTGTAGTTAGTTTTCAGTTTCTGCATTTCTATTGGATTGTACAGAGCAAAGCTGTCTCTCCTGTCCTCATCTCTCATAGAAATCTGAAGTAAGAAAAACAAGCGAATGAAGCAGTATGTATCTGAAAAAAGATAGACACAATTAGTCTAGAGGAATGATTAACCGTTATAAAAGACATGTTTTTCTTTTATACAGTTTTCACTGCTAAAACACTCATACTGCTATACTTATGATATATAATTACTGTTATTCTTCATTTTTACTCACCTAAATCCAACGCCAAAGGGTTTTTTATCAAAGAAAATTTGGCCAAAATCTCTAACCTGACAATAGCATTTTATCAGCCAACCATATATTCATACATTTGAAATGATATGCTCTCTCTCTCTCTCTCTCTCTCATTTAGCCATGATTGTAATATTACATTTGCGATGTCAGTTTCCAGTTTGATAACTTCTTCCATATCTTGAGCGGCGGTGGATGGATCAGCATGAAACTCTTCCGCCACAGCTTGCGCAAGCGCCTTGTAGGCCCGCACCATAGTGTCATTTAAGCCGTTAAGATAGTACTTCCGTCCAGGCATTCCAAAATCCGGTTGATCCAACTGCAACACATATCATTTACAAGCATCACTATAAGAAAAGGGGCTGTTATGAGACTTTTTTTCACTTAGACAAGCAAATGATGGGGACGTCAATTTATTCTTGTGCAATCGTAGCAACTCAAAGTGCCGAATATTTGGATTAATGACACTTGCTACAAACAAAAGGTTGGATGCATGAATATATAAATTTATTCATTTAACTTATAAAACATAGATTAACTAAGTATCTATTTTCATGTTTGTTTGTTTTTTTAAAGTTTGTTTGTAGCAAGTGACCTTTATTAGATTCTTGATAATAATTATGAAAAGAAGATGTTATATATCATCATATGTTTAGCAATTTAAAAAAAAAACAACTCACAAATATGACTCTTGCTGATGAGTTTTTGGAGTCCGTGTACACATATAAATTAATTAGTGGTTTGTTGTTATAACGTATGAGATTTAACAAAAGTGTTGTCAGGTTGTAGTCCGACTCATTCCAGTTTCCGCCCTTGTTGTTTCCTAAGACAGGCCAGCCGCCAAGTTCCTTCAGCAGGTCAAAGGATGGTTCAATACCACGACTGTCTATGTAAGCTGAAGCAGAATAACCATTCTGATTGTATTGAAGTTCCCTATTTATTTAATTTTTAAAAAATCTAATAGTTGAAAACATCCATAAATTAAAACGTCATGTATGTATTTCGCTGAACATAAGCATTTTAAGTAACGCGAGGAAAAGAGAGGTCCATGGGTATGATGACTTTGTCATGCTAAAACTTTCAAAGGTCTAAATGTGAAGTCCTGCACCGGTATATGTTGACGTCTAGAGTATATGAATGAAAAGTTAAACAACATAAAATCGATCAATCAATCACGCTAAATCAATCTCGGTCTCACTTAACTCTGAAAATATGAACTCATATATCAATAATTATACAGTTTTACAGTTGAATTTTCATTACCAAGTTAAGTAAAGTTTATTTAGTGTAGCATAGAAGATTTTTGAAGGTATAATGCATGTCAAATATATACGACCAACTTAGCTCCGACCTTAACTAAGCTTGGACTTCGAGTCTTTGGGACACAAAATTTCTCAATTAAGGAATGGAAAAATTCACTCATACATGCAATTTGCTTGCTTGCTTAATGTTTAGTAATAAAGAAATTTTTCAAAGGTATGTTAATGCATTTTCAATACATGACCACATTAGGTCCACAAAAGAGTTCAACCCAGGAGACATAAATTTCATAATTTTGATAAAAGTCTAAATTTTCCTGAGATTTCCGCAAAAGATGCATGTCTGTCCGTCTGTCGTCACTTTAATGTGACACAATAACTTGAGTGCCTTTCAATCATTTAACTTTTGGAGGATGGTAAGAGGAAGACACCTGCCAGGTTTTTCCTTTTGGTCATTCGGTCAAGCCATTAAAGTTATCTTAATTATTACACCATAATATAATTACTTGCGTAATTTTTGTCATACAGACTTCAAACTTACAATATGAATAGAAAATTATTAGACAAAACTTAGAGAGTTTCTACAATGACTTGGTCAAAGGTGTTAAGTCAAAACTCGAGATTATTAATATGTTTAGTCACTCGTTTGGGATACAGTGATTTCAGCTTCTACACTTTTGGAACCTGGTAGAAAAGTTTTCTATACTAGGCTCATAATTTTATTTATCAGTGTTTCAAAAGCTACTAAACAGGAATGTATGGATTTTTGTTTGAAATTTAGTGCCAGGAAAAACAAACATCAGAATACGATTCTTTTCATGTAATGTCAAGTCCATGTGCTACTTTTCTCTTCCTTTATTACGGTATATAATACAAACCAGATTTTAACAAATTTTTGGTTTGTACTTATATTTCCTTTTTCGGTAATGTGCAATGATGGGTATTTGTCATTTATCTTATAAACTATTCAATCTGACCTCATATAGATAATCAGACAGACTGTATTATACCCTTTAGTTGATAAACTACTGGTCGGCTATACTGTGTTAAGTTCCATTTGGCAGATACATGTTATTGTACTATATATATATGCTAACATACTTTGGTTGATACAAGACTTGTACAGGTTCTTGGCATGGCTAACAGACTCCGGGTCTCTCGATGATCCAGGTTGCTCCAGTACGACTAACGAATACAATGAAACACTCAGGTTTTTATTCATGAACAATAAAAGACATACAAAATTATACAACCTAAAATGAAATGTACATATTCTTTTTTTTCTCAATTCAGAATGATTTTTTTTTTCCATTACAATAGATTCTGATTTGAAAGATTTTATATTTTACGAAAGAAATATCTTTCGGGTTCATCAATGCAGTTGTTTCTCAATATGCTCAGTGGAGAGCCATTTACAATTACTTTTTGTTATGGTTTCTTAAGTACAAGATTTTCTCCATCATTTTAAGCCTATGTCATCCAATTGTTATACCATAGACTTCCCCTATATGTTAAGACAGAACCGTCGTCCTTTAGAAGTTTTTATGGCCTATTTTACATATTTGAATTGGTTTCATTTAAACTTATTAAATTGGTTTATCATTAATCAACCTTACAGGAAAGAAAGACTATATTGTTTCTAACATGAATCAGGTCCGTGTATTTTATGCTGATAACCTTTTGGTCCTTTCTTAGCGCTGCAAACTTTGACTACTGTGTGTTTAAGGTGACCTTGGGTATATCATGTCTTTGATGCATTTTGGTTCACACAGAGACATCGACCTACTTTTCATTATGACTTCCACGTCTTCTCGAACAACACCAAACATATCGTAGCTGGACCGATCCTCTGGAATGACATTCTTCTTCATCCACGTCCCACAAGCAAATTCGTAGAAGTCGTCACATGGTTGGACTTTAGTGTTTAAAGAGCCGAGAAGTCGAGAGGCTGAAACAAGCGTCAAATACAAGTTATGTTTCTAAAATCCTCATTATTATATTTAACAAATCATATTCAATTTTGTCAAAATAATACTTATGACTGTTTAAAACCACAAGAATAATAAAACAAACAATTCTGAATTATGCATGTTTCTTTCAGATGAAATATATAATAAAGATTATATATATATATATATATATATATATATATATATATATATATATATATATATATATATATATATATATATATATATATATAGTATATATATATAGTAGACAATTTTCTCGGATCAACGTGTATTCCTTACACGTTGAACGGATTCTGTTGGAATATAAATTATATCTTCAGTAAATAAATATTAAGCACTGGCAACAACAACTGTTATATTGCTTTATAGTACGACCAAGAGCCATTTATAGAGACATGGAGTGGCATGTTACATGTATGAAACCGCGAGTAACCAGGGACAAAAACAGGGTACACTATAGATTGTACCTTGAGCTATTTTCGTACAAGTGGAATCTACAGAAGTATAAATTATATCTTTTTTTGTAAAACTTTTTTATTTGCCAGTGAGATACTTAATAGTTTGTTTCATATTTTTTTAAGTCTCCAATAAATCCAACTGCAACTCATGTCGACTGAACAGCAATAATTAGCTACCAAATATATACTTGCTAATTGCTGTTTTCATGTCCCCGTATCAAAGATTCGGGGGTATATAGTTTTTGCCCTGTCTGTCCGTCTCTCTGTCTGTTTGTCCGCAAAAACTTTAACATTGCTCATAACTTTTGATTGGTTGAAGCTATGGCTTTCATATTTCACATGTGTATTCCTTGTGACCTTTCTTTGGGAACCATCATATTTGACCTTTTGACCTTGACCTTGGAGTTTGACCTAGTTTTACAAAATTTTACCCAACTCTAACCTTGGCCATAACTTTTGAAAAGTTGGTGCTAGGGCTTTCATACCTCAAATGTCCTTGTGACAAGACCTTCCTTTGGATACCAACAACTTTGACCTTGACCTACAAGTTTGACCTACTTTAACATTAGACATATCTTTTGAACGGTTGGTGCTACGGCTTTCATTCTTCACATATGTAATCCTTGTGACAAGACCTTCCTTTGGATACAAACAACTTTGACCCTTTGACCTTGGAGTTTGACCCACTTTTGGAAAACTTTAACCTTGGCCTTAACTTTTGAAAAGTTGGTACTAGGGCTTTCATTTTTCATATGTAAATCCTTGTGACAAGCCCTTCCTTTAGGTACCAACAATTATAGCCCATTGACCTGACCTTGACCTTGGAGTTTGACCTACTTTTGGAAAACTTTAACCTTGGCCATTTCTTTTGAACATTTGGTTCTAGGGCTTTCATACTTCACATATGCAATCCTTCTGACAAGACCTTACTTTGGATACCAACAACTTTGACCCTTTGACGTGACTTTGGAGTTTAACCTACTTTTGAAAAACTTAAACCTTGGCCATATCTTTTAAACGGTTGGTGCTAGGGCTTTCATATTTCACATGTGTATTTCTTGTAAGAAGGCCTTTCCTTGGGCACCTTTAATTTTGACCATTTGACCTTGATGTTTGACTTACTTTTGAAAAAAAATTAACCTTTTCTATATCTTCTCAAAGGTTGCTGCTAGGGCTTTCATATTTCATAGGTATATTCCTCGATACAAGACCTTACTCTGGGTACCAGCATATTCGATTTGCATTTGAGAAAGTTTAACCTTCGCTATAAGTTGCGTTAACGCTAGATGGTACAATGTACAGGAAGACGAACACGAGTTATCTTTCATAAACACGAGTTACCGTGTTGCCATACTGGGGCATCAGTGTTTCACAAACACATCTTGTTTTTTAGACTGATGAGTGGAAAATGATTTACATGTAATATTAAAATTATCAAAAACTTACCGGCTATCGAACATTCGGGAGTGAGACAAATGTTATCTGAAATATAAAAGTAAATGTCATAAAATAATTGATGACGTAATAACTGCCATTTTTACCTGATTGATTTGTTAATTGTTTAATGTTATTGTTATAAGAACACAGATTTATTTAGCAGTAAATTATTTATATAACATCAGAACATTTTGCAACCGATGCTGATAAAAAAGAATATCCAGCAGGCACTATGTAGTTAACACGTGTACTAAGTTTATTTGCTCAGTTGGGCTTCAGTTATAGGGCACAAAACTCGTCATTCAACACGAATAAATGGACATGTAGCATTAAAAATATATATATTAACTCAAAGCACTTGGTCTTACATCTAATTTGTTTAATTAATTTTTATCCAATTCAAATTGTCTTCAAGAGACTGGTAGTAATGATAGGACAAAATTATAAATATGTCTATACAGTAAGCAATAAAGTAAAAAAGTTATTCTTACAATTTGTGTCATTGATTCTAGTACCATTATGAGGCGTAAAAAATTAGGAATGCAGGAGTGAAAAATGAAAATGACCAAAGTCAATTTAGAAAAAGGGATTATAAAATAAAATCCTTCGGTGTCCAAGACATTCTTATCGACATTCAGTTTTAAAGTGCAAGTGTTTATATACTTATATAATTATATACTTACACAATTGTACTTGAATTTTGTTTTCATAACTCATATATCTCGTATTAGATTATTCATAATACACCGAGTGTAGAATATGAGGCATTTTTAAAACAATTTGAACATTTCAAGGCTTTAGAAATCAAAATAAGAACGCCAATTCGACACTTAGGTATATCGACAACGTTTATTCAATTAAATGTTCATTTTCATTCTTACGTTTATTCGATATATCCCTTTGAAATCGAAATAAAAGACACCACAGAATCTCACACATCTGTTTCATATCTGGATGTTTTTACTAGAGACAGACATTAATGGCAAACTAACAACAAAACTTTATGATAAACGTGATTACTTCAACTTTTCTATTATTTATGTAGCCATGTACCATTATCACCTGCTTATGAAGTTTATGACTCCAAGTTGATTCGATACACAAGAATATGTCCTACGTACAAACAGTTTCTAAACGAGGCAAGTTATTGACAAAAAAGTTGATGATACAAAGATGCCAGTCTCAGAATAATAGTCTCGTTTAAAGTCAACATTTCGCAAATTCTATAGTTGATACAATGACCTTATTGGCAAATACAATCTATCGCTAAAGCTGAACACTACTCGTAAAAGGCATTGTCCGCCATATTTCTCTTCCATCGGCGCTATCCCAACAACCCCTATATAAGCCATAGACCTCTTAACCGTTCAACGTATTTCGCTGTAGAGATCTCATCTGAGAAGGCCGGTACACACGGTAAGGCTTGCCTTATAAGTCTAAACCTTACGTTTAGCAGGACGTACGGCTCTCGCGTCCAAACTCTAAGGCAAGACTTACAAGATTATAAACAACATTTCCATAAATCCACGTCTTTTTTAGCCGTAAACAGTGCGCATCATTAAAACAGAAGCATATATTACTAGCTAGGACTTTGGAATAATTGTACCGACCAGTGCATTCACACTTCTTAAAAGAGAGTTGGTTGTACAAAAGCATTTGCGGATATTTTCTTTATCTTATTCGAATATACTTTATGTGTTTCCTTCAATCTACCCACGTGTTTGATAAAAATAGATTGAACAGTAGGTTATTGAATTTTATTGGTTGAGAGGAACATGACAGCTAAGTCTTGTATTAAGAAATAGAGCAGTGCTCTATTCGAAAGTCAGACCTGTAAGGCTCGAAAAACCGTGTATTAAAGGTGTACACACGGTAAGGCAAGAACTTAAGTTCCATGACTTATAAGGCAAGCCTTACCGTGTGTACCGGCCCTTACGAATAGAGCACTGCTCTATTTCTTAATACAAGACTTAGTCTTCTCAACCAATGAAAACGATTCGCCCAAGTGTCAGTCTATTTTTTATCAAACCATACACGTGGGTAGATTGAAGTGAACACAAAGTATTTTCGAATAAGATATAAATAAATATATACACAAATGCTTCTGTTCGACCTCCTCCTCTTTTTAAAAAGTATGAATGCACTTGTCGGTAAAATTGTTACAAAGCCCTAGTAATTTTTTCCTCTATTTTAATGACCGAATGCACTGTTTATGGCTGAAAAACTCGAGGAATTTATGGAAATGTTTATAATCCTGTAAGTTTTGCCTTAGCATGTGGACATGAAAGCCGTACGGCCTGCAGAACTTAAGGTTTTAGACTTATAAGGCAAGCTTTACCGTGTGTACCGGCCCTTACATTGCCGTGTTATTCGGTCGCGATGAAATTATCAAATTTTACGCACTTTTTCCGAGCCAGGGGAAAAAGTAATATCAAATATACAAATCAGTGCATTATTTACAAACAGAAAATGCATAAAAAAAAAAGGAATAAATGCAAAAAATCTAAGACCCCGAAAGGAATACTACACGTCGGCCACGAGTGTCAAGTGTGCAATCGGATGTAACGAAATCGAAGGGTTTACACATATATACCTGTGTGACGGTGCCTATTTATGAGTATTGTTCAGCTTTTAGTCGAATGTTGACTGATCAATGCTGTTTTTCATACAAATTGTTAGCCTATTATTTTCGCACTGAATTGTCTACGTTTTCTTTTTTTCGTTTGCCCGATCACGCCAAGAAGCACACGGCGGGTGTGACCGGTCGACAGGTGATGTGTACTCCTCCATGGCACCTGATCCCACCTCTGATGTTTTTTAGAGGTCCGTATTTGCTCTGCTCAAAATTTGTACTGTTTCAATGGACTTTTGAGCTTGATAACTGTTCGTTATCTTTATATTTCATCTAGAAAATTTTATAGATTTTATCTTTCAACACCAGTGATTAAGCATTTCATATGAATAATTTTACAGCAAAGCAATTCAGACTCATTCAAACATTTTGACCAAACTTACGACAAAACTAAGAATTCAAAGAACTGCTATCAAGTATAATTCTATTTTAAAAAAAAAAAAAAACTTAAAAAAAAAAAACTTTATCCAAATTATGCATTAACACATATATATCATGTAGCGAATGTGAACTCTGAGAGGTAAGTAACAACTAAATAATAACAGTGCATTTAATTTTGAGTTGGGCAGTCATAAGATGAAATAATTTATGTATTTTTGATACATGTACTTTTTGGTCTTTAATTTGCAAGGACATTCATTTGTCTAGTTTCTTTGTTCAATTGATCACACAATTCTATTTTCATCTTACACGATTTTAAATACTTTGCATTAAGCTCTTATATCTTTTGCATTTCGTTGTTTTGTGTCGAAGAAGAAGGGTGTGAAGATTTTATTCCATATGTATATTACAAACACACTCCTTAACTTGGACAAGTAGAATAATTTTACTGATATAAACGTGGAAACAAGTTGGTCAGTGGGGGCAGTGAGATATTGTCATTAGTTCAAAGTAAAACCGTCTGTTTACGACAGGGTATTATCTCAGAAAGCACAGAACAGATTTTCACACCTGTGAATTATGCTGTTTCTATGAGCTACAACGATTTCAAAATGCTTTCTATAAGGTAGTACATGTATTATAGAACTTTCTTGTTATTTACTCAAGATAAGAGATGATAAAATCAGAATCATTATAAACAGTTTTTGCCCCTTTTATAAATAGATGCAAACATATATTCCCATATATCCAAGATAAAGAAAACAAATAAAAAAAATGATTTTATATATATATATATATATATATATATATATATATATATATATATATATATATATATATATATATATATATATATATATATATATAACGTTGAAATCGTTTGATGCTGTTATGGGAAGATTTGAAAGAGACATCTCAGATCTGCTACTACTACCAGGACTCGATGCTTATCTCACTGAGAAAGGGACAACTCAGAGGACCCTGCTTCTGCTCAACAAGATAAAAATATGACCATGACCTTTGCATATGGCCGTAGGAACCCCGGGGGGGGGGCGTGCCCCCAAATAAATTTGCCGATATATAGAGTACTATAGAAAACATAACTACTATATGCTTGTGCCCCCCCCCCCCTCAAATAAAGACGTCTGATGACCTTTTTTTGTTTGCTTGTCAAGGAATTTTTGGTTGTTGATAGTGCTCCCCAACTGAAAATGTATGGCTGTGCGCCCCCCCCCCCCAACTGAAATTGCTTCCTACGGACCTGCTTTGAACTGCAGTGATTGATCAAGATCACTGCTGGCCTTTTAAAACATTAAAATTAAATTTAGCCAAATGATGCATTATCAGACACGCATATAAATTGGGTACATTAGTGTAAAGTGAATATAATTGTGAGACTGTGACAAGATGAAGGGAAAAAAATCACATACGGAATTGAGACAATTTGTTGACCCTCAGCTTTTAAATACTGTCCTTTGGTCAGTCTAATACTGTATAACTTAAGTCTGACTGCGATTGAGCAACTGGGAAAGAAATCTTTGTATGGGCATCTGCACAAAGATCTGCTTTGTGTATACCGTGACATTAGAAAAGGAAACTTTATTAATATATTTTTAAGGTATGTCTCCTGAGAGAGAGAGAGAGGGGGGTGAAAATAATGCTACAGTTAGCAAACTGATAGAAATAAATTGTTCTGAAAATAATGAAATGTCAATGGACTCGAACATATCAATGTTAAACGCCTATCACTAAAGCAATGTGCTTTTAAGAAATTCTGGTCATGTAGTTTGAGTTACCCTACCTGAAGTGCTAGCACCAGTTCCGCCTGCAGAGTTTATAGTTTCGTCTTTACTGTTGTTAATGTACAGTACAATAAACACAACACAAACAACCAAGACCGCAACACTAAATAATATAAGAAACTTCTCTAGGTTTGTTTGTATGCCTTTCTTCTTGAAACTGCAAAACAAAATTGAGGTTAAAAAAAGAAAATGAGTATTATATCATGCCTCGTATATATAGTATCAATTCTACTACTGAAAACAAGAAATAGGACATTTTAAAAAAAAATTACATGCACTGGTAAAAAAAGCTCTAAAACGTAGATACGGAATTCCTATGTATCTTTCGCGTAAAATTTAATAAAAGAAGGCAGTTTAAGTGCGTCAGAGGCTCTTGTTCCTCATTCATCTCTGGCTCAATTTATAAATAAGATAAACATCAATATGTTAATTGGCAATCTAATTGGCCATTATACGTCTTCAGTATGTACACGTGTTTGAGATGAATCTGATGGTCAGTTTACATGTACTTTGGAAAATTAATACATTTACCATGCATATGCATGTACATATATATCTATATAAATAAAATCATTTTACATATTAAATTCAAGTCACATCTTGAAGACATTACTGGTAATGTCAAAGACGGTACATAAATTAATAAAACACTAAAAGGGTCGAATTTTTATGAGGACTGACTTACACAAGAACAACACATTTATAGAAATATTATTCATAAAAGTACAAATTCTCGCTTCAGTGCATAATAGCTTTTTTTTACTTCTGGATGATTTGTTTATAAGTAATTTAAAAAACGCATTCCGCTAAATGCGCATTTTTCATGTCTTATTCAACTTAAACAAAAATTATATTGCTGACATAGTTTCTACATTTTCTGTAAATTATTTTTGAGGTTTTAATATTTTTAAGATTCATTTTATAGCAAAAACTGTGTTTATGAGACCTTGACAAAATCAAGCCTAGTAATAAATACTGTTTAAAGACGCTTACCTTAATTGTGCATCTTGTACGTCTAATTTCGTATCACCGTTGGATTGTTTTCCATTTTGCATTATGCCGTTTTAATTTTTTCCGCTCTCTTTTGATTTTCAAAGCAATTACTGCTCTCTCAGATCTTTGGGGGTAACAAAGATACCCCCTGGGCTCTTCTTGTAGATTCTAGCAACGCTATCACCTGACGGTCAGTAAACGAGATATCTTAATTCTACTGATACCTTGTTGCGCCCTCTCTTAAAATCGGCGACATACAAATTGGTACAAGTAGAGCTGTAAAACGGGTAGGTTGTCTGTTGATATATCTACATGTATGTAATACGGATCTGTCACACAGACACGCGTTTACTGAGGTAGCTCGTGAACCGATGTGCAATGAGCGTAAACTCTTTGTAAAGAATAATTGTTTTAAAATATTTTATAAATGTTTGTCGATGTTTTTGTTTACACGAATCCATTTCTAGGACTGAGTTTCAGTTAACATACAGATATTCATTTCAATAATCCTTAGCATGTTATTGTGTTTCACTTCAACGAATCCAGATGAAAGTCAGCATATGTAAAAAAAAATGTGTTCATAATTGTCAGAAAATTCTTGTTATCAGTTCTTTTTCATTTTCTTCTTAATATTATGTATAAAACTTCTGTGCATGATTCCAATTTAAAAAAGAAATAGTACATTCTTCTTAAACATTAATACAGAAATATAGAAATAAGCAGGAATCACTAGACAAGATGTACATATAGCAAATGTAAGAGTTCCATTACCCCCCCCCCCCTTTTTTTTTTTGCATTCCTTTGGCTAGTGAATACATATATAAAATGTGCGCTACATATATACAATGTAACATTAGAAGACGCAATATACAACCGAATAGAATGCGTCGAAATGGCAATTATATTTGCTGCTCTGTCTTTCATTTAGGCGTAGTTTGCGCAAGGAATATTTAAAGGGCTAGGTTCACTTTATGTATAAAATGGCCCTGTAGATATACCAATTTATTGACTAATACCCCGTGTACCATTTTCAACATTAATATAAAGAAGAGACTTAGTGCTTCCAATTTATATAACAGAATTTCCTTTGAAGAGTCCAGGCATTGAAAAACAGGTTGTGTGAAATTGCAATGTTATTGACTTTTGCAGAAAAAGGATGTTTTTGAGAACCTTCGGCAAAGAATTAAAATATGAGCACACCCCTCGATCCAAAAATTAGAATATGTTTTATAATCTTCATTAACAGTTCTTTTATAATATATTTACACATTTTGGATCGGAGTTTGTGCTGTATACGAAATATTGAAAAATTGCATCATATTTTGACCATTTTTGAAGAAATATTCAGGATATGTGAATAATGACGCAATTCATGACGTCATAATGCATTGACTAGAAAGAAAATTACGTCATTTTCAGTAGATATTCATTCACCAAGTGCTCATGTAATATTTATTGCCTTGTTGATTTTAAAAAAACTATACAGGTTTGAATTTTTAGAAATTCACAGGGCCAAAAAAGGCCTTAAGTGGCTCTTGCTCTTTGTTCCTACTTCCATTTTCATTTTATATAATGGCATATTGAGAAAAAGATATTGTCACTGTTAAAGTTTGTTCAATTTCTTTCAGGTAATTTCGAGTAATCTAAAGGAACGCACACGGAAAACCGCAGTCGAATCTGTACCACAATCTAAAACATGGATTGACCGAAGTCTGCTAAAAGAAGGAACACCATCAACCTAGAACCACTGAATGGAAGGAGCCATAAACTATTCAAGTTTTATCTATTTATGAAATAGTTATTTGTCACTTATATTAATTTTTGTTTTGAATTTAATATGTAGCAATAACACAAATTAGTAGACTAAATAAACAAGAGGCCGACGGACCCTGATGGTCACCCTACAGAGTAACTCGAGTTTCTCAGGCCATGAACTATGTACCCGTGTAAAATGGATTTTCCGATTTGGTGGGGACTTTGTGTTTATTATCATATTCATCAAGCTCGTCTCCTAGGTGCTAAGGGGCAAAAATATTTAAATACATTAAGTATATTTTTAATATTAGATTCACATCCCCAGCCGGGAGTCTGGGACATAATTTTCCTAACCTAGTAAAAGGCCTTTAGTTCACTATATGGCTCGACTGAGCAAGGAAATCAGGAGTAAGATTTTTAAAGGATAAACTGTACGGTTATTTTTCACTATATGACCAATTTAACCCCAGTCTGGGGACAGGATCTCAAAACGTTGGTAAAGAATAGCTCTTCTTTAACATCATGCATCCATTTCCCTTCTGGATTCCAAGAGTATGGAAGATCTCGAGGCTCAATGAATTTTGATGGTTTTATCCCCCTTAAAGAGTCAGGGATAGGAGAACTGGATTCCGAAAGAGCACAATTCTTGTTTCCCTTCATCTATGGACTACCAGTACTAAATTTGGTTGAAACTGGTTCAACCAATGCAGAAAGAAGGTGAAAATATTCAAGGTTACGCATAATGCTCAACAACGGACTGAATGATTCAGGTCATCTAAAAATCATACAAACGTTAACCTTTGAATGCTTTCACACTGGATCTTATTTTCCGAAAACTGACTTTTGCAATATTTTCTTTATCCACTTTTCCTATAACAAATGTCCCTATGACAAAAGGAAGACGATTTGTTAGCCTAAATTCCCGTTCTTCTTGTTAGCTTTTCGTGTCGTGTACGGTTTAGCCCTTTTGCCATTGGCTTACACCATTTGACCGTGGATGTATGATTGTTTTTAATTGCTGTGAGCAATCTTGACCCACATAACTAATGTTATTCTCCCCCTTTCTGGTAAGGGGGTGGGAGTGCAGGAAAGCCTTTCTTGTTTAGCTCATCCACATAACTCAGCTGACTTAAAGCTATATTTGCTTTTGTCCGTCGAAGTGAGTTTTGCTTCTTCGTCGGTCATAATCTTTTAAAAATTTTAAACTTCTGTGGAAAGGCTGTGGAAAGGCTGAACCAGTTTCAAACAATTTTGTAATAGCATGCTATGAATAGGGTAAAACAAAAATTTTGAATTTCAAGGTCTCTGCCTCCATGTGGCCTGAGGGTAGCGGCCAAAACCATAAAATAATACATTCTCCAAAAATCTATTTTACTCTTTGGCATTTGGAAGGAAAACTGTTGGCATGATTACGAAGCTTGACCCAAAAAGTCGTAGACAGGTTTAACAATTTCGTTTCTCTTTGGTAACATAACTTTGTTTTCTTGTTATAGTAAAAGGCAGCGCCTAATCATCATGAATTATGATAAAACTTCTCTTATTTACTACAGCAGACTTTTCGAATCACAACTTAGACATAGCCATGTTATGATCAATAAAAGTTTCAGCCAATGAATTTGCAGTGCAAGTGCATATTTTCAAGAAACTTTGTATATCTCATATTGTAGAACCTCATAATATGTACTTATATTTTATATTTCATAGAGAGAAAGACAGGCCATCTTTAAAAAAAATGTTTGTTTGCCTCTCCCGACCGACTGACTAAAATGGCCCGACTCAAAACTTTTTTTACATTCCGGGGCACGATATCTTTTTTTCTTTTTATTCCTCTTATCCTGTTAAAAAATATGTCGAAATTTTCTGGTTAAAAGATTTTCCCATCTACCTACCGACCCAATAATTTTACCCTGAGTCGGGAGAGGGCAAACAGACATTATTTTAAAGATGGCCTTATTAAGATTTTTGTCCTAGCCAATTAAAACGAAACATTTTAGTCATATTTTGAAAATATATTACAACTTTGAAAAAATCTTCTTAATCATGGAAATCTAGCAGGCAGTCTGTTTGCATGATTACAAGTAGTAATTATCCTTTGATCAAAATTGAAACATTTATTCTCCTTAGTCCAAACCCAAGAAGGGGGATAAGATGGTCATATTTTGAAAATAAGTTTCATATGAAAATCTTAACTCATGGAAATCTAGCACACAAACTCTTTGCATGAAAATACATCTGTAACTAATACTTAGCTCCCTTGTAAAATTCATGAACTCGATCCTAGAGCTATGGCTCAGACCCACGGGTTGGGAAAGTTGATCAAATATTAAAGGTCCATTATATCTTTGAATTTAATCTTTTTTTAATTACTGACATCTAGCAGGCAATTTGTTTCTTTGATAGAGCAGCTCTCTAAAAAAATTATGTATTCATGTCTCATGGGACAAAGCCCAAAGTTGGGGCTAAGTTGCTCATATATTCATCGACTATTGCTTCCAAACCTTTTATATTACCCCCCCCCCCCAAAAAAAAAAAAAAGATTCCCCCTTGACACCTGATCCAATCTCTGCTCCTTTAGAGGTGTTTGCTTTGCTCTAAATTTGTATTATTCCAATGGACTTTTTTTTAGTTTGATTATTGTTCTGTTATCTTCATATTTCATGTTTTATACGGTAAACATAGATTCCTAGACAGGTGAACTGAACCTTGTCTCCTTCACAGCCGAAATTCTAAAAGACAAACTGCACGGACACGGTAATAATTATCGGGTCCCCTCCAAACTGTACATTTTTATGACGTGAAACTACAGTTCCAGTCTGGTGTTAAAGTGGTCATAGCCTGAGAAACCCATGCTACTAAGGTGAACGTCAAGGCCCATGGGCCTGTGTTTTCTTATTTGTATCCTTTATTAACCAGTGTTATAATGTGATGTTTGGCATTTGGATATATCAACATAAAATGATGAGTCATGATGCATACAAAAATTTGACCTCAAAGCCAATTAATTTCATTTTGTAATTGTGGTTTCCTTTTTTGTTTTTTTTTTCCAAAGCTACTTTATACTGCGTTGGATTCAGATTCACTTCAGTAGGTTATGATGTGTTTGTTCATGGCCTAAATATAACCTTACATTAAACATTAATCTTCCTTAATTGGTACATCCATTTGTGTACAATTAATAATCAAGCAAAATTCGACAACAAATATGAAAAATTCAGAGTGACAAATTGGTCCGATAGATCGGGTGGAAAATTCCGATTATTAAATTTGTGATAATTTACTATTATTTTTTTTTTTAATTTTCCCCGACACACTGAAAAGAAAAAAGTACAAGAAAAATATCAGAACGTTTTCAATACATACGAGCAGTAAAAATAGCATTCCACAAAAATTAGGTAACAAAATTTCTTGTTATCTGGACCATTTTACTAAGGCAAAAAGTAGGTTAAATTTTTTTATATGTGCTATTTTGTTTTACGTTTTGTGATGCGTTTACGAGCCTTTATGCAAATCAAGCATTCGATGTCGTCAGACAAAAAGATAGATCTAATCTGTCCCCAGTCCTCGTGGGGCAATAAATACATGATTAATATCCGCCTTTTGACAGGGGAATTGCCGCCTCACCAATTACTTCTTCGCAACAAATCTTTGGCAAAATTAATTACGTTATAATCTTTGATTTAATATGATTTATATATAATCCTCTCAAACACTTTATCATCCTCTACAAGACTGGTGACAAAACCCATATTTCTTCCATTTGCATATTGTTAATCAGGCTGAAACCGTTCATGTACGAGAAATTGCATCGCAGCATACTACAGTAGATGTGAAAATATCGCGTCTATGAATCTGCCATTTTTTCAAAGATTAAATAGTACTGTACCAATAAATCCTGCGAAAAATAAGCAAAAGTTAAATGCATTAGGATTTGCATACATTTTTGAATTCATCCAAATAATTCTGAAATGTAATAATTTTCGTTACAGTTCTGCTTTACTGAATTGAAGATCATAACTTGATACATTGACTAGTTTAAACTTCGCAACTAGCAGTCTGTTAGAGTGCTTATTTCCATAGAATTATGAATAGATCTTCCAGAATACATACATACATGTACATACAAACATACATACATTGAATTCATTTGTTAAATCATTTTTCTTCATTTTGCTGAAATCGCCCTAAATATTGACGTGGATTGCTGTTTACACTGAAGATACATATACTCAGGAATAATTTATTTGAAAGTTGTTCAAAGTTGTTCAGATTCGTTCGCAAATCTTATCTCATAACTGCCACCATAAATAATTGTTCAAATCCTCAACTACTTCAGATGTTTTTATGGCATGCTTGTGATCAAAACTGAATGAAAATTACATTGTCCATGTGACCTGTATCACTGTTAAGGGAGTCGTTATTATTTTAAATATTTAAAGTACATGTATAATCATCATTGGTTATAATTGTTTAATTAAATGACCTCTTTTGTCTGCCAGAGTTTGGTTTCGAAAGAATCTTTGTTTCACTTTAACTTCATCTCCTTTAACCAGTAAATATACAAACTATGAAAAAAAGAAATCCAAGTTCCAAGACAATATGCAACAATGACTTAATAATTGAATAGATAGATAAATATAGTTAAAAATAAATGAAAGAAAATAAACTTTTGCCTATGTGGACAGTACCATGTTGAATGTGTAGTATGTGACTTGACTGGTTTCCAGTTAAATTGACCCACGATTGTTCTACATTCAACCTTTCGGAGGTCATGCAAAAGCAGAGAGGAAATTCTCCTACCCTACACCAAGTTCCGATATGAGCATATCATATTAGTTCAAGATAATTGGTGGCTGTTGTCCTTTAAACAAAGTTTTTTTCATCTAAATATAAACTTGTTATGTAGTATACTATTAGTCTACGTCCACCTTTTTCTTGTTACAGTTACATGTAGTAAACAAATCCAAATAATTCTAAGTAATTAAAAAATATGAGTATCAATTTTGTGTAATACGAAAGCGTAAAGGTCTCTGCACTTGTGTTATATTTTTGTACATTGTCTTACTTAAACATAAAATCTGTTATGTCCTAATTTTTCGTATATCAGGATATTTTCACACAATTTCTGTATGATGGATTTCATTGCTAAAAGTTATATCGACTTAAAAAATATTGATTTAAGCATGAGAAGCGCGTAGTTAGCTCGAAACACATCAATAAAAATATATGCATAATAGTAAAATTGATATAAATATGCTAGTATTTTTAGGAGAAAAGTTTGAAAATATTGTTCGCCAACTAACTTCGCGGGCGCGGGAATTCCAATGAAACGTCACATCTCTCAGATTTATTGACGGCACAATGTGCTGTGTGTAAAGTGTCAAATATTTGTTTGATTATGCAGAAAACGTATTGAAGATGAAGGGGGTGAGAGGAGCATCATCAGTTAGATTTTCACCATTGAAGCAAATATCAATTTACACCATTCAAATTAATAAGAAAAAAAATATATATGCAAGTCTAGTAATAATTTAATATTTTTTCTTTTCAATAAAAATCATCAATCTATCTTTGAAATAAAAATTCTGTGATTGCAGTGTATGCATAATGAATATTGCTGTGATTTAAATAATTAATGACAGCTGCTCCTCCCTCCCCCATTGTTTCAATGTTCCATTCATAAATATATTTAGTACTAGTCCTATTCGATGTTTCGTCACTCTGTGGTAAACATAGAACCTGCCACACGGACATGAACCTTCACAGTCTTGAACACCCCGACCCCAAATCAAAAAAAAAAAAAAAATTAAAAAAAATTAAAAAATAAGCAGTAAATCATGATAGAATGTATATATCAAATAAGAATTATATATCAGCATATCAGATCTAACTTCCTAATACTTAGAATAATGTAAAATAATTTGTGCTTCATTTCAGCCAATCTGCATAATCTTAGTCACAAAGTTAAAAGGGGGAAACGGTGGGGGTCAGCCAAATAAAATACCCCCCCAAAGAGAGAGAGAGAGAGAGAGAGAGAGAGAGAGAGAGAGAGAGAGAGAGAGAGTATATAATATTTATCCAACTGCGAGTATTCTTTTTTTATTTTCGGGATACATTAGAGGATCTATACTATACTCAGGTAAAAATAAAGCTAGAGAAGGGACAGAAAGATACTCTTGCCTCTCCCCCTCTTCAAAAGTGATGATGGGGACAGTAGCCCCCTATGACAATGACTATGATCTAACTGCTGATATTTCTCTATCCCTTTTTTCAAAGCTGAATCTGTATCAGTCCATAATCGTATACGATAGCAAATACATGGTACAGGATTTTTCACTGAATCCAGAATGAAGTGAAGATTCATTAGAATTCCCGCCCTCTCGAAGTTAATTCAGTAACAATATTTTCCCACTTCTTTTTGAAAATATTCATATATTTATATCGATTTAACTATATATTTATTTTACATATCCACATTTCTATATTGATATGATTAAATATCGTGCAATTTCTTTAAATCAATATTTTTCAAAGTCGATAACACCTATAGCAATAATATCAATTAAATAAAAGAAGTGCCTTAAATTATGTAAAACATCTAAATACAATTCAAAATATGTATATAAGTCTGTAGTTATAACACTTTATATGTTGATAAGACAATAAAATATAAGACAAGTTATAACACAACAAGTGTAGAGACATATTACGCTTCGGGTGTGCATACAGCAGTTTCTTAGTTAACAAAGCTACATTTACTACAACTCAGATCAGTATTTTTCATAAAAACATTCAAAGGTACAAAACTGAGTCAAAAGCAGACCTGTTTTAAAGGACATCTATCTTGACTCAAATACATTTACTGCTCATGTACCTCCAAATTTGTTGATTTATTATACCAATATTTCTTCAATGATTCGAAAATATTTACAAATTTGGATACATTAAAATAATGTTCATTAAAATACAATAAGATAAGTAATCACTGTTTTTAAATTTTCTTTCGGCCTCAGTCAATTGTTTTACTCCAAAAAATATTCTTTTTGACGTACAAATCTGAACTTGCACTAGTTATTTTCACAATACAAATTTGATCCAAATAGGCAAAAGTAAATGATATTTGATGAGGGGCCTGGATGTCAGATTATATCGCGACAATTTCATCTTTTTTAATTAAAAATAAAATAAAAGAAGAGAAACACCTGTCTATGTTCTCATTTTATGTAACATAGTGTAGATGTAACATTTCTTCGATTGCAATGTGTTTAATGCATCAAGATTTTTCATGTAAACATATACTATGTTATTGATAAAACAGGAAGCTTATTCTTGAAGCTGGTAATCTGTTCAGCCTGAGTAGAATTCCCGATACTATAAATGTATTGGTGTCGAAAGGGCAAAAAACCAAACTGAAATTGCATACATGAATGTAAACTGTCAAAAGATTTTTTTGTACATATTTTGTCATTTCAAATATCGTATAGCCAGGTATTTGCAACATATATTTTAAAAATAATTAAAGCAATACTCTGAAAGGGGTAGTTAATTCTGGTTCCCGATCAGAGAGAAAACATGGATGTTGAAAGATTCTTTATGCTTAATTTAATCGATCTTAGCTCCAAGAAAAACCTAGACATGGCCGTACATGTATCAAATTTCCAATTTTCCAAGTTTTCCATCCCCCAATTCTTTACTCTCTGACAACGAAATAAATCATCATAATAATGATCAGAGTTCTGGTTTATAACACAAAAACAGATGTTGATATAGATATTCTGTTTCTTTAGTAGGAAATTAAAAAAAAATCATTTCAAAAACTGTCATCAATCCATGTTCAAATAGAGCAAGTACGAGAGGATATATTTCTGTCTTAATCTTTCTGCGATTGCTTGATCATTATTTCAACATCTGATATTCCACAGGGAAAGTTATCTGCTTTTTACGCTTCTTTTTACAATTGGACAATGGAAAAATCCTTCAAATCATAGATGAAAACACAACAATTTTCTGTACAGGAAAATTAGCATTGGGAACGTGGAATCTGGCCTATTAATATATTCTCTACATCCATGCAAAAGTAATCTCTAGAAATCTTGTTAATTGAACTGAGGAAGTCAATAGAGGTGTATGGAACTGTCTCTAACAAAAGACATTTCTATGAGATTGCCGTTAGTGGTCCCTTGTGACTATCGAAACAAAGAAATGCATTATGTATATCTTTCAGAATTCGCGTGTTCAGTTCATTTAACAAGTTGAACATTGTTCTATTTACATTTTGATGAAATTTTGCTTATCTAAGGTTGCATCTATCCAAAGAATTGCAGACAGTTAAATAAGCATCGCAGCAAATAATGGCTTATATCGGCAAAGTTTATTGATGTATGTTCTGTAATATCTGTAATTTTCTTGTCAATAAGGTCAATGAATTTCTGGTCTTGATAATATCTTAATTAACATTTTCCGTTTCAAAAACGAAGGAAAGAAAATTGCTTGTGCAGGGATAGTATTGAGTACACTGTACATCCGAATTTCGTATACAATGTCAGGCGCGGATCCAGGATTTGAAGTTAGAGGGGGCGCAAAAAGTAGGCAGTGGGTCCAGGGCGAAGCCCTAGTGGGGGTCCAGGGGGCGAAGCTCCCGGGAGCTCCTGGATTCTAGAGATTTTGTAGGGTAAAAATGAGGTCTACCAAGTAGAAATTTTTACATTTTCTCGACGAAACTATGATTTACGCTAACTTTGACAATTTTAGGGGGGGGGCGCCGGGGGCGCCCCCCTTAAATCCGCCACTGAATGTACATGTATATGCTTTCTGTATAAATGATTTTGATTCCTAAATTGTCTCACCATCAAATAAACTTAATACGTGGATGTAAGGGGAAACTGAAAATTGAAGGTTCACCCAAGAGAAATAAGCTTTATCAATGTTAGGAATGGTATGGTTTTCGAGGGAAAATAAATCTCCATTTGATACGAATATTCATGCAAAAGAAAACAGTAAATGAAAAAAAATGGAATTTCAATTTGTTTTTCCAATCTCATCTTTGTCATTTCTTAAATGAATTATATGAATGAATCACTCCTCCATGGCACCTGATCCCACCTCTGATGTTTGGAGGTCCGTGTTTGCTCTGCTCCTATTTCGTATTGTATAATGGACTTTTGAGCTTGAATACTGTTCGTTATCTCCATTTATTTTAATTTATACACCGAACATGTATCTCTGCTGGTGGACAGTCTGTCGCCGAGGATACTTGTCGTTCGGTACCTATTCATTCATGAGTACACAGAATAACGAAATGATACTGGCAGACGCGTCGCCCAGTATAAAAAGGCGTCACTCTTTTGAGTCTATAAGGGACACAGACTCAAGGAGTTCATTCGGTGCCCCTCGGATAATCCTCAGGGATATTAAACATATGTCACATGTACAGTCTTCAGATTCCCAGTTTTGGTATAAAACCAATAGTTCATACAAACAATTGAAAGAATGTAAAGTTTCTATTAGAGATATATTCGAAGACTCCTTTTCCGATCCCATGTCTTCTATTTCAAAATGTTCTGCGAAAAACTGTAAAACTTGTGACATTTTGATAACTAACACTTCTTTCACCAGTAATCTTACTGGACAGAGCTTCTGTACCAAAACTTGGGAAAATCTGAACTGCAAATCTTCTAATATTGTCTACGGAATAGAATGTAATCTTTGTGGACTTGTTTATGTTGGTGAAACCAAGGGATCACTCAATAAAAGAACATCAGGTCATAGATTTCAGATAAATAATGGGGGTCAGCAACTTTTATACAAACATTTTAATTTACCTGATCATTCAATTTTGTCAATGAAAGTTAGAATTCTGGAAAAGATTTACCACCACACAAACAGTCCATCACTGAGTACACCTTTCCGTAGACAACGAGAAGAATTTTGGATAAGAAAGCTAGGGACAGCCTCTCCCTATGGATGTAATGACAATGTCGATAGTGTTGGAAATCTTTCCAGTCCACAGTGTAACAATGTAAATGTGATGGAACTCTTTAACCATACACAGAGACGTAAGCGTAGTCATGGGCATCGGTCTTACAATAAACCTTTAATACACGATGTCTCTTTTGATTCATTACTACCTTACGTAAATCAACAGTTAGGGTTACATCATATTCGCACCAAACTTTACTCTGTCCCTTTGAAACTTTTAAATAGTCTTCTTGAAAAGGTCAAGGAAAGTCCATTTTTCGATTCCTCGACACCAGAATATAGGCTCGGATCTGTAGTTATGGATATTGCCAATCATAGGCTTTTTAAACCCCCGCGTTTTACTGAAGAAAATGCAGCTAAAACAATCCATTTTTTCCTTAAACTTCAATATGCCAACAAAGGAATTGACGCGGTTAATATTAGTAATATCCTTAATCACAAAAGGGTCCAGTCTTGTATTCCACCATATTTCAAGTTAAAGACTACACCTTGTATTTCCTACAAATATACATCGACTATTGCTTCCAAACTTTTTAATTACAAGAAAACTTTACAGGGCCTGGATATCGAATATCTGAAACATAATCCTCCATCGTGTTCATGTTCTTCTTCGCCCTATAACTATAGTCCTGCTGGACACGTTATTACTGGTGACGTAAATATAGTTAATAATGAGGATCTTAGATCACTAATTTTAAAAGGTCCTAAATTTAGGGAACCCAGATCCTTCAACTGGCGTAAGAATTTCATAAATATTATGGATTCTGTAGAGGACTACGCCAGGCGATGGGCCAGACATGAAAAAGAAGACCTTGACACTTTGTCAGAATGGATTAAATGTATCAGATGTATGTTAAAATCGCGCATTAAAAGATTGAGAGGCAATATGAAAACCATCTATCCTTCTGTATTCAATAATCCAGAAGTGAAAAAAGAATTAGATAGATTACATGATCAGTACGTACTGGTCCCTGCTGACAAAGCAGGTAACAACATTGTCTTTGTTTGTAAGGCTCATTATATTAAATGTATTTTAGAGGAACTTGGATTTAATTCTACAAGTGGTTATCCAACTTATACTCATAGTTCCCTTTCTAAGGAAGAAATTCTTCAAAATCATATGTCAGTTTTGAATATTTTTAATATTCCAAACAACCAAAATGAATTCGAATTACCATATTTATATTGGATTCCGAAACTTCATAAAAATCCTTACAAACAAAGATACATAGCGGGTTCCAGTGAATGTTCAACCAAGCCTCTTTCTTTACTCCTCACTAAGATATTAACAGTGGTGAAGGAGAAACTTCAAGAGTACTGTGCAACAATATATTCGAGAAGTGGTGTAAATCAGATGTGGATACTTAAAAATTCCAAGGAACTTTTGGAAAATTTGAAATCACAAGATTTTACCAAAATCAACAGCTTAAAAACTTACGACTTTTCAACTTTATACACAACCATTCCCCACGATAAATTAAAGTCCAGGCTTTTTGATATCATTGACAGCTGCTTTTTCAATAAAAATGGAACTCGTAAATATACTTACCTTGTCATTGGTCATTTGCAAAATTATTTTGTTAAAAAACATTCTGATTGTACACACAAGTACTCTGAAGTTGACATTAAAAAGATGCTTAAGTTTCTGATTGACAATATCTATGTGGTTTTTGGAGACCAGGTCTTCCAACAATCTTTTGGAATTCCCATGGGTACCAATTGCGCCCCATTATTAGCAGACCTTTTTTTGTATTCATATGAAGCAGAATTTGTCCAAAATCTTGTACGTGAAAAGAAGAAAACACTTGCTGTGGCGTTCAACTCGACATTTAGATATATCGACGACGTATTGTCAATTAACAATGGTTATTTTCATTCTTATGTCGATACGATATATCCTGGTGAACTTGACGTAAAAGATACCACAGAGTGTGACACATCTGTTTCATATTTGGATATTTTACTTGAAAAAGACGTTAATGGTAATCTAACAACCAAGCTTTATGATAAACGTGATGACTTTAACTTTTCAATCGTCAACTTCCCTTACTTATGCAGCAATATACATTCATCACCTGCATACGGGGTATATATCTCTCAGTTGATTCGATACGCAAGAGCATGCTCTATGTATGTACAATGTATGTTTCTAAAACGATGTAAATTATTGACAAATAAGTTGATGAAACAAGAATATCAGCTGTCTCGTTTAAAGTCATCATTTCGTAAGTTCTATGGTCGATACAATGACCTTGTCAGCAAATACAATTTATCATTGAGTCAAATGCTGACTGACGTTTTTCATACTAATTGTTAGGCCATGATTTACACACTGAATTGTCGACGGATTTTTCCGTTATTTCCCGATCATAACAAGGAGCACACGGCGGGTGTGACCGGTCGGCAGGGGATGCTCACTCCTCCATGGCACCTGATCCCACCTCTGATGTTTGGAGGTCCGTGTTTGCTCTGCTCCTATTTCGTATTGTATAATGGACTTTTGAGCTTGAATACTGTTCGTTATCTCCATATATTTCATGAAGATAAATGATCGAACTCAAAAAACCTACAAACAATATAAATCTGTGAACAGGGCATAAAACACGGATCTCTGGAAATTTCAGAGGTGGGATCAGGTGCCTAGTAGGAGTAACCATCCCCTGTCGACCCGTCACACCCGCCGTGAACCCTATGTAGAGATCAGATGGACGGAGTAAACCGTAGTAAAATTTAGTATAAAAGCAAAGACCTAATAATTGGTATGAAATATGTCAGTCAAAATACGACCAAATGATAATTTATGTTTGGCAACAAGGTCAATATAAAGACAGTGAATTTACGAAATGCTAATTTTAAACGTGATTGTTGAAATCCCTGTAACATTAACATATGTTTTAGTAGCCTTTCTAGGTTTAAAAATTGATGGTACTCAGAACCTCTTCTTGAGTATCGAATAAGTTATGAGATTATATAAACACTATATGCAGGGATGTTAGTGGAATATTACTAAGTAAATAAGGAAAGTTGACGATAGAAAAGCTGAAGTCTTCTCGTTTGTCAGACGGTTTAGTTGTAGTTGATCCTTATCGACTATAGTCATAAGAAAAAGATGCGGCACACTCTGTAATGTCTTTTATATCGAATTCACTGAGATACGGTGGTATATCGAATCAACATGATTGGTTGATTGATTGTGTGTTGTTTTAGGTCCCGTTCAAGAATTCTTCGCTCATATAGAGACGTCACGATATTCCGGCGAAGGGCTTCAAATTTAGACCTTTATTCGGCACCCAGGGCCATTGAGCAATGAGGGTTCTTTATCGTGCCAACGCCTACCATGACAGTGACCTCGGTTTTTAAGATCTCTTCCGAACAATCTAATTAGATTGTCATCCGAATGACCCGCAACTTTCACTCCAAATTAAATTGCCGAGCGCTTGGCGAAAGAACATTAGCTACCTATCTTTTATCGACTTAGGTCAGTCGAACACACGACCTTCCGATCAGGGAGCGAGCGCTCTACCGACTGAACTACCGTGACGATAATCGACATATGAATGGAATTACAAGTACATGTAAAGATTGTTAATTGATAAAACATTGTCAGTATATATTGTCAAGTTTAAGGCTACAGGAAGTGTTTCCTTTTTCTCGTGTAGGAATCTTATAAAATCATAATAAATTATAAATTCTGCTTATTAGGAATATAAAACATGTCGCACAGGACACGATTGGTTCCCATCGGAATTCCAACAGATTCTTGGAAGACCTGCTCTCCAAAGACTTCAATTAGAAAGGTTCTCCAAATGCTTAAAAATAATGTATTAAAGAAAAATACATGTACATGTATCTAGTCACAGTTTTTTCGACAGCACGACTGACCAATCATAGTCTGCCTTTCATAAAATATGAATATAATGTCTTTTCTCTTCTCTAGCAATTAATCATCGGATACAAAGTAAATTGTTTTTTTCCCAGATTGCTTGCGTATTATTTTACAATTTCGTAGTTTGTAATAGATTGTAATTGGCGGAAGTATGCCATGTTAACACTTTCTGCAATTTACTGATTAATATTTGCAGGCTGGCCAGAGAGAGAGAGAGAGAGAGAGAGAGAGAGAGAGAGAGAGAGAGAGAGCGAGAGCGTAGAATTAACATCAGAAGAAATGCCCTGAATCAAGGACATTTTAATTTCCACAGATAGTTCTTTGTAAGTTAAGAATAAATTAAATGGATGCAAAGAAAGGTATAACCTTTTATCAACAACAAAGGGTATTGTTGATGCAGTAACGAAAATGGAAAAAAAATGTTGCATCGAATAACACCTTACCTACTGAGGATCACTAGACTACTATTTCTGTTATAGTCATACATGGTGCATGATATTAAAACTGTTGATCATTTTATCATTGAATGTCTATCATGTAAAGAATTTGGTATAAGATCGAGGAATGGAATTTTGCAGAAAATGAACAGAATTATTTGATATGGAATCGATTTATTTTCGTGAAGTAACATATACAAGTAAGATTTTTTTTTTAAAATCTTAAATTAATGTAATTGATAGGCCAAATTGAATCAAAGAATTGAACAAGTAATTTTAATATCAATCTATTAAATAGTATATTTTTGCAAGTACGTTCGTATATTCAAAAGTTGTTGATGTTCTAAAAGACGTATTACTGAAACAGTTGAAACGCGTTTGGCACTAGCCTTTCACACTATATTTCAATGTTCTTGTATGATGTGCATATTCTTCAAGTCATTGTTAAATCATATTCAATATTGCAAAGTTTTATTGTTCGAAAGTACAGTAAGATAGAATATAAATAGAATTAATACATTACGAGATTTTTTTCAAACCAAATTTATTGTTTTTGCATGAATATTAATTTTCTGAAATCAATAAAATTTAAATAAATGATATTATTGTGTTCTTTCACAAAAATGGTAATCAGCTTAATTTTATTCAGTTCTCTTTAAAAGATTTTATGTTTATTGCGATGAATATATATGATGACAACAGACTTGATAAATTTAACCAATTGTTTTGATGAAAAATATTGTTAAATTCATTTACATATTTACAATATCATGTATCATTTATAGACAAAATCAATATGTAATCTAAGATTATTTCCCCTAAGAACATTATCTTTTTTGTTCACTATATTTCAATCTACGTAGTTTCTTTTATACTAATAAGCTCCAGTAATTAATTATCATATATATCTATTATAGAAATTACTTTATTAAAACCAATAATTGATTTTTCCAACACATAAGGATGTCAGTCTTTCAGTAAAGAACAATAAGTCTTGAAATAAGCATTCAACAAGGCTAATAGTGAAGGTAGAATCGTAATTCTCTTTGCTTAACAAGTTTCATTTTAGCGTCTTAATATGCTAAATAATAATTTCAAGACTTTGAAACCATCTTGAAGAAATTATTTTTCTTATTTACATGGACGTGTTTTGGATGGATTGTTTGGTCGCCAAAATTATATTTAGTATAACAACTACCCCGTCACACCATAGGTTTAGTAAAGATTTAAAGGCATACAAAATAAGTATATTTTTTCTAAAGTAAATGATTACAATGCAAAATATGTAGATATATATTATTTTACTATTTCTCTACATTTTATAAAAAAAACATTATTATTCAAATGTACAAAAAATTTAAAAAACGTAATAATATAATTTTTTGTGTAACATTCATTTACAAATTAATGATTTGTCCCGACACACAAATGAGCAAATGATTTTTTTCCAAACAAAAAACGCGAATGTTAGGCTTATTTTCGTTTTAAAATTAAAAAAAAAAATTAAAGATATTCTTGGACACAAATTGAAAACTTTTTGTTACATATATATCAAAATAAATGCATTGAAAAATTCTATTAGTTAAATTCAAAAATATGCAAAATAACATGAATCTTCTTGGCTAAGTAGTCCGTCGCGTCATTATATCTATTGGATGACTCGGATAAGATTACCTGTGATCGGCAGCAGGTGATCGTAAAAGTAAAACTTTAGAGAAAAATCAAAATGTATTGACAAAAAAAAATTTCTGGACTGAACACATAAAATTAGCTTGGTTCCCGATCGAGCCTCGGCAACCAGTTTTACATACAACGAGGAAGATTCTCCTATTGAGATAATTCGGTGTCCAGAATAATTGTATTTTTTTTTGTTCAATTCATATTCTTATTTTTTTATGAATTGAAGCGTTATAAAAATCTTAGAAGGGGGGGGGGGGAGGGAGTAGTCTGCTCAGCAGGGATAGCAGGTAATTTAAGAGCTTGTCCAATATAAGCAGAATTTTGTGGCGCAGTAAAACACCCTGACATGATACACCTAAAAACCGAATCAAATAGCACGAGATATGATCAAACCTTATTCTAATGAAAACATGAAGATATCAAACAGTGATTGATCAAAAAAAATCCTACAAACAATACAAATCTGTGAACAGGGCATAAAACACGAACCCACGGAAATTACAGAGGTGGGATCAGGTGCCAAGGAGGAGTAAGCATTTACTTTCGACCGGCCACACCTACTGTGAGCCCTTTGTATTGATCAGGTAGACGGAATATTCCCTAGACGTAGTCAAATTCAGTATAAAACAAAAGCCAAACAATTGGAATGAAATATGTCAGTCAAAAATGATAGGTTGTTTTGTATTTGCTAACAAGATCATTATAAAGCCGTAGAATTTACGAACCGTTGACTTTAAACGAGGCAATCCCTATAACACCAACTTGTTTGTCAGTAGCCTGCCTCTGTTTAATCAGAGCATGCTTCTGAGTATATCGAATACGCTGGGAAACATTAACATCATATGCCGGTGATAGTGGAATATTACTTCATAAATACGGAAAGTAGACGATGGAAAAGTTGAAGTCATGTCGTTAATCATACAATTTAGTTGTTATTTGACCCTCGTCGTCTATAGTCAGTTACACATCCAAATATGAAATAGATGTTGCACATCCTGTGGTGTCTTCTATTTCGAGTTCACTGGGATATATCGAATCGACATATGAATTGTCAATTGATAAAATGGCATCGATATTTTTGAATGTCATGTTGACGACAACAGCAAGTGTTTTCTTCTTTTCATGCAGAAGTTTTTGAATGAATTCTCTTCATAGGAATATAAAAACAGGTTGGCTAAAAACAAAGGAGCACAATAAGTGCCCACAGAATTCAAACAGATTGTTGGAAGACCTGGTCTCCAAAGATACATAGATGATGTCAATGAAGAACTTCAACATTCTTTTTGTATCAACCTCCGAGTGTTTAGATGACCAATTACAAGATATGAAAAGTTCCATTTTTTTTTTTAATTGAAGAAGCAGTTGTCTGTGATATTAGAAAGCCTAGTTTTAATTTACCATGAGGAATGGTTGTATAAAGTATTGAAGTCATGCGTTTTGATATTACTGACTTTTGGAAATTTTGTGATTGTAAATTTTCTAAAAGATCTTTGGAATTTTTGAGAATCCACATTTAATATACAACACGTCTAGAATATTCTGTAGTTTCTCCATTATAGCATTTAACATTTTTGTGAAGAGTTAAGATAGGGGCTCGTTAGAGCAATTGCTGGGCCCTGTAGTGTATTGGAAAGATTTTTATGAAGTTTAGGAATCGAGTATAGGTAGGGAAGATCAAACTGACCTTTGTTGTTTGGAATGTTAAAAGTACTAAAGACTGACATATGATTTTGAAAAATTTCGTCTTTAGGAAGTGAACTGTGGGTATAAGTTGGATCTGCAGATGTAGAATTAAAAGCAAGTTCTTCTAAAAAAAAAAAAAAAACAGTTATAATAATGAGCCTTACAAACAAAGACGATTTTGTTACAATCCTTGTCTGCTGGAACCATAACACATTGTTCATGTTGTCTTTCTAATTCTTGTTATCATCTCCAATTTAGTGAAAACAGAAGGATTAGATGATTTGCATACTGTCTTTTTATTTTCTAACACGATTCTTCAATATATTTCTAAAACACTAAATCCATTATGACAAAATGTTAAGGTCTTTCCCTTCATATTTCGTTCATTGCCGCTAACTGAAAGATCGGAGCTCCCTGTATTTAGGACCTTTTAAAATGATTGGTTTTTGGTGTCCAGCTGGACCACATTTGAAAGAAAAAGGAGAACAAGAACACCTAGGAGGATTGTGTTTAAGTTGTTCAATATCTAGGCACTGTTACTTTGTTTATAGTTGAAAAGTTGGGAAGCAACAGTTTGGGAATATCTATAGAAAATGCAAGGTGTAGACTTCAACTTGGAGTATGGTGGAATGCAAGACTGAACATTTTTGTGATTAAAAATGTTACTAATGTTCACAGAATTTATTCCTTTGCTGTCGAATTTATGGAACCGACTGATAGAATGGGAATTTTTATCTTTTGACACGAGTGGTGGCTAAAAGAGTCTTTGCTGGGCAACATCCATAATCCCAAACACTAACTTGTATTTTGCAGTGGAAGAGTCCAAGTATAGACTTACTATAGCTTCTTCAAATAGTCCATTCAAAATTTCAAGGGAACCGAGTAAAGTTTAGTGCGAATGTGACGAAGACCTAATTGTTTACTCCAAGTTAATATTAAAAAGATGCTTGATTTTGAGATTGACAATATCAATGTAATTTTTGGAGATCAGGTCTTCCAACAACCTGTTGGAATTTAGATGTGTACCAACTGCACCCCTTAGTAGCAGGCCTATTTTTGTAATCACAGAATTTATTCAAAAACTTTTACAAGAGAACATTTATATATATCGACGACGTACTATCAATTAACAATGGTTACATCCATTCACATCTTGACTCGATATATCACAGTGAGCTTGAAATAAAAGATACCATAGAGTCTGACATATCTGTTTCATATTTGGATATTTTACTTGAAAAAGACTTTATTGGTAACCTAACAACAAAGCTTTATGATTTACGTGATAAATTCAATTTTTCAACCTTCAACTTCCCTTAATTATGTACCAGTATACCCTTATCACCTGCATATGGGGGTTTTGTTTCCCAGTTGATTCGATACGCACGAGCATGCTCTACGTATGAACAATTTCTAAAACGAGGCAAGCTTTAAAGAAACAAGTTCATGAAACAAGGATATCAACAGTCTCGTTTGAAGTGATCATTTCGTAAGTTTTATGGTCGATACAATGACCATATCAGCAAATACAAACTATCAATAAGTCGAATGACGTTTTTCATTCTAATTCTCAGAACATTTTTCCACACTTAATTGTCTACGGATTTTTCCGGGGGGTTTTTTCGACCATGACAAGGAGCACAAAGGTGTGACCGGTCGGCAGGGGATGCTAACTCCTACATGACACCTGGTCCCGCCTCCGAGGTCCGTGTTTGCTCTGCTCCCGATTTAAATTGTTTAAATGGACTGCTTAAATGGACTAAATGGACTTTGAGAATGAATACTGTTCGTTATCTCAATGTTTCATTACTGAAGTAAAATGAAAGTAATCAAATGAAATATGATATATTTGGTCTATTCAATGGTCGATGTTTATGACAAAACATACATCTATGTGTATTGATTAAAAATTCTATCACATTCACTTTGGCACATTGTATGCTTGAAAGATTCCCTTTATTATTTATGTGGTCATTACAACCATACGAAAATACAGTGCATAGTTTCCGATCCAGTATTATTTTAGTTACCTACGGAATGGCGTACTTACAGAGGGACCATTAGTTGGATGATATAGCCTTTCCAAAACTAACCCTCATTGAAAAGATAGAGAGGTGAGGCGAATTGAAATGTTTTTAAGATGAAGCAACATTGTGTTGCTGCAACACAACGTTGCCTCATGGAAATTACGTACCTATGAATAGCAGGGTGATCCATCTGCTTCGATAACTGTTGCAAAAATGTGGAGAGAACGACCATAGGCATTTATGCCCGCTGTTCAATCCATTTTATTTACATAAATAAAATATATCTTAAACCAAAAAAATATTTCGAATTCGTTGATATTGCTTTGAGAAGGCTAGGGAAGGTTATGATATTTCTTTTGACTAAATCTCGCATGTGTTCAGTGGGGTGGTAGAGATCCGAGAATTAAGCATGCCAAGGCATAACACAGAAGAAACTGTTTAGTTGTTCTAGTGCTATGACAGGAAGCAAGCATTATATTGTGCTAGAATCATGACTCTTGCGCAGAACAAGAGCTGGTCATCTGACACTTAATCGCTGCAAGACCACTGGAAAAAAAATACCAGCTCAGATCATATAGTAACACCTCCTTAAAAACCGTCCTTACATTTTTTTTTAGTGAATAGTTGAAAATGACGGCCTTAAAGCAATCTTTTTAAAAAGTTCAAAATTCAAGGAGCTCCAATCTTTCAAATGGCGAAAGAAATATATTTCTATTATAAAGCGAACTTGAAATAAAAGACATCAGAAAGTCTGCCACTTGGATGTTTTACTGACTATAGAGACAAAGGCCAACTAAAACTAAATTGTATGACAAACTATATGACTTCAGCTTTTCCATCGTTAACTTACCATATTTATGTAGTAATATTTCGCAATCACCATCATACGGTGTTTATGTCTCCCAAAGTATTCGCTACTCGAGAGCATCCTCTGGGTACGATCAATTTTTAAACCGAGGCAGGCTACTCACACAAATGTTGACCTTATAAGGATTTCAACAATTTCATTTAATGTCAGCATTTCGTAAATTCTACGATCGTTGTAATGACCTTATTAGCAAATATAACCCATCACTGGGTCGTATTTTGACTGACTTGTTTCATACCAATTGTAAGGCCTTTGTTTTGTACTAACCCTAACAAAAATACTATAGTTAACTATGGTTAACAATAGTTTACTATAGTTAAGTATAGTGAATAAAAGTTTCAAAGTTATCACTATAGTAAATCAAAGTTTTAAAAGTTATCACTATAGTGTCAAAGTGATCACTAAAGAAATCAATGTTTCCACTATAGTGTCATACTTTTTCACTATAGTGTCATAATTATCACTACAGTAAATCATAGTTTTCAAAGTTATCACTATAGTAAACCAAAGTGTCAAAGTGATCACCATGGTAAATCAAATGAATATTAATTATCACAACTGTATATAATGTTCTTTGACATATAATGTTCTCAATTTCGCATTAATTGCATATCATAAATATTATACAATTTTACATATTTTCTCATTTACCAAAGTTATCTTTTGTTGTTTTGTATTTTGGCGACGTTTGATAACGTTCAGTTTGATTTAGATTTAGTAATGACGCCCTAAGGGACTTTAAATGACTACAGACGAAAAAAAAACATATCACTAGATCTTTAACTATCATTCAACTAAATAAGCTATCTACATCTACTATATCGACGGTCTACAGTGACAGCGTCTTTTGCTATTGCTAGTAGTTGTTTGTCCGTATGTTTTGATCGAGTCCCCGGGTAGAACAAAACATACGGACAAACAACTACTAGCAATAGCAAAAGACGCTGTCACTGTAGACCGTCCATATAGTAGATGTAGATAGCTTATTTAGTTGAATGATAGTTAGAGTATTGTCAATAACTTACTAATAAATCTTCAGAAGGTCTCATTTGTGTACGAGATTGGTTCCTCGATTGTTTATGGAGGAATAAAGGGAAACTCAATGAAATTCCAGAATGTAACTGAGCTTATCCAACATTTTTATAGCAAAGAGAAAACGTGACCCTGCTATAGACACTTTGACGTTTTCATCCGTGCGCCGTAAGGCGATACCAGACATAACATATCTCATATTTTATTTGAGCACATATCTATTTGAAATTTGATCTGGATATTGATGAGAAATGTACTAAATAGTAGTGAAAATTTTAGAATGCAATGATAATTATTTTTCACTCTAGACAACTTGTCCACGATTTTACTGGGCAACCCTAGTAAACATATTTACATGTATCCAGTACATGTAATAATTCAATTTTGGTTGTAACGCGTCATTTGATTGATAAAAAAAAAATAGACTATATCGTATAACCTAGGTTTCCTGCGTCACAATGACTTAAGTCAAAAAACTTATCAATCCGCTTGACGTTACATTTGAAATATGTACAATTTAGGGGGATTTTTGAAAGAGAATTGTCTTATTTTCTACACTTAATGTTGGAAAATTAAATTATAAGGAATGAATCAAATAGCTACATATGGGCAGCAGAAAGGGCAAAAATTACCAATATGAGAAAACAAACAATTATAATAATTTCAATGACCATAAAAACTTAACAAATGACATTCAATGCATAATCAACAGACCTTTTCGCAAAACAAATATACATTAAAGCAAAACCAACGACCACGTACGTAACAAACATATATAAATGCAAAAAGAACGGTCATCTTTGCAGAACAAATGTACATAAAAACACGACAAACGAACGGATGCTGGGTGGCGCTGCAGGTTTTTTAGTCAGTTCATACCCTGACCGACTCGTAATGAAGTCAACTTCATCCAAAATTCTTGTACCGAGTTGACACCCTTTTATAATCTTAATAATGATAATAAGTAACTGGAATAATTCAATATTTAGATAATTAGAGAATAACTCATCTTTAATATAAGAAAACAAGTAGCTATTACGGTTACGGTTCCAGCAGGGGGGGGGGGGGGGGGGGTCCCGCCACTTAAACTTTGCTATATGAATTTCAGAGTTGTAAAAAGGTCTTCATACCCACTGGAAAACATGGCATTTCTCATTCAGTTGTAGGGTTAAGATGGCAAGATTTTATATACATGTATTGATGACAAGATTTTATACTAAGGAAAGCGGCTTGTTTGTAGAAGTAATACCCCCCCCCCTTTTGATACATATGTACATACATGTAATCGGGGCCGTCACTTACTGCATTCAAATTATTCAATATTTTTCTTACATGTATGTGCATGTACTGTGTGTAAATCTTTGCATATACAATTTATTCATGTGCATGTTGTAATTTCCACCAATATATATCAAAATTGCAGATCTTGTATAATTTTATTATTTTATATATTTTATTATTTTTATATTATTAGATATATTTTCAAATTAATTTTTTAAAATCAAATCTCAGTTCATATATAACTTTTCGTATCCGAAACAACTCATTTAACATTTACTTTTCAGTTGATTCGTAATCGGAAACAATTAATTGGATATCTACGTATGTCCTTAGACAGATGTATGGAGGAAATTCAAATTAAGAAAATAAAACAATCGTTTTTTGGACTGAATAAATCATGTAGTACTGCTTAATTGATCAGATGAAATCATGAAAGAGATTTACGAACAAAAAGAAGCATGCTACATTGAAATTTTTATTGGTTAGGAAGTTTAAAAAAAAATATGAGGAAAATATCAGCTGTTAAGCCCACCCCCGCACACACACACTTACATGCACACATCCAGACTCTAATATTGCTGTAAAACAAAACCCTGGTTTAGGTTTATAATTATAGCTAATTAGCTATAATTCAATAAGAAATTCCTTAATTGTTAGGAAAAGCAGTTTACAAAGAAATCAGTATTTTCACTGAGTGCCCTGCATGCCTTATATGTAAGGCAACGAGTTTTCTGGTGTAATGAACTGCAAGAGGTTTATTAAAATATGTTAACTTGAACATATAGATGCAATGTTACGGCTTTTTACTTTATAGAATTTCCATTATATGCTCAAAATGGCATAAGTTATATGCCATTTTAAACAGCAGGCCTTTAGTCCTCGAATGGGAAAGGCGATCTGCGTCCCCATTTTGGTGTAAAATAAGTTTTCAAATTCTCGTGCAATTGTTTAAATTATTTTTTATCCTAGCTCCTTCTGTTTGTCGCAGTACAATCGAATCTCCTTTATTTCTTTTTTCCCTTTATTACTTGCTTGTCAATTATTTCCACCTCCCCTAACACCTTGAAATAATTATTATCCCCCCAACACATCCGATGGTATGTGTTTGCCTATAAATATCTATCTATATGTATATCAAAAAATTGATAAAAACAAGATACCAATTAGCAATAAGATGAAATTGTAGCAGATACGTATTACGAACAATTTAGAGTAACAGAAAAAGGTGTTAAATTTTTTACATTGGTTTTTACTACGTATCAAAAGGTAACAGATTTCGTGCTTTTAAAATGAGTAACCTCTAATGGTCCGCAAAAACTGACTCTTTAAAACAAAACTACATGCATTTCATATGAGCACATATATAAAAAAGGGAATTTTCTTCAAAACTGTCATTACCAATGCATAATTTGAAAATACAAATTTAAAAATTCAACAGTAAAATTATCATGCCTCCGAAATGCAGTAACAGTACGCTAAATTCCAAGAACTACGTGTAATACTGTGTCGCTCGCTGGATTTGTCTACTTGTTAAAAGATTTTATTAAGTTAATAAATTATTATTGATTATTTATAATTTCAAGAGAGAGTCCATTCGCAACAAGAATTGATGGTTATAGTTGACTTCATTACGAGTCGATCAGGGTACAAACTGACTAAAAAACCTGCAGCGCCACCCAGCGTCCGTTTGTTAAGTTTTTATCGTTTGTCGTGTTTTTATGTACGTTTGTTCTGCAAAGATGACCATTCGTTTTGCATTTATGTATGTTTGTTACGTACGTGGTCGTTGGTTTTGCTTTAACATATATTTGTTTTTCGAAAAGGTCTGTTGATTATGCATTGAATGCCATTTGTTAAGTTTTTATGGTCATTGAAATTATTATAATTGTTTGTTTTCTCATTATTGTAATTTTTGCCCTTTCCGCTGCCCATAGCTACCCAAGTTATACTGGTATAGCCTGGGTTGGAACAGTTTACACTTTTTTTTTTATAAACGGCGGTTTATAAAGCGTAAACTGCCCCAACCCAGCTGCAGGTTATACAGTATAACTTGGATAGCTATTAAATTCATTCCTTAAGGGAAAACTTTTAAAAATTATGAATGATCTACAAATAATTGACTACTTTAGGATTTGAATCCAAATTTTAAAAATGTTTACGTGGCGAAAGAAAGATCCAGTAAAACAAGGACGATTAGATTATATTTTAATCTCAGAAAATATATGTAATTTGGTTGAAAATTTAGCAATTAAACCAGGGTACAGATCAGACCACTCTTCGGTGGTTCTTGATATGAAATTTAATACATTTAAGAAAGGGAAAGGTGTCTGGAAATTTAACAACTCTTTACTTACAGACAAAACGTACATTGGCAAGGTTAAAGAAACAACAGAGTATGTTAGAAACCAATATGAAAAGAATAATGTGCTTATAGAAGATATGAATTACAGTACATTTTTCGAAGTCCTTCTAATGGAGATTAGAGGAATAACTATCTCATATTCGTCATATATAAAGAAAGAAAAAAATAAAGAAGAAGCCTTGTTAATTGCACAAATAGAACAATTAGAGGCAGAGAATATATTGAATCTACAATTAATAGAGGAGAAAAAAACAAGTCTTGAGAATTTGAGAAAAGAAAAGCTACAAGGTCATGTTATAAGGTCTCGGGCCAGATGGGTTGAAGATGGAGAAAAACCATCTCAATATTTTTGCAAACTGGAATCCCGTAATTATTTGAATAAGATTATCAAAAAGGTCAAAACAGAGGAAAATGAAATCATTTACAATCAGTCAGAAATTTTAAATAGAATCAGGATGTATTACAAATCTCTTTATACTTCTGAAGATGCAGAACTTCTTGATATAGATCTTGCAGATATTATTACAGTTAGTGAGGTTCCAAAACTTGAAAATCATGTTGCCAATACACTTGAGAGAAATATATTAGAAAATGAAGTCTTACAGGCGTTAAGAAACATGAAAAAACAATAAGTCACCAGGAAGTAATGGTTTCACTGCTGAATTTTTTAATTTTTTTTGGTCAGATTTGAAACATTTCATAGTACTTGCTATAAATGACATATTTCAGAGAAAAGAACTTCCTATTTCTCAAAGACTAGGAATAATTACATGTTTACCAAAAGGTGATAAGCCAAGAGAATTTCTGAAAAATTGGCGGCCTATTACACTTTTAAATGTGTTTTATAAATTTTTATCAGGTTGTATCAGTTATAGAATAAGATCCAAGAAGAAGGACAATATTATATCAAATACTCAGCTTGGATTTTTAAAAGGTAGATATATAGGTGAAAATACCAGATTTCTTTATGATCCTATGGCTTATACTGAATCTAGAAATATACCTGGATTACTTGTACTTAGAGACTTTGAAAAGGCTTTTGATTCAATATCCTGGACCTTTGTGTATAAAGTTTTTTTTTTTTTTTTTTTTGGGGGGGGGGGGTAAAAACATTATTGAATTGGTAAAAATTCTAAATACAAAATTTTGTGCATCTGTACTTCAATGTGGATTTTTATCTGAACAGTTTAATATCCAAAGAGGGTGTCGTCAGGGAGATCCCGTGGCACCATATCTGTTTCTTCTTTGTGCAGAAATTCTTGCAATTATGATTAAACAAAATCAAAGCATTAAAGGAATTGTAATTAACAAGACAGAACATAAAATATCCCAATTTGCAGAAGATACCTGGCTTGCCCTTGATGGTTCACCTGATTCACTTTTTGCAGCATTAGATACAATTGATCTTTTTTCAAAGTTTACAGGACTTAAAATTAACAGCTTAAAAACTAAAATTGTTTGGATAGGTTCAAAAAAATTCTCAAATCAAGTTTTTCATCATTCTCGTTGGAAATTTGAATGGGGTTGCACAACTTTTAATTTACTTGGAATTAATTTTTCAGTAGAACTAGATAAAATTTTTGATATAAACTATAATGTTCAAATACCAAAAATCAAAGCATTAGTTCAACAATGGAAAAGAAGGATTCTTACTCTTATTGGAAGAGTCACAGTTCTTAAAACATTAGTCTTACCAAAACTTAACCATCTTTTTATATCTTTACCAAATCCAAGTAAAGAAATTTTATCATTATTGAACAGAGAAATCTTTGAGTTTATATGGAAATCAAAATGTGATAAAGTAAAAAGAAAAATTATTACTCAAGATTTTTTACAAGGAGGATTAAAAATGTTGGATATAAATAGCTTTATAATATCTCTTAAATACTCTTGGATTAAAAGATTAACAAAAAATAATCAACCATGGTTTGATATTTTTTTGGCAATAAATGGTAAAGACGTATTGTGTAAACTTTTTGATTTTGGTGAAGAGTTTGTGTCTTGTCTTATTGTAAAAAATAATGATTTTTGGAAAGATGTGTTTAATTCATGGCTATATTTCATGAAGACACTCAATAACAATTCATATATGAAAACTAAGTATCTAAATTTACCTGTCTGGTACAATCCCAATATAAAAATGGGAAAACAAAATAATTTTTGTCAAGACCTGGTATAAAAATGGTGTTAAAAGTGTTTGTGATTTTTAAACGATGAAGGAAATTTTTTAACTCTCATTGACTTTAAAAATAGATTTCAGTTGTCTAAAGTTTGCATTATGCAATACAACAGTATTTTATGTGCTATATCCAGGTATTTAAAAACAATTTCTATAGATAAATCATCTATTAAGAGGGAATGTACCCTTTTTATTCCTTTTTATTTTGAAAATATTATTGTATATGAAAAGTGCACTAAAATAATTTACAGATATTTGAATAGTAACAATGTCACTCCTACGTCTATATTTCGATGGAACCAGGAGCTATCAGTGTTTTTAGAATCTGATATTTGTGTTCAAGATGTTTTTAAGGTTTGTTTTAGAACAACTATGGATACTTCTGTTCAATGGTTACAGTATAGAATCCTTCCAGTGAAATATCATTTGAAGAAAATAAATATTTTATCTGATGACCACTGTATTTTTTGTAAACAGGAGATAGAAACAATGCAACATATATTTTTGAATTGCACAAAAATCTCTTCATTGTGGAGTAATCTTAGCATGCACATTTTTACAAAAACTTCCAAAAGAATTGGGTTTAACACATGTAATATTATTTTTGGTGAAACTCCATTATCTTATCATAATAGGATGAAAAATTTTATTATTCTATATACAAAGCAATACATCTTTTCCTGTTTGAAACAGAACAAAATACCTCTGATTACTGGGCTGCTTCATCATTTAACTCTTATGTACAAAGTAGAAAAATGCATATCAATTCAAAAATTTTCAATGAACAACTTTGAAAAATTATGGTCACCATGGATTAATATTTTTGAGTTGTAATCATTTATTAAAACACCAACAGTGACTATTTTTCAAATGGAATATTATATCTCATTGATAAACTTTTTATTTATTATTTCATTCTTGTTAAAACTAGAGAGGGGAAGTGTGAATGTGTGAGAGAATGTGAGCAAAATTTCATTATGTAACTTGATATGTAACTCTTTGAAATAAAAAAAAAAATCATTCCTTAAGTAAGGATCATTATTTTAATTCATGCATTTCATCAGAATTTGGCTTGAAGTTAAACGAATTCAAAAATTTGTTGTAACAGATTAAATTCATTTAAACGAATTCAAAAATTTGTTATTATGAATTAAATTTGTTTAAACGAATTCTTAAATTTGTTATAATAATGAATTAAATTCGTTAAATGGTTACTTAAATGTGTTATAACGAATTAAATTTGTTTAAACGAATTCGACAATGTGTTATTTCGAATTCATGAATATTTTTCTATAGGCCCTAACTGTTGCATTCGTATGGAAGCCCAGTAAGAGCCTATCAAAAAATTGTTTGAATTTGACATAACGAATTGTCGAATTTTTTTAAATTCGTTATAATGAATTAAATTTGTTAAAAAATTGTTGAAATAAATTTGTTGAATTCGTTATAACGAATTCTAAAAATGATATAACAGATTAAATTCGTTTAAACGAATTCTAAAATTTGTTATAACAAATGAAATTCGTAATAACAAATTCTAGAATTTGTAATAACGAGTGAAATTCGTTTAATCAAATTCCACAATTAGGGTCTATAGTAAAATATATATAAATGTGATATAAAGAATTCTTTAATTTCTTAAAACGAATTCATTATGACAAATTAAAGAATTTGTTTCAACAAATTTAAGGGAGCCGACTGGGGTTTTATTGTGTGAAAACTACTATAGAGAAACTCTTTACTTTTATACCATATATACCTTACATTGACTTCAGTATATATGCCAAGTTTAGTGAACATCTACCGTCTGGTTATTTTTTAGGGACCATCTCAAAATACAGGTACATTTACTATAGGGTTATATAGGAAAATACCATTTTTTTGCACTTCGGAGCAAATTATACAAATGCTACTATAGACTTTTTGCTCAAATTATATTATTTGATGGGTAATACTATATTGTACATTTTTTGCAAGAAACACAAAATTCTACCGTCTGGTTTCCAGAGGGGGCATCTCAAAATGTCAAAAATCGTGATATTTTCCTGTTTTTATGGAGTACAACAAAACATGACAGATACCACAGATTTACAAAAAAATAATAAAAATTATTGTGAGATTCTCAATTTCCTGTGTTTAAAATTTCAAGAGCATCTATTTTATACTTTTTATTTTATGACATAATTAATGACCCCGCTTAAAGAACTTCGGTTAGTCATAATGTCAGGAACACGCTATTTCGACGTCTATCTACCCATCATTTGAAAAATCGTTTAAAAAATCAGTTATTTAAAATGTAATTAGATTTTTTAACCTTAGTTTTCCTAAATTTGTTAATTTTTGTAAATTATGTAAAAATAGTTGCTTTAAAAGAGCAAATACGCTTTATTTTACTATGCTGCGCGAAGTATTGCACAATGAAAACCTCAGTCGCCCCCCTTAATTCGTTACAACAGGTTTTAGAATTCGTTAAAACAATACATTGTAACAAATTTTTGAATTCGTTATAACAAATTCAACAAAATTTTTATAACAGATGAAATTCGTTATAGCGGGTTCAAAAAATTTGATATAACGATTTTAATTCATTACATCAATTTTGACAATTCGTTATATCGAATTCAAAAAATATTTTTTGATGGGCCTAAATGGGCTTCCGGACATTCGATTATACGAATTAAATTCGCTAAAAACAAATTTTAGAATCCCCTTAAAGGAATTTCATTCGTTATAGCAAATTTTGAATTCATTTCAACGGATGTAATACATCTCGTTTAAAGTTTGCATTTCGCAAATTACCCTATACGTCATATGGGACTTTTGCGAGCAGCACTGACTTTTACAGTGGTTAAAGGTATGGTGGTAGGGGCACTAGCATGATTTACCGGTATGCAATCAATGTAAGAGATGATGAGAGGCAGAATTACATACCTTAAATTACCTTATTCGTGAGTTAGAACCTCCTTTCAATCTAATTTTCTGAAGGAATGAAATAAGGAAGAAAAAACATATCGGAAGAAAAACTAAGCAAGAATTAGTCAATGTGGGAATGGAGGGGGTTGAGGGTAGGGTGGATGCCGATCCCTTCCTAGAAAACGTAATATTTGCTTTGAAATGGCCCATTTAATATCATCGTTTAAACTCTTGAACTTAATGTTTATATCGCAAAAGAGCTTCCGTATAATGCCCTAGTGTAAAAGTAAGTCGTCGTTTGTAAAAGTCAGCGCTTCTCGCAAAAGTCCATTAATGACCTTATTTGCAAATATAGCCTACTGCTTTGTCGAACTTTTACTGACATGTTTCATATCAGTTGTTAGGCCATTAATTTTATACTGATTTTGACTACGGATTACTCTGTTTACCTAATCGTTATAGAGGACTCACGGCGTGGTGAGACAGGGGATGCTTTTTCATCTTAGGCTCCTGATTCTCTATAAAGTAAAATGCAATATGAATTGTTAAGTACATATTTGGACGAAAAAGGTGAATATAACGAATGAAAAAGAGGGGAAAAGGATGGATAAGTAAGGGATTGTAATAAAAATTACAATATTTGTGTAGTTGGGGCCAAAAACTCATGAATCAGCTGATGCAATTTTTCATAAATATCATATTCCGGTGGCCATGGAAACTACATCACTCCAGCCACTTGTCTCGCTTTGCCCCTCCGAAAAAAATATACAATATTCTATCGGATTTTTTTTTTCTCTAACTTTTTTTTAAATTTGTGAACAGCTGATCTGAATAGACTGCATTCGGTGTCAAATGTAACACATGATGCGAAAGACTACTAGTACTTTGTTTGCTATACATGTATATAGGTTTATGTTATTTAATTTGTTTAATATAATACTTAATAGATTCTTAAAAATTTTGATGCGAAAATCAGATGAGAGTGTATATGCATCTGAAATTACAACTTATTATTTCCTTTAAAAGATCTAGGAATTCTTCCTTCTTTATACATACAGGTTATCAAAAGTACAGCCATATTTTCCTTTAAATCTGACTGGTCGGCACTATTACCGATGTTTTCAAGATGGCTGTCGCAGAAGAATGGAAACATCACGATTCTAAAGTTTTCTAGAACATACATGTGCCAAGATCGGGTAATTGTCTGTCACATTTGAATTTGATAATGTAGAATAACAAACTTAAGAGTCAAGCAGCAAAATATGAAGTGGAATAACCAGTATACATTGTCACATTGCTATAAAGTAGTTGCTTTTTTTGTTTTGTTTTGTTTTTTTGCCCGTATAAGTATTTACATATATCCTTATGTGTATTATCATGTAACAATAAGTGAGAGAAGAGATGGACATATACTATTAAAAGTTATCATAATATTTCTGAAATATATGTTTCTCATCATTGATCACCTAATTACATAATCTCAGTCTGAAATTCTAGACAGAATAAAAGAGATATCAATTTATCAACAGGAACCGAAAATTAGCTTGTCACGCGTAGTATAATTTATTTCATATTAGACTCAATTATTGAGTATACTGGTATCTCCCAGTCAGATTATGATCAACCGGTTTTTCTTTTATTACATATATGTAACTGTGAAGGAAGTAATATTGGCTTCTATTAAACAGTGTAGACTGATTGAATAAAAGAAATGGACAATGGGTGAATGCACTACAAGCTTATGCCGTTATCTGAAATAAGGAGAATGGATGTTACAGCATCAATACAAAGGAACAAATCGTTAAAACGGGAGGGTATCTGAATATAAATATTATAAGAATATATCCCGTAGTCTAAAATTTTCCTTCTGAAAATGATTTTCTTAATCAATCCAAACCCGATTTACACTAATTAAATCAACGTGACTCTCAGCATCGATCACCGTTTGAAAGTTTTAACATTAGAGTTTCTGTATTTCAGCTGAATTTAATTTTCTGATTAAAAACTGAAATGTATTAAAAATGTCTTGATTGATTTTATGTATATTAGTGTACATAAAAACAGCAAGTCAGCGGAGTGTAGGTTTACACGGCAGTAGAACAGGAATGTGTAGCAGTTTGTGCCAGTGGAATAGTCTCGGATATCTCATTATTTTCTTCATATATCAGTTTCTCGCTCTCAGCCTCCGTTGAGATCTGACTGTACAGTATCTCGCCATTAATCTGGATGTCTGATATTGACTTGCAGCACGGGCTGTTAATTTCTGCTACGCTGTAAGATTCACTACATCCTGTTAAAGGCAGTCCTATCTGCATTTCATCTGTGGTGGTATTTCCGGCTGAATTGCTAGTTTTGGTTTTCTTTGCTTCCGCTGAATTCTTGTTTTTAACTTCAAAATCATTCTGGTTTTCATTTATTAAACTGCTCGCTCTCAAACAATGGCGTATCCATTTTGAAATGGTGCGGCGAAATTCTATGCTCATAGAACAATACAGAACAAAATTAATGCTGTTGTTTATTAAGGCAAGAATATCCATTGTATCCCCAAGAGGGATGTAAATGGTATCAAAGAAATCCTGAATAGTCAGGCTTAGCACGAGTAATATCCCTTGCGGAAGTTCCGTCATTAAGAAAAGCACCATTACTATGAGCAACATGACAGTGGTCCGTGACGTGTTCAAAGGACGATTCATAACGACGCCCAACTTGGACAGCTTTTTGCGATTCACTCGCCCATGGTTATCTAGAGTCTTGAGCAACAATGCTCCAAAAATCATCATTAACATACAAGGGATTATCTTAGCAATGATGCTATATAAAATGAAACTAATAAATACGCCCACTTTTACATTAGGTGTTCCAAGGCGTGGGTCATCCAGAACTTTTATTTTCGGAAGTATGGTGCCATTTCTCTCCAAGGGCACCAGTTTAGAAGACATATAGTTTGGAATCAAAAGAAGAATTGATCCAAATATCACTACAGACACAGCAATTCGACAATGCGTGATACGGCGCATGTGTGTCAAACTTCCAGTTTCCGGTGAATGAATATGGACGTAGCGAAAGATAGCTAATGAAACTCCGAGCCAGATAGAAATTGTATGAGTTAATGTGGATAGATTAATGTAGAACAACAGGAAATTCATCCATCCATGACTGTTCTTTTCTGGAGAAAGCGAATTAGTCGGAAACTCAATGTAAAAATGGATAACAAATGGCAAATACGCCACCATAGTTACGATGTCAAAAAACGCTATCCATGTCAAAATGGTGTTAATTGGAGTGTGCATGTGTTTTCTGGTGAGGACTGTAATGTTGATGATGTTTGTCGGAATTCCAAAGCAGCAAACGATTAAGCTTAGACATCCGTGCCACCTTCCATACCACCTACTGTATTCATCTAGCGACAATCCCATCCTGGTGTTTGTCAAGACAAAAACATACCTGTAGAAGAAACGAAACAAAAATGGTATAGTGGGAAAAAAATACAAGGTATTGGATGACTGTGACGACTATCATCTATCTGCAAAGCACAATGATACAATTCAACGCACACGAGAAATGCATGCAACAAAATATATTTCAACGCCAAATCTCGAAAATTTACTTATATAAAGATCAAATTTACAATCTGTCACAATTTCAATTTTCAAAAATACCTGTTTTTTTTTTTTAATTATACCCATTTTCTCAAATATTCCGCACTTATTTGGAAATATCAGGCAAACTGAACTATCAACATCTTTGCGAAGAATATAATAGTCTATCACAAGATCAAAACAAATTATTTTTATGTCATTTTCTACAGTAAGTGTGTATTAAAGAGAATTAAATTTGTTCATTGTACAAAACCAATAAGCATGTGTAAAAGAATTTTGATATTAAGCAAGAATTTTAAATATTATGTAATTTTCACATTTTTTTTTGTAGCACACCTGCGCCAAAGGCTCAAATGAGCTTTTCTGATCACATTTGTCTCTCCGTCTGTAAACTTTTCACATTTTCGACTTCTTCTCAAGAACTACTTGGCCAATTGCAATCAAACTTGCCACAAAGTGTCCGTGGCTTAAGGAGATTCAAATTTGTTCATATTGAAGGACCACGCCCCATTCCAAGAGGAAATCATTAAGAATTACATGTAGTAAAAATTAATGGCATCTTCTAAAAGCCTTCTTCTCAAGACCCACTGGGCAAGAAATAATGAAACTTATGTGGAAGTATCCTCGGGTAGTGCGGATTCAAGTTTGTTCAAATCATGACCCCCAGGGATAGGGTAGGGCTACAATAGGCGATCAACATAAAAAAAATAAATACGAAAAAATCTTTAAAAATCTTCTCAAGAACCACTTGGATAGAAGAGTTGAAACTTATGTGGAAGAAACATTACATAGTTGAGATTCAAATTTGTTTAAATCATGATCCCTGGGGTGTAGAGTGAGGTCACGATGGGTGATTAAAGTTTTATATAGGAATATAAAGGGGAAAAAGCGTCTTTTAGAACAGCCAAGACATGAAAAGTCAAATTGATATTGAAGCATTCTGAGGTAGTGTAGTATCAAGTTTGTTTAAATCATGACCCCTCAGGGGAAGGGTGTGGCCACAATAGGCAATCAAAATTTTACATGGGAATATATTAGAAAATATCTTTAAAAACCTTCTTCCCAGGAACAACTGGCACAGAAGAGTTGAAACCCTTACGAAATCTTCATAAAATTCAAATCATGACCCTGGGGATACAGAGGGGCCAAAATGGATGATCAAAGTTAAATATAGGAATATATAGTAATAAATCTACTGATGAATAGTAGGGTCATAGAGACTCTGGTGAGCGTTGTTTAAATGTAGAAGGTTTCATCTAACATATATACTTTTCTGATCGATTTTCCAGGTTTAAGCTCAACTGAACCACAGGCTTAAGTGAGCTTTCGCTGTTCGTTTGTATGTCTGTCGTATGTTGTCTGTAAACATTTCACATTTTCATCTTTCTTTTTTAAGAACTTATAGCCAAATATTATCCAGCTTGCCAAAGGTCATATCTCAAAGTTAAGCCCACTGTGACATCCATTATGTCTTCAAACGGGATGTACATGTATTTCTGTATGACATTTCGAATAAAGCAGATTTTGAACAACATCCTCGATCTTTGTCTTAACAAAAGGCGGATGCATGTATATTTTCTTACCAAAACAAATGATCATTTCTTTGAGATATGATGTAGACAGAAGGCTATGACATATTTTCTTGTTCAGGGTAACAGTTTAAAGCAATTCCAATCAATATTATAGTCCAAATAATTGTACTGTATGACTGAAATTTGATACGGACTCATCTACTGTATTTAAAAAAAAAGAGGAAAAGGGGGCGTTTGAAACCACAAAAAAAAAAAACTCTTATCCGAAAACCATTATATCAAGAACTGATTTTTTAAAAAAAAAATTGCAAGTGATGTATTTATGTGCTCTCCTTTCTTTGCTTTTTTCTGTGCTCTAAATGACGCCCATTCGTGCAAGTTAATGTGCACAGCAGCACATGTCTAATTTAATTTTAGGTTTAAAACCAAAGACCGTTAATTTCTTTTGATTTTCACATGGTATTACAGTAATTAGATATTCTTGTGTTTGTGGATTAAAATCATCGAAGATCAAAGAAAAATCCAGGAACAAACTTAGGATTTCCCGAAAGTTGAATTCATGCTTCAATAAAGTTAAAAGACAGATTTCCCTCTATATATTGATTAAAGTTGGATACAGAACCTTTTGAAAACTTAACAGCACAAAGATTGAATTAAACATAAGATTAATGAAACCCTGACAACTGAGATTATCTCCAGAGGAGGAGTAGGAAATTCATCCATATTCTAGTAGATGTCGCTCCAGAGAGAGGAAATTAACGACTATGACCCAAACGTCATGCGGGAGCTCCAATAACGCTTAACGCCGTGACCAGCAATAAGTTTTGGGGTTTCCTAGCGTATACTTGTCAATATGGGGTTTCTTATTGAAGGAAATCAACAAATCATTATATTCCTCCAAATGCACCTCTTGTTCACGCAGATATAATACCATACCATTTACTGTGACTCTAAGATAGTTTTTGAATCTAGGCAGGATAAATGGTTCTTTAACTGAAGAGCTAAAAATTCGATCCGTTGAATTTTTTTTAATCTTCCAACTCTCCGACTATTCCAAAATGGAGATATCAATTAAAAAGTACGTGATAATTATAACAAAAATATTTTGCTTTTTTCTGGAAAAAGTAATCTGGAAGTGACTAAGAAGGTTGAGGCCTGAATTGCTGCGTACTCTTGGTAATTTTCTTGATGATTCGAATTATCATGTTTCATAAAGCAATTTGAGCTGCAATTTTGTGTCGGAAAAATTGACATCTTTAGTGATATTAAAAAAAATGAAGGTTTATAAACTTATGGTATTCATATTTCCATTGGGAAAAAACTATTCAGATAAATGAACCAAAATTATATTATTTTCGCACAAAAATTGATCTTATCAATATATACATGTAATAAATGAAATATACATTCCATTTCTACTCTGATAAAATTTAATGCTTAGTTTTAGTTTTATTGATAATAAAGATTTAAGTTACATTTAAAATTATCTCAATCGCACATATTAAAAAAGTACAGCTCAATTGATTTAAATATTTTTAATAGCCAATGTGCAAAATCACTCCATTTTACACCTTATAGATTAAATGAAAGAGAAATGAATAATTGTTAAAAAAAAATCAATGCACTGAAATCTTAGAACTGGTTATTACACCAGCCAATAGATCCCGGAAAACTTAATGAAACATACAAATTATATGATATCATAATATGAAAATCATTTTCATTGATATCATTATATGAAAACTTAATGAAACATACAAATTATATCTCTTAATTTTGATAAGATGATGATTCCTAATAGCATGATTTCAACAACTTACTGAAAGCAAGAGGATGCCAAGGAATTTTTGAACTGGATATTGTAAATGCACAGTACATCCACCTGAAAATTTCCTATTGGTAATTGAATATTGAACGATTTTTTGACAAAGTCACATGAAAATGGCATGATTCAAATAAAAAAATTATGACAAAAAGTTGATATTTGCTTACTTTAATACATGAATAATTTGATGGGATTTAACTCATTCATTGATTGTATGTTGTTTTACGTCCCATTCGAGAATTTTTCACTCATATAGAGACGTCACCATATACCGATGAAGGGCTTCAAATTTTGACCTTTACTCGGCACTCAGGGCCATTGAGCAGTGAGGGATCTTTATCGTGCCAACGCCTGCAGTGACACGGGGCCTCGGTTAAAGATCTCATCCGAAGGACCCGCAACTTTCACTTCAAAGTGCCGAGCGCATGGCGAAGGAACAGTTGCTACCCATTTTTTATCGACTTAGGTCAGTCGCGGCCGAGATTCGAACTCATGACCTCCCGATCACGAAGCGAGCGCTCTACCGACTGAGCTACCGTGAACGGTATTTAACTCATTGACGTTAAATCAGTTTCTCAAAGCAAAATGGTGTTTACGACATTTCCACGGGTTTTTCCGGGTTTTAGCCACCCCTAGTGCATTTGTGGGCATTAGTGTCAAATATGACGTCACGGACTTCCAGCAGTTTCGGCTTTGAACATGTGAAAATTCACCCACTCCACCCTCAGATCATAATATGGTGTTACCTAAATAGATTTTTGGGGTTTCTTTTTTAAAGTGGTAATATGGTAGGCAGTTAGGGTTTAAGAAAAAAAAATAGGGGTGTCTGACTTCGATTTTTTTGATAACCAATTTTTTAAATTAAATTTTACTGCAACCATGAGGATTTACATTCTTCAGTTCATCCTGCTACATTTAACATTTCAATTCCTTTCCTTTGATCTACACTCTCTCTCTCTCCATTTTCTCCCATTCAATATTTGACATACTTTTAAAAACCACTTTGATGTGAATTGATATTCAAATATGTAATGAAATTCTTCTTTAAAAATGAATGAGCAGCATATCAAAGAAATTCTTTTTTTTATGGTTTTTTTTTTAAATTTTATTATTATTATTTTGATTGAAAGGATTTGGACATTTATTTTTTAACACACTCATGATTAAAAAAAAAAAATTCATTCATTGGAGTGAATTTTAAAGTAAAAGAAGCATAAGAAAGTGTTGCTTTATGATGAAAAGTAATCTTTGCGCTCTCTTTAATTAAAAAATATGAAAACGTTTTTTGCGTATCTTAAGGACTTATCACCCTGATCTACATGTGTATTTGTTTACTAGAATTGTTCAGTATAGCATTTACGTACATTGTAATATATTTGCAGCTAAATGGCAAGGAAAAAAAACTTGTATCCAGTACAAAACATCTCCAGATGTATTGCATTATTTACGTTTATCGTTAGAATATACGATCCCTTGTTGATTCAAACTGAGACTTTGAGAATTGCTAAAGTGAAAACCTAGAATCTTCATGTGAAATATTAGTAAATACTTTTCTCCTCTAATCATGCTAATGTGCTTGAGATAGTGGACAAAAAAATGCAAAGCGACTAAAACCTCAGTCTCTTCGCTTGAAAACCTGGCAAAGTTTTAAGAACAGGGTACATGTACTATTAAGCCCCAGTTTCTTTTAGCTTCATTGTATACGCGTGTCAGTGTGATCATAATGTGTTTCCCGTGGCCTTGTCGTCGCCATTTTTAAACAGCTTTATCGTGATCATCAAAATGCTTTTTTTTTTTTTTTTTTTTTTTTTTAAATAAAAAGTCTGTATGATTGAGACATCAGGGAAAAAAATGATCGGATAAAAACGGAAAGTAGATGCGCTTGTAAAAAAAAAAAATACAAACCTTGAATAGGTAAAAAAAAAATGAGTCGGGTAGATTTTGGTGAGTCGGTCACGTTACCGTAATAAAACAATTTTTTAAGGATGGCCTTGTCAAAACTTGTAATATGTGTCATTTTCTTTATAAAGTAAAACATGGTATGGAACCCCCTTGTAAGCAATATTTTGTCTTTGATAATGAGTGATATGAAATTTGTTTCGTCTAAATAATCGTATAAAAGATTTGTCATAAAAGGACTTACTTTCGATCACAAGGCAATACAGAAATCCTTACACTTGCTAATTGAACACAAGCTCCTTCTTTGAAAGGAAATCACAGCGGGATAGATGGCCATTAAAATTTCTTAGAAGATTCAAGTATCAAAAACAATCATCTTATACTCATTAAGAAGGACAATCCACTGTTATATGAATCATTATTATTTCAGAGAAGTCTTGACTAGAACTCAACAGAGGCTTAATGTCAGTGTGTTTGCAGGCTTAATCATTAACTTGTCTGTGGAAGGAACCGTCCTTTCTTCTGTCTAAAGTATTCCGGAACTGTATGAATTTAAACTTGAGATTTAATACACTGTTTAAAACCAATCACAATACAGTTTGATTCTTCGGTCTACTCTTCTTACGAATATTGCAATAGAGTAACGTACATGTAATATTCATATGTCTGGAGCTTGGTGTTAGAATTTTCGAAATCTCATCAAATTCTTTCAACTCAACAAGATTCGTACTATGTTTTGAAAATGGAACTGAGATGCTTTATTCAATTTTGGCAAACGGAAGCAAAGTTTAAGATCAAAGTCATTCTTCCAAGTCGTAATCATATCTAATAGTTTAATAATTTGCTAGTTTGTATTTAATCATGTTCCCCAAACGAATTCGAAGGGATTATTCTGTAATGACCAATATCTGCCCCCAAATCTAACCTTTATATAGAAATCTATAATCATGTTAAAACCAGGGGGTATCCACAAAGCATTGCCTGTTTTCATCAGCCATGGTGCCATATGCTGGATATGACGTCAAGATGATGTCGTCAATTCTAAATTTCAATGATTTTGAGAGGAAAGTGTATTTTACGTCGATTAAAATTTAGATTAAAAGTCATTAAGCGCAGATCTACCCCAGCTTGATCTTTTGATGAAATATGTAGAATTATAATATCTATGAAATATGTGATTATTGTTCTGGTACTAGCTTGCGCTTAGTAAATTCTATACTCAAAACTGTAAAAAAAAAAAAAAATTGTCCATTTTGTCCTCTTTCTTAAAAATACACATCTAACGAAAAATCCAGAGAGTTTGTGATTTCAAAGAAACAAATTATCCCGATAATCTACTTCCAAATTATAATATTTTTTTGTGAATTCAGTTTTTTCAAACAACATAAACAATTTTGTATATTACTAGAGGTATTCAAAATTTGGCTTTTATGGGGGCAAAAATATGCTTTTACCGTTTAAAGTTCTTTTGAACAGAAACACTTTAAAAATAGAGAAAGACATCTGTAAATTTTGGGGTCACGAGGCTTTGTCTGTCTGCATGTTTGTCTGTGTTTATATCTATTTTTACACGATAACTCAAAGACTTTTCATCGTAACCATTCAAATTTTATACAGAAAGGGTTCAAAAGAAGAGAAGACACCAAATACTATTAATTTTGTGGATATATTGCTTTGTCTCTCTGTATGTTCATGTATGTCAAATACATCAGTTGAACTTCCTAAATAAATCTTTGAATAAAACAAATTGATAAAGTATCGCAATCTTAAACTACTTATGAAACAAAAATACTGTCTTAGGTTAAAATCTGTGACAGATTTACAGAAATTGAAAACCCTCATTATCACCATTATCATTAGTTCAAACTACGCTTCTGATTTTAATATTAAGAATCCCACAAAGACGTAATTATTTGTAATTTACAGCTGTCGGGAATGCTTTTCAAAAATAGCATTTCATTGACATTTACAAATCACAAATTTCAATTGATATGATAATGTTGAACTGATGAAATTTCATGGAGATAGCTATAGTAGAAAAGGTTCACATCAACTCTGAAATAAAATTTTACAATTCCAAACAAAACCATAGGGATGAGATATTAAGTTCCAAACCAAGACCATTTATAACAATTCGTATTACGCATCGCAATTTTTTTGAAGATTTTAAGCAACAAATTGCATAGTCCAGTCTGCATTTCAGCATTATTTTTAAAACTATATATAACTTACCAAATTCTGAAATATATCCAAAAACCACTTTGCGAGTTCTCCCTCCTTCCAGATGTTGAAAATTAAAAGAGGTTTGTCTCAAGCATAAATTTCCAATGGAATATTGGTACTCCTTAGGTTTAACTTCGTAGAAGAGAAAACGCAGATCTTAAACTAATAAGTATAGAATTTTTCATTAAAAAGACTAGAAGAAGGAATTAGTTATATACACGTTGCACAAAGGATCTGTTGCTCTCTGAATTTTCTTATTACATGTCAGTAATTCATTTTAAAACAGTCATATTAGAGAATACGCCAGGGTACACGAGGACAACGTTTGAGTGTCTATACTTACAGTTATATATCTCTCAAGAACATAAAACTACACTAAACCAAGCGAGAGAAAAATATGCTTCGATCTCCGTCATATTGAGACGGTAATCCAATGAAATTCGCCTTCTTTGAACTTAACTTCAAAAATTGGACAGTTCCATTTTGCACCATCGGCAGAATCAACCTATTTTGAAATATCACTCATTATCCCTTATTGATCAAGAACTTCTGAATGCCAGTAGTGGCGCATGCAGATCTTTCAAAGTGACAAAGCTTATTCTAATTAATATGTACTTCGTTTTTGCAATCCTTCTTGTGTAATACTATATGTAAGAAGTAAAATTCCTCCATTTATAACCGTGTATAGTATGGTTACTATGGATATTCAAGTCGATAACCTACAACTGATTGGTTGTTTAAAAAAAGCAGAAAAAATGATTGAGTAATAAAGTTCCTTTTTTCCTTTATATTATGAAGAAAACGGCAGTCAAAACAAATCGTTGGCTTCACCATGTAAACACCATGTCGGGAATTTTAATTTGATTATGATAGAACTCGGGAAGATCTTACATTAGATAGTCTTAGTTTTCGTCTTTGACTACAGTTACATTAAGCATAACAGGCTGGAAAATATTCTGATGTTTAAAGAAACGGGATTCTGTATTTGTTTTTCACAGAGCCCTGCAGTCATCTTTTGTTTTTCACAGAGCCCTGCAGTCATCATAGGAGAAGTCTGCTTGTATTTACAAGATATCTCATTGCAGGCCCGTAGCAATGGTTTCAAAAGTGAGGGGGGGGGGGGGAGTGGCAACTTCCCAACAAAATCTGACAAGCAAAAAAAATTTGCTGATGCTCGACCTTACAACATCAAAAAGTGGGGGGGGGGGGGGAGCATCTATAGGAAAATTTACTAAAGCAAAATACTATGTTCGTTAAAAAATGGGAGGAGCGGGCACCCTGTCCCCCCTCCCCCGTTTTACGGGCGTGCATTGTAGTTCATATTACATGAATACATGTTATATGTCGTTAGTGAAAGTATTGTGTGGTTTGTTTTTATTTTAAATAATGAACATAGCTAATTGGATTTAAATTATTTCTTGTATATTAAATACACATGTTCATTAACTTTTATGCTGCATATAGCTGATCTTTTTACGTATGAGCGAATAGCACGTATGGAATAACGTCATTAAAATAATTGACGAGAGTCTCATTCAAAGAATTTATTGGAATTAGATTACCAATAAATTTCATTTACAGTTACTTCTATCTCACATCCACAGGCCCGTAGGACGCAGTGGAGGGGGGGGGGGGCACTTTTTCTGTGTATAGTATTTTACAATAGTAAATTTCCTACTTTTTGTTGCTGTAAGGTCAAGCACTGGCAAAGTCCAAGATTTAGACAGGTAATATAAGATTTTTTTCCTCCCCTTTTTTTTGGACTGAGTTTAGGTTTATTATTATTATTTTTTTATTTATTTATTTTTTTTTTTTTTTTTGCTTGTCAGATGTTTTTATGGGAAGTTGCCCACCCTTTTGAAATCGTTGCTAAGGGCCTGATGCATGAGAGACAAAGTGAGAATTGTTACTTTTTGACTTCCAAACCACTTGATCAAAACTAATAAAATGTTGTCCAAAATATATTAAGAGAAATGCAAATGAGATGCCGTGTCTCCTTCAGGGAGAAATATTTACAAATACTGAAAAAAGCAACGGAGTCTCGACATATGAACTAAACTTCATCTTGTACTGTAGAATAAAATTCGTCTTGTACTGTAGAATCAATATTTTACCCATCAGTGTCCACTGTGGTAACACGTTTACACGTAATTATCTAGATTAATGTAATTTCATTAACCACAAAATATAACAGTTTACCCATGTAGTTTTTTTTTCCAAATCATATGATCTTTTGTAACAAAGCATGATGCACTATGTTTCATATGGGAATATTATGGTTTTAAAGTCTTCTCCTTAAAAAAAATTAAAACCCAAGGTTTAATATAAGTGTGCATTTCTAGTATATATATGCAGTCTGATTCAATATTGTTTTTAAAAATTATAATCCCGGAATCAAGGATGGGTAACAATAGTGGTACCCTCAGATGAGGATAGAAGGACTTTCATAAGAACCTAACAATAATAGATTATTTAACATAAAAGAAACTCCATGAAATATGTTCGTTTAATCGAGTACTTTCAATGAACATAAACATAAAAAGAATAACAATAAAGTTTGATTTTTTTTTTTTTTACTTTTTCTTTTAAATTCCCAAACCTCATATGAAATATGTATGTACATGAGTAAGGATGTATAAAAATATTATGTCGGCAAAATAAAGACACAATTCCAAAAGATATATATTTATATTTATGAATTTAAATCATTTTTTAAATTCTTACTAATGCCTCTAACGTTTCACAATCAATTTTAATGAATAAAGTTCATGATAACCCCATCCTTCAATTTTTGTAACAAATTATGTTCTTTCATTTTTATTTGATTGTCAATCACCCCCTAATTTTGAACAGCGATGCTATATGCCTGATAAAGGAAAAAGTAAATAGGTTTCATAAATCACGGTCGTAGCAACGGTTTTAAAAGTGGGAGTGGATATACAGACCTAAAAAATAAATATGACACCCCCCCCCCAATAAAATACTCGTGCGGGGGAACCTTTCTCTTACTTTTAAGTACATTCTTTTTCAAATACTGGAATTTGCCAGTGCTCGACTGTGCAACCACAAAAAAAGGGGGGGGGTGTCGGTCAACCAGGCAAAACAAATCAAAGTTGTTTTTTTTAGATATAAGTACGTGTAATCATGGACTAAAGTATGATACATGTGTAAGAAGGCAAAAGGCAAAACAATAAAGTAACGGTATTCTTTCATTTCCCATAGTTTTTCTTTCCGACTTAAAGAGACAAAATGACCCCCAGATTAGAGTCAGATTAGAGGTTGTTAAAAAAACTTATAAAAAACATATTTTTTTCCTCAAAAATTCTTGTTACCCCCCTCCCCAAAAAACCCCCAATGTTACATGTGCACATGAACGCAGAAGAAATTAAGTTATCTGAAATTTTTCTTCCTGTGGTTTGACTGTTATCTTGTTTTTAAAAAAATGCCCTTAGGCTAGAGGTTCTACAGTGAAGAGAAAATACTATTAGTTTGCGCCAGACCATGTAGAGTACATGTACAAGTTCATTTTATAGTTTTTTTTTTTAGAGAAATAGAGAGATAAAGATCAACAGAACTCGTATCTTTATCAATAAGTCTTGGAAATAAATCAGAACTAACTAACTGCGCATACCCACATTTGTAACCAATTAATGTGACAGTTCTTCTCCTGGGGGCTCATGTAATCGTTCAGATGAATCCCCAATCCTGATGACGAAACCTCTCTCCATAAGATCACACTGTGTTGTTGTTTCTCCTGCCTAGTCAATAGGGCCTACTTGAAAAATATTCCCTACTTGTTCCTACGAGGTTTGGTGAAATAATGCTTCCTTTACTGGAATAGTTTGAAGTATACTCTCTCTGTGTGAGCACCAAAAAAAAGACATCAGTTAAACCTGTATTGGCCGCATGTGTATAATCTGGCCATTGGAGTCAAATCGATGACCGATGTCACTAGGCTCAAAAATCATAAAATCTAAACACTCTCCTGCCTATTATAATATATCCTTCACTATGTTCTAGTATCTTTTATCAGAAGGAAAGAAAGACCCTTAGTACAAGTAAAGAATACATTCGGACACATTTGTTGGCTTGTCCGATGGACAAGTTGATATTTTAGTTAATGGTGAACCCTGTGATGATAATGATGATGATGAAGATGATGATGAAAACTGAGGAGGCTAGGTTGCAGACAAGTACATAAATGTTCAGATATCTTCAATTTGAAGTATTTATATCAATTGCCTCCTTATATTAATTTAACTCAAAAAATATACTGATATCCAGTGCACTAAATGTTTTAACCAAATTTATATACCTTCTCTAGAAGGAGGTATAATGAAAAGACTTTTTAAAAATGTCGACCTCCAAACACAATTGTATTGGTACATGTATAAGAATAACACAAAAATATTATCAAGATAATCATTACTACTGAACATAATCTCCCAATATACAGAACGAGTAAAAAGAATATGTTTATAAGTTAAATAAAGAATTCAGGTATCTTGGTATATCACAGTGGTGTACACGGATCAAGGACACAATATTCTGACAACGTTTTCTCCCAATAGTAAATTGCGAGTAATGTTAAGTAAGTAAATGTTACTTGGTTACTTAGCTATCTGTTATGGACTTTGTCTATATCCTTCTACAGGTGTTCTATATGTCTGTCTCCCTCCGTCTGATTGCCGATCTCTTTCTCTTCACGACCCTAGTAAATATTCGTCAAAACAATATATCGGCGACAAAATGTGCAAATGTTCACTGTACATACTGTCGCCTTCGCATGCCTGTACGTGTGCCGCCGCATGCCTGTAGATTTCGTCCATTCTACAGGAGGAAAACAGGCAATATGTGCAGTGAGGGTTGGTGAAAATTGTCGCCGACGACAATATGTACCGTTGGAGGACAATTTGTGCAGAGAGGGTAGGTACATATTGTCGCCGACGACAGTATGTATATACAGAACAACAATGAAATATGGAGATAAGAACAGTATTCAAGCTCAAAGTCCATTAAAACAATACAAATCGGGAGCAGAGCAAACATGGACCTCCAAAAACATCAGAGGTGGGATCCACCAGGTGCCATGGAGGAGTGAGCATCTCCTGCCGACCGGTCACACCCGCCGTGTGCTCCTTGTCATGATCGGGAAGTAACGGGAAAATCCGTCGTCAATTTAGTAAATAATGGCCTAACAATTAGTATGAAAAACGCCAGTTAACATTCGACTTGATGATAGATAGTTTTTGCTGACAAGGTCATTGTATTGACCATAGAACTTATGAATGATGGTTTTAAACGAGACTCTTGATATTCTTGTTTCATCCTACACACTTACGTGTACAATCAGAGTTTTTTTTATCAAAATAATTTTGCAAATGACCAATGACAAGGTAAGTATATTTACGAGTTCCATTTTTATTGAAAAAGCAGCTGCTAATGAAGACAAAAAGCCTGGACTTTAATTTATCGTGGGGAATGTTTGTATACAGAGTTGAAGAGTCGTAAGTTTTTATGTAATTGATTTTGGTGAAATTTTGTGATTTCAAATTTCCCCAAGATCTTTTTTTAAGTATCAACATTTGATTCACACCACTTCTCGAATATATTGTTGTACATGTATGTACAATACGTATCGTCAAAACAGTCGCTACCTATGTTTACGTCTTAGGTTTCAGGCCCGTAGGAAGCAATTTCAGTTTGGGCGGGGAGGGGGGGGCAGCCATACATTTTCAGTTGAGGGGGCACTATCAACTACCAAAAATTCCTTGAGAAGCAAAAAAAATATATAGCAGCTATTTTTTCTATAGTAATCTATATATCGGCAAAATTATTTGGGGACATGCCCCCCCGTGCCCCCGGTTCCTATGGCCATTGGCTTGACGCGACGTGGCGAACGAGAATCGAAACGGGTCTTCCTATCACGAAGTCCTAAGGCCATTGTTTCCATATTAATTTGAATTACATACGACTCCATTTACTGATCAATACTGTGGGTCCATGGCAGGTGTGACCTGTTAACTGGGGACGATAAGTCATTGCTGACACATGCTCTCACCTCCGTTGTTTTCTAGAAGTCCATGTTTTGCCGTGTTCTCGATTTTATATGGTTTAAGGATGAATGTGATGATCACTGCTAGTTTTCTTCACGTTTTACATCAATGTATATTAATTATTAGAAAAGAATATTGTTTTATTTCATAAATGATTGTATCAATTTTTTTGTAGCATTTAAAGGTATCGAAAGGTGTAATTTTTTGTAAGATTCATATAAAAAAATCAATTAGTACTTCTGATTGCATTTAAATCGGATCCAGCAAATAAGTATAACTTCAAGTCCAAATCCCTTGAATATGGCATTCTAAAAGAAAAAAAAATCTATAAACAATGTCTTTGTGATATATGAACTACAAGTTCTTACGTTTTTGAAAAGCAATAAATATTTCACTGCACTCTGTAATTAAGGAAATTAGATTTTAAAAAAAAAGAACTTTAAAGGATTGCGAGCGGATGTGGGAAAATTCTTCGAAACAAATCAAATGCATATCAAAGTCTGATTCGAGGGTCTTCATTATAATTTCCTAGAATATTGATTACTTCCTTAGTGTAAAGAGATACCAGTAGCTTAAGGAAAATAAATAAATCACCGGCATTAAAAATTTATAACAGAAATGCTCTTTTCTTTTACTAATATAATTTGGTTGAGGATTCCTGTACGTGAATTTTATTTTGATTTTTTTATGTCAGAAAAAGTGTTTTACAATCGCAATATGAACAATGTATGCACCAATCAGTTCAACTCATTGAATTCTATCTGCAAAACTACAAAATTCGTGGTGTCTGAAATTTAGATACTGGTGAACAAAGAAATAAACCATTTCTTCAGGTGTCGTTAAAAGTATTCAATTCTCCTAATACGATATGATTTTTAATCGCAGCAATCCTCCGTTCTTTTACAAGAGAAATTTATTGAATTTTATTTAGAATTAAAATCATTAACGAAAAAAGCATTTTCGTAATTTTAACTTTAATTCATGCTATTTACAATTAATTCGACTCAAATTAATGCTTGATATAATTATTTTGATCTTACTTGTATCCTGATACGGAATGCTTGGTCCAAACCCGACTTCATAGGATTTTACATACTTACAGTCTTGCCTCTGTTACTTCTCATGTATTTTCTAAGCTCTAAACTGATCATCTTAATTCATTTAAAACATAAAACAACTCAAATAATAAATCTATCTGAAAATCGACAATTTTATGATGCACCAATCCTGTCTCAAAACTATTTTCTACTCCGCACCACTTAGTATAACAAAGAAACTCGATCCCTATGCTAGTTTACAATAGAACGAGAGATTTTTTCGTGTTTATTTATTTTCTTGCATTCCCCCTGCACCCAAATGGTAGGGAAAATACAAGAAGGTGAAATGCCCCTAATTGTTCTCTGAAAAATTAGTTTATTTATCATTTGTTTTTTTTTTAAGTTATTCATGTATTTTTAGTTATATAGGATCTTGTCTTCTCGCAATACGCTTATTGGAATATGAAAGATAAACTTTGATCGAGCTAGTGCAAATCTAGACTTGAGAAAATGAGCAGAATTTCTTCGATTGTGGAGATAAATTGAGAAATATATACACTTTCTCAGTAATAACAAAGCGAACAGTTGTAAATTCAACTATATATAAACATGCAGTCATTGCAGATTTTGATTTTATGTTGAAATGCCAAATTCTTGAAAAATATTTGAGCGTGAGATTTAATGCATTTTAATGAAGAGTATGTAATCTATCGGTTAAAAATAAATCGTATATTATGGCTATATTGATTTTTGTAATAATTCTTTTGATATAAAAGTTTTTAAACTGCATGTACTAATTTTCATTCTTTTCCTCTTTCCCTTTGTCTGGAATTTGGCCATCTCTGTTGAAACATGCAACTCCTATGTATTACCTAGGAAATTAATATCAAATCCATTACTGTATGTGATTTAAAGTTTATGAGTAAGGCCTTAGTTGATTTTCATTTTTCATCTTGAACAGAAAAATTTATACATTGTATATTGAAATGGTATTCGGAAAATTTGAAAATAAAAAAATTGAAAAAATTAAAAAGAATATTTTATCTTAAAAATTACGTTAGTCAAAATAAACTCTTTTCAGATGATTACGAAATCATTCATACTACAGAATCTGAGTATATAAGAAGAAAAACATCAGCTGGTGTCTATGGAGAAGTTTTAATAGGAAAAGACGTTAATATCAGAGAGCAGATGAGGGAAAATGCAGTAACAACTGACAATATGAGAGATAATTTTTGCAAATTAGCAGCTTTGGAGACAATCAAAATTACTTTACAAGTACAATATGTACTTTATATTTGAGACAAGATCTTTCTTTCGCTTGATAACCAGCAAAAACAATGTTTTTAAACACAAAAGAAGTCCTTAAGTGCAAAACTATGTCATGTCAAGAATTGAGGATGATTATATATTTTGTTTGACGATTGCAATAAGGGAAACTCAAAGAATATTAGGATTTTTATCTATTCAAAGGATAAGAGTTATGTATTTAAATGAATTTTCAATTCAGTAAGATTTAAAAGAAAAATTCAATCATTCTTCGATTATTAAAAATATGATCTCAAAGAAAATCAAGACTTTTGGATGTGATGAGGAGTGGAATTTGTTAACTGAAACCAAATGCTTCCAGAACACGCCAAGTGGAAAATTTATACGAAAATAAGGTTAAATTGAACTTCTTTCCGGCCTCAGTGTTTTTTCTCTATCAGCTTATTCCTTTTTCTTTTTGAACCATTCCACACTCTTCTCAATTAACCAAGTTCAAGGGCAGTTCGGACCCTCCATACCAAAATGTGGCCAATGTCAACTTGGCTTTTTTTTTTTTTTACAAAAAGGCACTGAGTTCATGAATGTGTTTTTTAAGGTATGGTCAATACAGAATATACATTTCAATGAACAGAGAAACAACAGAAATCTGACAAAGCTTAATAAAACTCGGATCCACCTCTCTAATAGTTTAATGGCTAGGGATAATTTTCAATTTTCTTTTCTGACGGATGAAGGGGATGGCATTTAGGTCATTATAAGAATATATCTCTTTGTTCATGATCAAATACATGTTTTATCCTTCTAGGATTAAGTAATCCTCATGGCTGTACCTAAATTTATACGAAACTAGATGAAATCCCTCGCAAGCGCGGGGAATTGAATTTATAACACTACCGACAGAAAATATATTGTAGTTTCTACTGACAGCCTACAGGCCTATAGAAGGAAAAAATACTTTGTTCAAAATCACACAGGAAGTAAATGTACGTCTCCACCCCGCCCCCCTTTTGTAAAAACTTGAAAAATAACAATTTAATTTAATTGACGTTTATTGTGAAACCTGTTATATACATGTAATGTTATGGATATTGTACTTCAGATGCTCTTATTTCACTTCCGCCAAGGATAAAAGGTATGCACATTTTTCTGATAAATTGATTGGGGGGGGGGGTTTAAAAATTCACAGGTACTTGGGTCTTGGTTTATAAATATGTATGTACCTTATTGATATGCAAAAAATGTACTCTTACTTTTTTACATATCAATAAGGTACCCGGTACATACATATTCATATACCAAGCTTTAAGACCCAAGTACCTGTGTAAAAATAGCTGCTTAACGCCCTATGAATAGGCCAAGTATTTGATACAAAAGACTGTATTCAGAAAAAAAAACTGAAATGTATTGATTAAAGCACAAAATTTTACAGCTTTAATTATATTTGAACAATAACTTATTCATTAATTTCCTCTTTTCATGTAAGCAAGTTTATAACGAAGTACAAATTGTACTTCGGGTTCGTTGCCACGATGCTCTCAGTAAGGAAATTATAAATTTTACCGATAAAGTTACAAATTTTACCGATAAATTTATTAGAAAAACCTACTACATATATGTAATAGTCTTTCGATATATAAATATATTCACAACTTATAGTGTTATCAATGATTTACCATTATTTTAATGACCATTCACACAAAAGCTCTTATTTATTTTCATGCAGCTATAATCGCCTTGTTTTTCTTTTTATCTTCGGGCTCGATGCTATCTGATGTTCTAGAAGCTTCCGTCAATACCAAGATCGGCGAATGACGAAAATAATTTGCACATTTCCCTTTTTAATCGGTCATCACAACTTATTTCTTTTATATCATTTAAATCAAGTTTTGATTGAATAATAAAGTATTGACATTTTATGAAATAAATAAACGATTGCTTGTTGTCAGTTTCATTAAAAACTGCCAGTAACTTAGATCCGCCAACCGGAAACGCCACCGTACTCACGTTTTTGCTATTTCATGGCTGTTTATAGAAAATAAAAGTAGACTTTTAATTTAATGCACGACACTTACTTTGCGAGTGAAATCTAAATATAGTTTACGGACATCATCTTGTATCTAGTGTATTGTTAGAGGAGTAAGTAAGAACTCCGATGCACCCGTTTCGGAGTTTATTTGCAAAATTTATTAATTTATAAGTATAGATGGATTCTCAGCCATGGTATTTCTTGGACTGAATACTGTGCATTAAAACTTTTTACTGCTAATATGTATATAATATTGATTGTTTTAAGGGGGTTGTGGACGAAGAGTGATATCTAATTTCCAAAGAACTAAACAACTTAAATTAATTTTTCGAAGTACTTGACCATAAAAATGCCTGCTTGCATATACCGGTACTAGTAGTCTTATTTTTAAAGCCATTTTCTTTTTATAGATGTAATTGTAGGAAGCTACATGTACATTTCCTTACGAGACTGGTCAGTAATTGTAAAAATTCATTACTATGCGACTTGCATAAAAATCATGATTGACGATTTTGAGAAAAAAATAAGTTGGTACTGGTAAATAAAAATTTCAAGAAAATTTATTTTTGAAAGACTTCTGGTGACCACACGTGAAAAACCTCATATGAATAGGCGAAACTTGCTGAATAAACCCTCTTTCATATCGCATGGCACTTAATATCGATTTCATTTATGTTAAAAGCAATTTCCTTATGCTCGTGCCTTGTTGTTTTTTTTTTTAATTATATTTATAATAACTTAAGTTTCGATGTCGCAAAATGCTCTGAGGTAATATCCCATTTTGCCATGCTGTCAGCAATGAAGATGTGTGCCAAGAATTATATACAATGTTACATAATAGGACTCTCTCAAGGACAATGTAATAAAATGGACGTGGTGTGAGCTTAAAGGAAGGCAGTGGAAGTTATGTGTCATGTTGTAAATTTTGAATATACCAGTGGCAGTAAATACAAAATTTACAACCTGATAAATATTTTGTTTTTTACTGCCACCCGGTAAATTCAAAATTTACAACATGACATATGTTTAGAAGTCTCGCTAAATTAAACTCCCACGAAATATAAAGATATACAAAATCTATCCAGCGTCAAGCGAAACTTCAATAATATTGTTTAATGTGACCAGTTAGAGTAAAAAAAAACAATTTTGCTTTATATGATGAAAAATATTATTCCGGCACGAAAGATGTCAAAAGCTGGCGAGAATAACGTCAGGAAAACTCTCCCAGGGTAATGTTTGAAAATTGGTTTCTGACACAAATTGATGATCTTACGACGTTCCTCTGTTGTTAAAACATAAATTAAGCGTTTAATCATAAACATGTTTCGTTCAGTATTAAGAAAAAGATTACTTCAGGCATTTTATTAGGTCAGAATAATAATAGACACATTTAAAAACAATTCGAAACAACAGCAACGTAAACATCAGATATTTTGAAGGCTTGTTGTCTTTTAGACAATTTAATACAAGAATTTTGAATTTTAAATTATATAATGCTGCATAAATGGTTATTTATCATATCATTTATTTAACGTTATTTATTTTTCATCTCATTAATTCGTAAAGTTTCGTCCAGAAATTTGATTAAGATATTTTCAAATGGTTGACATGAATAAAATATTGAAATTGCTTGCTGTGAGTGAAAAGAAATTTGATACCGGTGTACTTTGTCAAAATATGTATTGTGCGATACCATGAACTTATCTGAGAAATCTTCAGCGAAGTCTATTGATTAAGACAAATTACCACTGACGTTTTAACGAGTTCCTCCGCTTCCCAAATAAAAGGGTAAAACATGCTTTCAAAAATAAAAGATGACGTGGATTTTTTGCAAATATTTCAAACTGTGTAACGAAAAATCTGGCATCTATCGATACTCATTTAAGTTAATAAATCTCATGCTGTAAAATAAAACAGAGTAATATGATTACCAATTACTGTTAAAGACCAATCACCGATAGAGAAACGTGACCAAGAAAAATTCAATATGTAGGATTGACTTCCATGTGTTTTGTTTTTGTTGAGTTGGCTCAAACACGTGATATGTGACATTCCTACATCTTTTTTATTAATCACGTTTACTTCACACATGTAGTATTAATCATGAACAGATTGCACCTGTTATTAAATCAGAAAAATAGTTTAATTGTTTGTAAATGAGTTATCTTTGTCCATCCCTAATTTCCCATCAAAAATTGATACCAAAATAGTGCAAACATATAAACATTCGTAAGGAAAATTAATGTTCTGAGTTGCATTTTACGGAATTTTCGTATCATGTAATTATTTGGTCGATCCATTATGAATATTTTATCCTTTGTAGAATCGCTGCTCCTACATAAAACAACATTACTTGTTGCTGCAAGATACAGAACAAATGTCAGATCTTGCCGGAGAATAGATGAAGTGTATAGTTGATGAACCTGGTTCCTTTGTTTTTGAATACAGGTATCTGTACCAGGTAAGATAATAATCGAGTAAAAAGATTTCATCAGGGCGTGCAATCTTTGAAAAAACTATTTGGAAGAAGTAACGCTACATATGACAGAGGAGTAGATTTCGAAATAAATAAACATATGGAAATAAATTTAAAGTTTATAAGAAAGAAGTAAGGTAAAATACATTTATCAGGAAGACATAGGAGCAGATATAACAAGAGTCTCAAGGGCCACAAAGTTTATTTGAACGAATTTGAATCTAAACTACTAGTACCTGAAAACGCTTGAAAAAGATCTTGACACTTTGCCAGAATGGATTAAAAAAATCAGGTGGATATCAAAATCTCGCATTAAGCGATTGAAGGATACAAAATGAAAACCATCAATTATTCTGTCTTCAAAAATTAAGGAGTGAAAAAAGAATTGGATAGATCACACGATCAGTATACAACCCGTAGCAACGGTTTCAAAAGTGGGGGCCAACTACCAAAAAGGTCTGACAACCAAAAAAACAAAACAAAACAAAACAAAAACTAACCTGAACAAATGGGGGGGGGGCTACTTCCCAAAATTATCTGACAAAGGGAAAAAAGCTAATTTACCATCCAAATCCTGGGATTTGCTAGTACTCAACCTAAAAACATCAAAAAGTTGGAGGGGGAGGGGGCAGCAGGTCTGTCTGTCCTGGCCCCCGCGTTCGGTTTGTTCCCGTTTTGCACACATTTGAATTTCAGGTATTGAAAAAAATGTGTACAAAACGGAAATTTGTGAAGGTAAGATAATTACTTAATTGCTATATAGTCTACATTAAAGTTGCGAATTTGGAGAAAGAGAATCTACGGAAAGAATAAGAAGAAAAAATGTTTAAAGGATCAGTGCACTTAAGCTATGAGAGTTGGATCCCGGTGCTTTGCCAATAATAAATTTCCGAAATTTATAAACTTTTTGAATCAGAATTATTAAACAATGTCTTAAGAGCAGGGTTTGATATATTATATCACATAAAAATATTAAATAATGCCGGGCGACACTGGTTTTTGCGACAGGGGTCTAGCAGTTTTGTCACATTTCTATTGTTATTCATATGCATACCAGTTTTCAACGACATTGTTTACATCGAGCCGCAACTTGTCCATTCTTCTCATTTGCACAGAATGTGCATTTTGATTTAAACTTATACATATCCAAAGGGCAATGTTGGATAATTTGCGGCTCATATGTAATTTTTAAAAAAAAATTCTCCAAACTACGGTCGGGTTAGCTACTAAATTAACAGGTCACCGAGTGTCAACCTATTTTGACCTGTTTGATATTATAATCACTTTACTCACGTGACATTCCACTGTTCGATATGCTTTCATTAATTGTGTCTGTCAATGGACATTCAGGGCTGTACACACGGATATGTATTTAAGTACAAAATCTGACTATGTATAGACTTTTAATACAGTGAATCCTAAGATTTTTCGAATCTTATAAAACTGTATTAAGAATAGGGCAATGCTCTATTTCTTAATACAAGTCTTAACTTAACTTTCATTTTTAAACCAATCAAAAGTACTCACATTGTGGTCATCCTATTTTTATCATAACAAAAAAAAGCACGTGGTAAATAATGGTCGACTTTAGCAGTAAAAATATTGAAAAACTCGTTGTTTAATGGGAAGAAGATCAAAAGGAGTAACTACATGTAACTGTAAAAGTTGCTCAAATGCTGCATTATCTATTCTAAAGAAGTTTTTATAACTACTGGGGTCTTCTCTTTGCACCTCATCTAGCTATGCATTGTGTGCACCAAGTACATATACGAGTGTTTCGCCGCTGTTTCCATTACAGTGGGTTTTTTTTCAGTTTTAATGTAATGCATAATAAGATAACAGATAATGCTAACAGAACCTCATTTTCCATTATTGAGAGAGAGAGAGGGAGGGAGAAATATTGCGAGGGAAACACGTAGAAATCCCTAAAGTCTATTAACAATCTAATAAAACGTATAAACGTGTGTACAGGAAAGTATTATAATATAAATATAATACTCGTATTATACAGTAACTACAAATCTCAACGTTTGTACCGGCCTGAACAACTTCAAAATAATGAAGAATTTTGCGAAAATTTTATTAGGGTCTTAAAGTTTACCTTGTATTCACTAAATTGTGTTTTTCGTTTAGTGTTTTGAAGGAAATTCTGGTATTGCCAGTGCAAATCAAGTGCACGATTAGTATGTAGCTGTGTTAACTCATGTCGCTTCTGTATTATGGTCTGCAGGCATCTACAGACACATCCCTAAACACTAGTATCATACCTGACAATATTTGGATTGCCGAAATGAAAGAAATATTGAAGACATAAGCGAGTGATTATCGATATACATGTAGTAACTTTGTAGGATTTTCGTTGACCATGTTTTTTAATCTGAAATATACTTGTTCCGTCAATAAAATGTTAATTTAAATTACAGATAGTTTGTATTTCTTGGAGTTTTCATGTTAACCTAGCGACTCAAATTTTAAGTTAAAATTTTATATTTCATTTCCGAATGTTATTTATCTTTTCATGCATATAATAAAATATGTATCACCGTGAGTACTACATACATGTATAATTTGTTTCACTACACGTTTGTATTATTCTACGTACTACATGTACAGCGAATTACGATTAAATGTAGTGTGACATCGAAGTCATGTAAATGTGAATCTTTCTTAAAACATACATTCATTCTTTGAATTGAAAAGCATTCAGCATATAAAACGAAAAATGATAAAGCTAAAGAAAAAAGAGGGGGCATTTTTTATCATATACGAAAACTTAAGATTGATCTAATTCGGTGCTAGGCATCAAACATATTGATACGAATCATGAAAATGATCAATATGTATGGCCATGAATCATTTATTATTTGTGTGAATCATGAAACTACACAATCTTTCTCTCCTCCATTTAAGGACAGACGATACGTTCCTCAGTAATATATATTTTTTTCTAAGATTTTGTCATTGAAGTATTTCTACTTGAACATGTTTACTCGCAAAAAATTGAGGTACCTTACCAGGCATTTATGCAAAATACCAGAGAATGTTTTTCCTATAAAATCCTTTTGGAAAAAAAACTTAATTAGCCAATAACACATTTTTTGGTGTTTCATTTTTTAAAAGACAATTAGAAACCAGTTTATAAATCAGAAGGTAATGAAAATTTTGAATATTTTCCACATAATTCAAAGGTATACAAAACAGATATTTGAGGAACGTATCGTCTGACCTTAAATTCATACTGTAGAATCAATCTGGAAATAATGTGCAAATGTTTACATTCCACTTCCATGCGATTTAAATATCTCCGCCCATTTGCGGGTACCTTAAATTCGAAAGTGGTCCAGTTCAAATTTCTGGAATTTAATGCTTATACATGTTCTTTTCAATGACGTTGTGTGGAATTATAGCAATATGTTTAACAAAATATTCGAAGTATAAATATCAAAAGCATATGTATGCACAATAATCATAGATTAATTTAGCAATATAGTCTAATTCAAGGCTTAAAATGGGTGGCCGAAAAGGGTCCAAATGACACTCTAAAGTGCACTCATTCTTTTGCATTTGATATTTTGATTTATTTCCGTAATTTCATAATAAGAACAAGAGGCCCAAGGGCCTTAACGGTCACCTGAGTATAATGCAACAATTTAGAAGTTAAATAAACTGATAGGTGAAGCTTTGTTGCCCTAAAGCAAGAGAAGTAGGAAGATCAGGATCAACAAAATAATAAGTCTAATATTCAGTATAAACTCATAAATTAAGTTCTAATCTGTCCCCCACTTAACACTATCACATGCAGACTATTAACAAACTATTAGTGCTTCTGTACTATTTTTAAACCCATTTTAAGACCTCTAGCATTGACCTCTCTTATGCATATGGTCTTTGAAGAACTTTTAATAAGATAAGTTATTTTCGTCTCATTTTTATTCATCTATTACTTACAGGTCTACTTGATTATTAAAACTAAATCTGGTAAAAATACCCTTACTTATATTATTAAAACTTTTACTCAGTTTGTCCAATATGCCCAGAAGCAGAGAAGAATTTCACCGGTACAATGCATTATCACTACAGATTCAACAAAGCCCTACCCTAACACCAGAACCCAAGGCCCAGGGTCAAGAAATTCACAAATTTGGAAGAGTTACCCTCATCATCATAACTATGCACTTCAAAGAATTAACACATTTCCACTATATTATCAACCCCCCCCCCCCTTGTTATGCCAGAACCCCTGACCCTAGGATCACAAGTTTTAAAAATTCTGTTAGAAGCTCTCTTGTTCATCATAGATATGCAATTTGTTTATCAGCTCAACAATTAGGAGCAGACATGATTAATTAATGGAATTAATGCTTTTTCACTATATAATCAATAGAGCCCCCCCCCCCCCTCCACAAGGACCCCCAACCCTGAGGCCATATATTTCACAATTTGGAAGAGGCATCATTGCCTATCATTATGTACTTAGTTTGTTTAAATAATCTCCAGTAGCAGAGAAGAAGATTTTCAAAGAATTAATGCCTTTTCACTATATTACCATTAGAACCGTCTCCCGCATGGCGCAGTGGTTAGAGCGTTCTCTCTAGAGTCGTGGAGTAAGGAGTTGATCCTTAGGTCGCGGGTTTGAATCCAACTGTGGGTCGTGGAGACCGGTCCTTCGGATGAGACCGTATAAGCCGAGGTCCCGTGTCGCAGTAGGTGCTGGCACGAAAAAGATCCCTCACTGCTCAATGGTCCTGAGTACAGAGCATAGGTCAAAATTTGTAGCTCTCCACCGGCAGGTTGTGGCGTCTCCATATGAGTGAAAAATTCTCGAGAAGGACGTTGAACAATAAACAAAAAAAAAAAAAACAAAAACCATTAGAGCCCCACCCTAACACCAGAACCCCTGACCCAGGGGCATTGAAATTCACCATTTTAGAAGAGCCCCCCCCCTTTCCTCATCACAACTATGTATTTAGTTCATCGGCTTAATATCCAGGACCAGAGGAGAAATTTTCAAAGACTTAATGTATTTTCACTATATTATCATTAGAGCCCTAACACTAGAACCTCTGACCCAGGGGCCATCAAATTCACAATTTTAAAAGAGACCCCCCCCCCCCATCATCATAACTATGTACTTAATTCATCGGCTAAGTGCATCTCTCTCTCTCTCTCTCTCTCTTATTATAATCAAGATTGAATTAATTTACTCATTCATTTTATCTTTCTGAAATAAAAAAAAAAAAAACAGGTGGAACTACGATACACGTGTAAGGATATATGTCTAAATTATCAACTTCATCTTCATTAGGGCTGGACAAGTCAAATTTTCAAATTTATTCTTTTAAATCACTTTTGGATCACTAATTTTAAAAGGTCCTAAATTTAGGGAACCCCGATCCTTCAACTGGCGTCGGAATTTCATAAATATTATGGATTCTGTAGAGAACTACGCCAGGCGATGGGCCAGACATGAAAAAGAAGACCTTGACACTTTGTCAGAAAGGATTAAATGTATCAGATGTATGTTAAAATCACGCATTAAAAGATTGAGGGGCAATATGAGAACCATCTATCCTTCTGTATTCAATAATCCAGAAGTGAAAAAAGAATTAGATAGATTACATGATCAGTGCGTACTGGTCCCTGCTGACAAAGCAGGTAACAACATTGTCTTTGTTTGTAAGACTCATTATATTAAATGTATTTTAGAGGAACTTGGATTTAATTCTACAAGTGGTAATCTTATACTCGTAGTTCCCTTTCTAAGGAAGAAATTCTTCAAAATCATATGTCAGTTTTGAATATTTTTAATATTCCAAACAACCAAAATGAATTTGAATTACCATATTTATATTGGATTCCGAAACTTCATAAAAATCCTTACAAACAAAGATACATAGCGGCTTCCAGTAAATGTTCAACCAAGCCTCTTTCTTTACTCCTCACTAAGATATTAACAGTGGTGAAGGAGAAACTTCAAGAGTACTGTGCAACAATATATTCGAGAAGTGGTGTTAATCAGATGTGGATACTTCAAAATTCCAAGGAACTTTTGAAAAATTTGAATTCACAAGATTTTACCAAAATCAACAGCTTAAAAACTTACACTTTTCTACTTTATACACAACCATTCCCCACGATAAATTAAAGTCCAGGCTTTTTGATACCATTGACAGCTGCTTTTTCAATAAAAATGGAACTCGTAAATATACTTACCTTGTCATTGGTCATTTGCAAAATTATTTTGTTAAAAAACATTCTGATTGTACACACAAGTACTCTGAAGTTGACATTAAAAAGATGCTTGAGTTTCTGATTGACAATATCTATGTGGTTTTTGGAGACCAGGTCTTCCAACAATCTTTTGGAATTCCCATGGGTACCAATTGCGCCCCGTTATTAGCAGACCTTTTTTTGTATTCATATGAAGTAGAATTTGTCCAAAATCTTGTACGTGAAAAGAAGAAAACACTTGCTGTGGCCTTCAACTCGACATTTAGATATATCGACGACGTATTGTCAATTAACAATGGCTATTTCCATTCTTATGTCGATACGATATATCCTGGTGAGCTTGAAACAAAAGATACCACAGAGTCTGACACATTTGTTTCATATTTTGATATTTTACTTGAAAAAGACGTTAATGGTAATCTAACAACCAAGCTTTATGATAAACGTGATGACTTTAACTTTTCAATCGTCAACTTCCCTTACTTATGCAGCAATATACCTTCATCACCTGCCTACGGTGTATATATCTCTCAGTTGATTCGATACGCAAGAGCATGCTCTACGTATGTACAATTTCTAAAACGAGGTAAATTATTGACAAACAAGTTGATGAAACAAGAATATCAGCTGTCTCGTTTAAAGTCATCATTTCGTAAGTTTTATGGTCGATACAATGACCTTGTCAGCAAATACAATTTATCATTGAGTCAAATACTGACTGACGTTTTTCATACTAATTGTTAGACCATTATTCATACACTGAATTGTCGACGGATTTTTCCGTTATTTCCCGATCATGACAATGAGCACACGGCGTATGTGACCGGTCGGCAGGGGATGCTCACTCCTCCATGACACCTGATCCCACCTCTGATGTTTAGAGGTCCGTGTTTGCTCTGCTCCTATTTTGTATTGTTTAATGGACTTTTGAGCTTGAATACTATACAATTATGGACTCTTTTACTGGTGAATATGGTTTGTTATTCACCAGAAAAATATGAATATTGACCGAGGCGAAGCCGAGGTCAATATTGATATTTTTCTAGTGAATAACAAACCATATTCACCAGTAAAAGAGTCCATAATTGTTTTATTAAATAGTCCGGATTTGAATAAATAAGACATTGAAGGCTGCATGACGATACCTTTTTTCATAAACGAACCTCTGTCGTAAAATAATAACAATAAAAAAAACCCGCAGATTACAACTTATAACTTCCGTGATTTCATTTCGCTGTGTGTAAGACATCGAAATGTTTGGAAAAATAATCATGCGATAGGCTTGCCCAACATTTTTCCTGCTCTGACACACAGCTGGCTCCGGCCGTTGTAACCATTTTGTTTTCAACGTTGGGGTATTGATTGTGACGTCACAATGCCGCTGCACGCGCACTGACCCTCCGGTGAATACGGCTTCAAAACCAGTGAATATGTAGTGTTATGAACCGTTTGCGTTTGTATAGATTATATAGGGGCTATTTATAGACTATATAATAATGTTCGTTATCTCCATATATTTCATATATATTATACTGCATTGGTAAAATACCTGTAATTCCAGGTAAATCCCAGATGGAGATAAGACTATAATTGCTATCAAATTATATTTCACGCCTATTGTTCTATAGCTAATTATCAAATTTTGCAAAACGGGAACACACCCCGCGTTCTACGGGCCTGATATGTACTGGTCCCAGCTGACAAAGCAGGTAATAATGTTGCCTTTGTTTGTAATGCTCATTATTTTAATTGCATGTATTTTAGACGAACTGGAATTTAATTCTGCAAGTGGTAATCCAACTTATACCCATAGTTACCTTTCCAAGGAGGAAATTCTTCAAAATCATGTCATGTCAGTTTTAAATATTTTTAATATTCTCAACAATAAAAATGAATTTGAATTACCATAATTATACTGGATTGCTAAACTTCATAAAAATCCTTACAAACAAATATACAGAGCGGGCTCCAGTAAATGTTCTACCAAGCCTCTTTCTTTACTCTCCACTAAAATATTAACAAACAGTGAAGGAGAAACTTCAGGAGTACTGTACAAAAATAAATTCAAGAAGTGGTGTAAATCAGATATGGATACTTAAAAAATCAATGAAACTTTTAGAAAATTTGAAATCACAATATTTAACAAAATCAATAACATTAAAGCGTATGAGTTTTCAACACTTTATACAACCATTCCCCAAGATAAATTAAAAGTCAACCATTTCCCACGATAAATTAAAAGTCCAGGCTTTTTGACATGATAAACAGCTGCTTTTTCAATAAAAATGGAACTCGAAAATTTAATTACCTTTTCATTGGTCATTTGCTGAATTATTTTGTAAAAAACATTCTCACTGTACACACGAGTACTCTGAAGTTGATATTAAAAATATGCTTGAGTTTCTGATTAACAATATCTATGTAGTTTTTGGAGATCAGGTCATTCAACAATATGTTGGAATTCCCATGTGTAGTAATTGCTCCCCGTTATTAATTAGCAGACCTCTTTTTGTATTCATATGAAGCAAAATTTATCAAAAAACTTCCACATGAAAAGAAGAAGTCTCTTGTTGTGGCCTTAATTCAATTCGACATTTAGGTATCGACGACGTTTTATAAATTAATGATATTCATTTTCATTCCTGCGTTGATTCGATATATCCCTTTATATCCTTGAAAAACACCACAAAGTCCGACACAACTGTTTCCTAATTGGATATTTTACGAGAGAATTTATGATAAACGTGATGACTTCAGCTTTTCTATCGTCAACTTCTTTTATTTGTGTAGCAATACACCTTTACCACCTGCATACGGAGTTTATATCATTACGCAAACGCATGTTCTATGTACGAATAATAAGTTGTTGAAACAAGGATATCAACAGTCTCGTTTAAAGACATTTCGAAATTCTATGGACAATGACCGTGTTAGCAAATACCGTCTTTCCTCAAGTCGAATGTTGACTGATGTTTTTCATGCTAATTGTTAGGCCACCATTTTCACGCTGAATTGTCCAGGCCCATAGAACTCGGCGGGAGTAAGGGGGGGGGGGGTTAGGTCCCCACATTTTTTGAGAATAGTATTTTGTTATAGTAAATTTTTATCTAGATTTTTTTTTGTTACCATAAAATCGATCAAAGGCAAATTCCAGGATATGGAAAAAGAAGTACCAAAAGGTAAGCCCCCCCCCCCTCCTCCAGAAATAATATTTGTGTGTTTGGGAGGTTGCCCTCCCACTTTTAAAACCCTTGCTACGTGACTTATTTCCTATGTTTTTTTTCCGTTTGTCCGATCATGACAAGGAGCACAAGGCGGGTGTGACAGGTCGACAGGGATGTCTACTCCTCCATCACCTGATCCCACCTCCGATGATTTTAAAGCTTTGATCCAAATTTATATTTTTCCAATTAACTTTTGAGCTTGATTACTGTTCGTTGTCTTCATTTTTCATTTACAACATTTCAACATAAATTGAACAACAACAAAGACAAAATCCGAAGCAGTATAATAAATAACAACTTTAGTCAGGAGAATGTACATAATCTACCATTTGTGTTTAGCACACATGAAGTCTCAACATTGTGTACTCTTTTTATAGAACATGTACCAATCTCGATCAAAATTAAATTTGATTAATTTTATATTTTTTTCCTTCAAAAATATGGATGATGTAATTTTTTTATGAAAAATATCAATGTCTTCATAAATATCTAAAACTGCGCCAAAAATAAAGTTTCTTAGATCTGTGGAGCAGAAGTTATTAGGAGGGTTAAAGTTTATGAAAGATATACAGAATGACGGGTGGCCAGACAGGACGAAAAAAATAACCTCGATCTTTGATCTTGGGGCATAAAAAAATATATTCGAAAATGTCTAGTCACAGGTAAAGCACCTGTAAAGTATGAAGGCCCTATCTCAGGTGTAAAAGTAACAACCAGTGTTCAAATTTTTGAAAGTTAATAGCTATAATTGTTTTCAAAAAAACTCGGATACTGTAGGTCTTGTAACAGGTAATGCAAATTTTGAATTTGAAAGCCCTATCTTCTCTCATTCAAAAGTTTGCACCAAAATTTTTTGACAGACAGACTGGCAGACCAGTGTTTTATTGTTCCTGTGTTTTCGCAAAAGCAGAGGACACGATGTTTATAAGAACAACGACGACGCCAGCAACAACAGGCAAGGAACAATTTCGATCAGAAAAGCTCACTCGAACCTTTTGGCTCAGGTGAGCTAAAATGTACTGCATACGAAAATGGTAATTCATGTGGTGCAAAAAATGGTGGAAAATAAGAGGGAACCCTCTTCTTAAAAAAAATGATTTTTTCTTCAAAAAAAAATTACACATTCCTTTTGATTATTAAAGATTTAAAACCAACTATTGCAATATTGGTAAAAATGTCACAAAAAATGACATGAAATTCAAAGAAACTTTGCTAAAATTACACTTTCAACCCAATTTTTTCAAGATTGTTTCCCATCTTCATAAAAAGCAAACACTCGGTATATATAATCCTTGGGGTAATTTGTTTCTTGCGATAGAGTGCAAAAATAAAGAGTGCCTTTAATATTAGGATTTAGCACCATCACTCCTTCAACAAATGAGCATTATATAGAAAATCAATGTAGATTTACTGTCCTTCGTTGATACATGTGCCAACTCAATCAACTTATATGTGTGGTGAATCTAGGAATGACTTTCCTTTTCCTTATTTAATTTTACTTCTTAAAATACTGGAATATAATGGCATTTTCATGCTTTCTCTGATAGAAATGACCGCATATAAAAATTATTCCCTGTTTTAATTTGAAAACTTACAGGTTAATACAGCACGTACTCAAACCTCTGACGAAACAGCATATATACATGTATAAAACAAACATGTACAATACTGTTGTAAGACTCATGATTAACATTTTATTTCACATCGAAGAAAAATTGAAAGTGAGCAACTGAACATAATTTGAATCGGTAAAAATACAATGCATAAATTTCTCTAGCAATTTGTCAAAAAATATAGATTTTTTGCTATTTTGTTGATCTTTATCATAACCAATAATTCTGTCTGAAGAACACTGTCCTTTGAATGAACTCTCAGCACCTACATCATCTCACACGGAAACTCTTGTTATTCTTCCATTTACAAATGTCACGAGTCTACATGAAAATTATCAAGTACATTGATATACTATAGTACAAGCTTATCTTTTAAAAAAGATAGGTGAGCTAGCGCTGTAGCTATCATAAACCACAGAATTAGATATCTGAATTATTGGATTAATTTGCTGAATCGATTAAGGGGACGACCATTTGATTCTGAGGAGGGCGCGGGTGGGGGGTCTGGCAAAAATTTTCGAGGCAGATTATTTATTTTCATGCCAGTCAAGGACAGATTATTCATTTTCTTCTTCACTGAAAAAAGTTCGACAAAAAAAACTATAGTCCCCTCCGGTTCACCGGTAGGGGACTAAAAAAGTTCAAACGGGGACGGAAGGGGGGATAGTAATAGTCAAGGACAGATTATTTATTTCCTTGCCGGTCGTGGAAAGACAATTATTTATTTTCAACTTTTTTGAGCACAGATTATATATTTCCAAAATCTGCCAGCCCCCCCCCCCCCTTCAGAATCAAATGGTCGTCCCTAATTATGAATAGGAAGACACAGTGGTATACTGGAGGTGGTGTTGGGGGATGTGTCTTAATTCAGAATGGTGAATCTAGAGTGGGTTTTCACATTGGCAATGGCATGCATCATTAACTGTTCTTTAAGCATTCTGTAGTTTACTGCAATTTCAATTTTGAAGTGAAAAATAAGAGATAAGTAGAACCAATGAACACCTAGTTTAAAAATATTCCAGTGTGGTACTGTTTTTACTGTTTTGTAGCAATCACATCCTTTCGGGCCTTTCCGGCAAGCTCAGTAAACATATCCGAGGTTGTTTTTCCGAGCTTGCCGGAAAGATCCAGGAAGGTAGTTAAAAATAGCTAGCTTTTAATTATAATTTTAGAAATTATAACAGATCTGTACAGTTTGGGCATTTACTGTTACCTTTTGTACATTTATTTAAGATTAGAAAACAAAACACGAAACTTTAGATCATATGTATTTTCAGATTAAAAAACGAAATTGAGATTGAACAGTTTATCTACAGTAGTATTCCCAGCCCTATCGTGAAGTCGAGCATACGTATTCCAGTAAAAAAGACTAAGTTAACGTAATCGGATCATTAATCGGGCTTTTCCGTCAAAAAAGGAAAAATGAAAAATTAAAGAATTATAATTATATCAGTGCTACTACATTGTTTCAATCGCTCCTCGTGTCTTTCCGACATACTCTGAAAGATTTCCTGGGTTTGTTTCTGAGCTTGCCGGAATTACCGCACGAGGAAGGTAGTATACATGGTTAGCTGTATGGAAAGCTAGGTTTTACCAGTTGATCTCTACATGCAATCTTGGCATTATATGACCCAAATTTTTCTTGTACTTTTAATCGTAGGTTAGACAATAAATTAAGAAATTCAGAATTCGGATCATATCTATTTTTTATGCTAAAACGAAATTATCATCGTACAGTCTATCTTCAGTAGTTTTCCCAGAATGCCCGACCGTGAAGTCGAGCATGCGTATTCAAGAAATTTAGGCTAACGTAGTTCCTAGCGCTCGAGAGCGCTAGCAATTAAGTGAACAAGGTTCATCTGGTTTGACAAAATAACTTAACAACCATTGATCAATGCAGTCAACTTGAGGCTACTTCACCAGTAAAAAAAATCAAGCTTAAGATGGATTTATTAGTTGATTTTAGAACTCAAAACATGAGATTTGAGACTTGACTATCCAACCAGTTACAGTGCAGGGAACTAATTTTGTTACATAAACCAGCATCAGCATAAGCATTAGTAGCATCAGGATCGAGCTAGCATCAGGATCAGCATTTAAAAAACAGCATTACCAGGATCAGCATCAGCAAGCATAGGATAAAACAAGCATTGACCTACATAAAACCAGCATTATCCTACTAGCATCAGAAAATCAATGAGTTTTAATTCAGTAAAAAATTAAAAAAGAAAGAAAGAATATTGGTTAAAGTATTCACCTTATTAATACATAGTGAGATATTATGATCAAATAATTGTAAAAGGCACCTTTATTGCTTTAAACGGCAATGCTGAAATTCATTATCTACTTCCGGTAGCATGATGCTGCTTCCGGTAGCATTGACCTAATTATAAAACAGCATCAGAATAAGGATTACTAGCATTAAATCAGCAAGCAAAGGAAGCATTCAAATCAGCAAGCAAAGGAAGCATTCAAATCAGCATTGATGCTGTAACAAAATTAGTTTCCTGCACTGTAGTTGTTCATGACAGAATCTGAACAATTCGGATCACAGTGGCGTTTCTAGCGGAAGTACGCCATTAAGATGTAGAGAGCCCACTTAATTGTTTATTAAAGCATCCTTTTCAGGAGTCATGGAATATACAGTTTAATATTTGATGACCCTCACCATTCCCCCAAAAACCGAAATATAAATATCAAACAAGAAACTGCAACTGTGCCGTGGCTCAGATGACACATCTGAATTCTGCTCTAGGTATGCTCATTCATATGATAGCCGTGCATTGGAAATATAATAAATCGAAGTTTTGTGGAACGACTTAAAACACTACAGTGCTTTGAAACTTTTTATTTCACTTGTTGGCCTTACGTGAGGCATGAAAAGTACAAACAACAAACAAGAGGCTCACAGGCCAAAACGCTCACCTGAGTCACTTTGCTCTGCTGTTCTTCAGCAGCAGAATTAAAATAGAAATTTATTTGTCCATAGGACATGAATGCCACGCCAAGGGTATATTAGTAATGCAACATGAAAATTTGTATTAGTGTATGAAGTTTGAGAACATCTTGAATAGGTTCTTTAAAATTGATATTGAAATCTAAAAAATTGAACATAGATGATAAATTCTCACCAAATTATGTGAGTGCATAATTATATAAGTGCATAAGCTTACATAAAAATATCTTAAACAGTTTCTTTAAAAATAAGCAAAATGCAAATTTAAGAAAAGTGAGGTCAAGGTTACAGGAGAGGTCAAGGTCAACAGTTTTTGATACAGTTGAATAGTTCTCACTAATACGTATCAGCATATTAAGTTTGATAAAAATATCTTGAATGGTTTATTTAAAACTGAGCTAAATAATAATTTAAGAAAAGTGAGGTCAAGGTCAAAAGAAACCTCGATAGCAACTCTTCCTTCACGAAAGCCTAGTGGTAAGGCGCTCGCTTCGTGATCGGGAGGTTTGGGTTCCCAGACGCATCAAACCTAACACATTTAAATAGGTAGTGATTGTTCGTTCGCCAAGCGCTCGGCTTCAGAAGTCAAAGTCAAGGTCTTTCGGATATGATTATCACCTTTAAAACGTAGGTTCCTTGTCTCGGTAGGCGTTGTTACGATAAAAAAGTCCTCTCTGCTCAATGGCCCTAAGTGCATCTCAGTCTCATATGAGTGAACATATCTTTCACAGGACGCAAAACTACAATCCATCAATGCAATCGACATACAGTGTAGATAGTGACTGTTCCTTCGCCAAGAAAAATGAGCATTATATCGATGGATAGAATTTCGACCGACATGTTTTTATACCGGTACTTACCTTCAGATTACTCCATGTGTATGTGTTAAGTAACACATGCGAAAATTATTGTTATTGGCAATGCTTACAAGCACATGTAATATTAATTCACAATTAAAAAACAAAGTCTGTAAGAAAATAAATGCCGATTATAACGCAAATTTGTTCAAACCAAACCTGCATAATTCTTAGACACATCAACAAGAGGCCAATGCGTAAAAATACTCACATGAGTCACCTTGGCCCTGCTGTTTCTTCAAAGATCTTAAAAAGATTTTCCCTATTTATTCACATGAATTTTGACCACATATTGTTTCCCTAAACTAGCCTCAAGGGGTAACGATTTAACAAACTTGAATCAACACAACATGGGGATGCATCAATATGACTACCACAACTTTGCTGGAGATGATTTTTTTTAACATTTTCCCCCTGTGCATAAACGTTACGTAAAATTTCATCTCCAATTATAGCACTCCCTAACCCTAGCGTCCATTATTTGAAAAAAGAAACGTGAATCCCAACAATACAGGAATGTTTGCATTTTAGTATGATTTAGCAGTTACTCTTTATCATTATTCGAAATTATTCCTACAAATTCCCTCTTAAAACTCTTATTCATTATTGTGGGTTTGGTCAAAGTGGAATCTGCTCAACCTAAGGACGCTTTGTTGTTCTTCATCAGAAGATTTTTAAAGATTTTTTTTCCCTATTATCCCATGTACAACTTTGATCTCCTATTGTGGTCCCTCCCTATCCCCTGGACCATAATTAGAACAACCTTCAATCTAAATCTGATGTCTTATATAAATATGAATAATTTTAATCCTGCTGTTCTTGAGAAGTTTTTTTTCCCCAATATATTTTTGTAAAACTCCAATCTCCTATAATTATGACTCTACCTTCGCACTGTCGCCTTTAGGGCGAAGATGCGAGAGTGCGAAGTTGCGAAGGCGAAAGTGCGAAGATGCGACGGCGAAGCGCGAAGGCGAAGGAGCGATACTAATATCGCACTTTCGCCTTCGCATCTTCGCACTTTCGCCTTCACATTTTACTTCTGTGGAGCTCTTTATCGTTATGAGTTAATTTTAGTGGGCTCTTGGATGTTATTGGTACGCATTTGCTAGGTTAGTGTGACGTCTTTATGAGATTAAAACAGTTGTAAAAGTTAGGCCGTCGTTCTTACTATCAATTAATTATTAAAAATTCATTACTATTTTACAGGGTTATCTGACATATCTTTTAACCTGATAACCAGTGTACAACTAAGCTTGAACATTATCATGATTATGTAACTCTGTTTTAAAACGTAATGCCCACTATATGTGTGTGCACTTCAAGACTCCTGTCACTTTTCTTAAATAGCATATCTTAATTCAATACCGTGGTTTAAATACAATAACAATCGAATTTCATTTTGCGAAAATCCTTGCTGGAAATATATTCGCAACAGACTGAACTGTTCATCTTCTTCTGCAGACGCCATTTTTATAAATAAAATTACCTTCAAACGATAGAGAACTCCACAAAAAAGGCGAAGGCGAAAGTGCGAAGATGCGAGGGCGAAAATGCGAAGTTGCGAAGGCGAAGGAGCGATACTAGTATCGCTCCTTCGCCTTGGCACCTTGGCACTTTCGCCTTCGCTCCTTCGCGCTTCGCCGTCGCATCTTTGCACTTTCGCTCCTTCGCCTTCGCACTTTCGAATTCGCAACTTCGCACTCTCGCATCTTCACCCTAAAGGCGAGAATGCGAAGGTCCGAGTGGCCCCAACGGAACACCATACTCCACCCTACCCCCGTGGCAAAATATACACTACCCGAGGATGCTTGTTTTTAATTATTACTAAATATGTTGTTCCTATAATTAGATTTTCAGAGATTTCTTTTTTTCAATTTATTCATTTTTTCTAATGTAAAACTTTAATCTCCTTTTGCAGCCCCAAACTAAACCCGGGGGGGGGGGGGGTTGCATGATTTTAAGTTTTAACAAACTTTAATCTACTCTATACCTGAGGATGCTTGCAAATTGATATGGCTAATTTTGGTTTTCTGTTCATGATATTTTCCTGCATATATTCCCATTTAAATTTTGATCTCTTACTGTAGCCATACCCTAATCACGGGACCATGATTTGAACAAACTTAAATGCTGTAGCATTTAGTGATTTTTTAATATCGAATATCAGTGATCTTTTTCTTAACCAATAGTTCTGTGTGAAAATAACTGTCCTTTGAATGAACTCTCAGCACCTACATCATCTAATAAGGAGGGTCTTATTATTAATTACAAATGTCACAAGTTCTACTTGACAGTTAAATCTATTGATATCAGGAAGCAAGGTTCAACTGACTTGACATTACAAATCAATAATAAAAGGAACACTGAGACAAAAGTAGTCAGAGACTGTTCCAAAGAAAGGACTTGTTTTCAATAAAAATATCTGTGAAATATGAAATCCCAAGCACTAACCATATGCATTAAAAAGTTATGGTCATGGTTAAAGTTTTTTAAATGAGGGTCAAACTCTAAGGTTAAGGTCAAAGGGTCAAATTAAAGGTACCCAGAGGAAGTCATAAGAAATAAGCATGTGAAATATCAAATTCCTAGCATCAATTGTTCAACAGTTATGGCCAAGGTTAAAGTTTTTTTTTCAAAAGTAGGTCAAACTTCAAGGTCAAAAGGTCAAAATTGTTGCTATCCAAAGCAAGGCCTTGTTACATGGAATACACCTGTGAAATATGAAGGCTCTAGTACTAACTGTTCAAAAGTTATAACTAAGGTTTAAGTTTTTTTAAGTGGGTCAAACTCAAAGGGCAAGGTCAAAAGGTCAAAAATATTTATATCCATGGAAAGGTCTTATCACAATGAATACACATGTGAAGTATGAAAGCCCTAGCACCAACTGTTCAAAAGTTATGGCTAAGGTTAAAACATTGCCCATAACTTTTGATTGGTTGGAGCTATGATTTTTCGTATTTCACATGTGTATTTCTTGTGACAAGGCCTTTCTTTGGGTAACAACATATTTGACCTTTTGACCTTGGAGTTTGACCCTATTTTGCAAGAATTTACCAAACCAATCAAAAGTTATGGGCAATGTTTTTTGTGGACAAACAGACACACAGACATACAGACGGACGGACAGGGCAAAAACTATATAATTCGATTAAGGGGCATAAAAACGTCAATCACATCTTAAGACTATAATTATGTTGCTGTTTATCTTAAGATGTGCTATCTTAATTGATATGTCACATATAGCATTTACTACAGTACTCCGAATATATGTAAGAATCATTCGATTAGTTTCATTGTAAAAATCTAAAAGATGTCTTCTATACTAGAGATCAAATTACCAAACCAAAAACGAATCCTTTCCACCTGCAGAATTTAATCTATAATGCAAAAATTGCAAAACGCACAACGATGTCCAAAAAAGTCATCTCTAGACACAGTTGAATAATCAATTAATGGCTTTTCATTGATCTTATTAAGTCATTCCACTTCTGCGTGGGAAATGTTCGTTATGAAAAATCCAGGTCTTGCATTGACCACAAGAAAACATTTCCACATTCATATTTAGTCGGAAATCGTAAAACAATTTTAAAGTTCTTATTCTTATATATAGACAGTCTTTGTTCTCCTGAATGCCTTATCGTTTTTGTGCTTTAACCAACAGGAAACATTTTTCTTTGTAATTAAAGCAGTTCGTGAATCGTAAAGAGGACTCGTGCAGCACAAAGTTTAAAACTGTAAATGTTTTCTTTCCGAGAAAGTATTGTCACAAACTTTGCATTGTCTGCTTTTTATACAGTTTGAAACAGACATGAATCTGTCGTACTATTTAGACTACTGACAAATAAGTTGTTACGGGGATTTCAACAAACTCATTTAAAGTCAATATTTAGTAAATTCTGTGGTCTTTTTAAAGACCTTGTTAGCAAATATGACCTATCATTGGGTCGTATTTTGGCTGACATGTTTCATACCAATTGTTAGGCCTTTGTTTTTATACTAAATTTAACCATGGAATGATCCGTCTACCTGATCAATACACAGGGCTCACGGCCGGTGACCAGTCGACAGGGGATGCTTGCTCCTTCTAGACACCTGATCCCACCTCAGGGATTTCCGGGGGTCTTCGTTTATGCCCTGTTCACAGACTTGTATTGCTTGAAGAATGTTTTGAGATGGATCGCTGTTCGTTATCTTCACCATTTTCATTTTAGCTAGAATTTACACCTTTATTAACGCAACCATTAGTTTTTAGCTCACCTGAGCCGAAGACTCTAGTGAGCTTTTCTGATCGAAGAATGTATGGCGTCTGTCTGTCCTTAGTCGTCTGGTGTTTGTAAACTTTTCACATTTTCGACTTTTTCTCCAGAACCACTGGGCCATTTTCAACCAAATTCGCCAAAAAGCATCCTTGGTTGAAGGGGATTTAAGTTTGTTCACAGGAAATGCTATGCCCTCTTTCAAGGGGAGATAATAAGAAATTGAGGAAAATTTGATGGCATTTTTAAAAAAATCTTCTTCTCAAGAACCACTGGGCCAGAAAAGATGAAACTTATACGAGAGCTTCAATACATACTGTAGATTCAAGTTTGTTCATATCATGACCCCGGAGGATAGGGCGGGGCACAACAGGGGGTCAAAGTTTTACATAGGAATATATAGGAAATATCTTCTAAAAATCTTCCTTTCAAGTACAGCAAAGCTATGATTAGTCATATTAATATAGAAGCTTCCTCAGATAGTGTAGTTTCAAGATTGTTTCAATCATGACTCGTGGGGGTAGGGTGAGGCCACAACAGGGGATCAAAGTTATGCATAGGAATATCTAGGAAATACGTTTAAAAATCTTCTCAAGAACAGCAAAGTCATGATCAGTCATATTTATGTGAAATCATCCTCAGGTAGTATAGATTGAAATTTGTTAACATCATGAACCCGGTGAAGGGTGGGGCAGAAATGTAGGAATAAAATTTAACATAGGAATATATAGGAGAAATAATGTTTAAAAATCTTTTTCCCAGGAACAGCAAAGCCATGATTAGTCATGCATTATTTCTAGATGGAAGCATTTGCAGTGTACAAATCATGACCACCGAGAGCAGGGTGGTGCCACAATGGGCAATCAAAATTTTACTCAGCAATACATAAGAAAAATCTTTAAAAGTCTTCTTCTCAACAACAGCATGTTTATGATTAGTCATATTTATATGGAAGCATCCTCAGGTAGTGTAGATTGAACTTTGGTTAAACCATGACTCCCTGGGGGTAGGGTGAGGCCATAAATTGTTATTAAAGTTTTTCATAAGAATATGTAGGAAAAAGAATCTGCTGATGAAGAACCAATATGACTAAAGCAAGACCTCTATTTACGCTATCGCATAGCTTAAATAGAGATCTGGCTTTAGTCAGATTGATTAACAGAAGGGCCATAGTTATTCAGGTGAGCGTTGTGGCCCATGAACTTCTGTTATTATATGGTTCCACTAAGTGTCACCGATAAATTTCGATTTGCGATTATGAAATCAGCATTCATCAAATATTGTTAGCGATGGCCTATTTACATAATTAAAATTGATGGATTATATAATATAAATGAATCGAAAACTTAACTTTTTATCCAATCTTTATTTCATGCTTCATAACACGATTGCTCATATTGTTAAATCCTGTAAAAAAAAAAAAAAAAAGTGAAGTATTTTCATTATGTAAGGAATACAATTGGCCATGTGTACTGGGTTTACTTTTATCTACAACTGAACTGCGGTTTATTGCAAGGATTCTATTTACACCTATGATGAAATGGAAATAGACATTGAATTTATTATTTTTTTGAAGGGGAAGGGGGGCTATAATATTAAATATATATGAAAAATATCAATATTTCTTAACGCATGGATACCTATCTTAATAGATATTGAAATATACTTAATAAAAAAAAAATAAAAAAAAAGATTTTATGATTTCCCTACATGATATGATCAGTTAAATAATGCAATACAATTTGACGATATGTATACTTTCTTTTTTAAATAAAGACAACTTTCTTTAAAAAAAAATAATAATGTTCATGCTTAATTTGGAATTTGCAGAATTTGAGGGCAAGCTGAAACAAAATGTGTCGACAGTGAATATACAGTATTCGAGTCTTGCCGAAAATTCCAAAGACATTTTCTTTTTCCCTCTCAAGTACCATCCCCAAGACCATCGACTGAGCAGACTAACGTCTATTGTTGACCAGCATGAGAGTATCGACTTGAACAATTTTAAACAAAGAAGGAACCGTTTTCTCGAAATGAGGTGTCAGGCAATTTAATTGACGAATAGTTCTTGTTCTTGAGGGAATCTCAATTGCGTCCTTGAGGGAATCTTAATTAAATATGGTTTTCAATTTAAAACGGAAGACTTAATCATTATGTCTACAAGAAGACATGAATACTTCGAACAATGTGCAGCTCTGATCGTTTTCAAAAAGAAATAAATATTGTTGATGATTTCATCCTTAAATACTGATTTATATTCTCTGAATTCTTTGCTCTTACAGAAAAATACGAAAAAATAATGGATGATCTGTCCAATTCATCGTAATGAAGATTTTTAATGATAGGGTAAAAATAAAATTTTGCCATGATTATTTTTAAATGACAGTTTTTTCTTCCCCATTTTAAATTAATTTATACGCTAAAGGACCTATGCTGAAAAGAAGTATAAACTTAATCTTATCCAAAAATATGCCGTACATGTATATACATGTAGTACAAATCTGTTTACACGCGAAGGAAATGGAGTGCAAGAGAAAACAATGATAATCGTTTTTATATCTTTACAATTCTATCTTCTTATGTAATAATGTTTTTGGAAATCTTTTAGTATTGATTTTTGTCTTTCATTGCCACTTTTTTGCAACGTAGAAAGATTTAACGAGATGTTGCTCATTAGGTTCTCAGTAATGCGCACTTCCCGCAGCTCCTAAAAAATCAGTACGGAGAGGTGACATTTGATAAAATACGTTAAATGAAGATACAACATCCAAAGACCCTGAAAACAGCTTTCGTTTGCAATCTAACATTTTTCCCGATTACGGCATAGTTTTTTCCCTTCGATTTTCTATCATTCAATGCAACCTTTGTAAAAGTTTCACTTTCGCCCATTCACCTTCTTATAATGTGTTCGCCGGCCCCTTGATTTGAAAAGTTTTAGATACTGCTTAATGGTGTATTGTTTTCTTTATCTTTCAATAAAACACAATTTATTAAATGGAAACCATTTATTAAATTAATATCTGCAAAATTAACGACGAAAACATAACCTTCTTTGGTCGTAACGATACATATACTAATATACTGATTTCTTTTATATATTATTGCATTATTTTTATTTTCTTAAATATTTTGATGTAAATGGAAGAAACATTATATAAAAGTTTTGATCTTCTAAAGTTAATATGCTTAAAAGCAATGTTGGAATTTACTTCCTATAGCAGAAGTAGCATCAATACTATTTCTGGTATCAGTTTTCTAATGAAATAGTTCATAGGAGCAGTATATCTAGCATCACTGCTTCTCTTGATATCATTATTTATGCTTCTCTTGATATTATTACTAATGCTTCTCTTGATATCATTATTTACGCTTCTCTTGATATTATTATTAGTGCTTCTCTTGATATTATTACTAATGCTTCTCTTGATATCATTATTTATGCTTCTCTTGATATCATTATTTATGCTTCTCTTGATATCGTTATTTATGCTTCTCTTGATATTATTATTAATGCATCTCTTGATATTATTATTAATTCTCATCTTGATATCATTATTTATGCTTCTCTTGATATTATTATTAATGCTTCTCTTGATATCATTATTTATGCTTCTCTTGATATTATTATTTGCAAAATTCAATGGTTCACAGAAGCAGTATTATAAACTAGCACCAATGCTATTTCACATATCATTAATTAAGTTTTAAACAGATCAAAGGAGCTTCATAGGTTAGAATTAATGCTAATTTTGGTATCATCAACTTAATTAAAAAGTTCACAAAACTAGCACATCTGGTATCGATGCTTTTCCAGTAGTATTTACTTAATCAAACAGTTCATAGGTGCAGCACAGCAAGTATCAATACACATTTTTGCGTCATTTACTTGTCAAACACAGTTCTTAGGAGCAGCATAATTAAAATGAATGCCAGTTCTGGTATCATATAACCTTAATCAGCGGTCCATAGAATCAGCATAAGTTACATCAATGCTTTTTTGGTATCGTTTGACAGTTCAAAGTGGAAGCGTCAATGGTAATTCTCGTATCACTTACCTTATTTAACGGTTCATCATAATTAGCATCAATGGAATTCTTGTTATCATCTACCTAATTAGATAATCACATGAGAAACATAACTAGTATTAAAAAAAGATGTTTGAGTTTCTGAATGACAATATAAATGAAAAAAAAATGTGTAAAAAAAAAAGGTTGATGAAGATAGATTGATAGAATCGATAGATCCAGTATTGACACATGATATACAAAGAAAAGTGATAAGAAAATGAAAGATTGTTTCTTGATTTATTATTTTTTCATAAGAATTTCATCTGAAAGGGTAGATTATTTATTCATAAGAATGGGTAGAATTATAATAGAATATAAGCTTAAGTTGTATTTACATCTATGCCTTTCATATCAAAATATTTTTCTATTATACCTTGATTGTTTACAAAAACGCCACTAAGCCATAGTTATTTATGTCAACCCGAACGTAGTTGGGGCGCATATTGCTGTTATACCCCCAATAACTTTGTTCGTGGATTTTCTCGCAGGTGGCAGGGACAATCTTGCCTAGGACAATCGTCATAAAACTTTACAGAAATGATAATCAGTAATGCTAGCTGTGTAGTCAACATTTAAAATTTTCAAATTGCCCATCGTTGCCATGGAAACAGAGGAAAGGTGAAAATCTTTTTTAACTAGCTAGATCTCATCCACTAACGGTAGGAAAAGTGTAGATATTGAATAAAATCAAGTATGAACCGACCCTCCCCCGTCTTGGAATCCTAGATGGCGAGTTGCGAACCTTGTGTCTTTCTATATACAGAAATATGACTCGTCATTTCAATTGTCAACGAACGGAAGTCGTCATTTTTAGTATTTCTAGAAGGAAAAATCCAATATTTTTTCTCCAAAAAAGATATATGTCCTTTTTGGAGACCAAGTCTTCCGACAATCTATTGGAAATCCCATGGGTACCAATTGCGCCCCATTATTAGTAGACCTATTTTTATATTCATGTGAAGCAAAATTTGTTCAAAATCTTATACGTGAAAAGAAGAAAACACTTGCTGTGGCCTTCAACTCGACATTTAGATATATCGACGACGTATTGTCAAATATCAATGGTCATTTCCATTCTTATGGCAATGCGATATATCCCGGTGGGCTTGAAATAAAAGATACCACAAAGTCTGACAAATCTGTTTCATATTTGGATATTTTACAAGAAAAAGACGTTAATGGTGATCTAACAACCAAGCTTTATGATAAACGTGATGACTTTAACTTTTCAGTCGTCAACTTCCCTTACTTATGCAGCAATATACTTGTACCTTCATCACTTGCATACGGGGTTTATATCTCTCAGTTAATTCGATACACAAGAGCATGCTCTACGTATGAACAATTTCTAAAACGAGGTAAGTTATTGACAAACAAGTTGATGAAACAAGAATATCAGCAGTCTCCTTTAAAGTCATCATTTCGTAAGTTCTATGGTCGATACAATGACATTGTCAGCAAATACAATTTATCATTGAGCCAAATGCTGACTGACGTTTTTCATACTAATTGTTAGGCCATTATTTACACACTGAATTGTCGACAGATTTTCCCGTTATTTCCCGATCATGACAAGAAGCACACGGCGGGTGTGACCGGTCGGCAGGGGATGCTCACTCCTCCATGGCACCTGATCCCACCTCTGATGTTTTAGAGGTCCATGTTTGCTCTATGCTCCAAAATTTGTATTGTTTAATGAATACTGTTCCTTATCTCCATACATTTCATTGATGCTTTTTAAAACTAGAACCATATATGTATACAAATTTAAAAAATATATATATACTGTAGCTCTTTTAATAAAAAATAAGCAACAAAAATCTTAACCGAAGCGCTTCTTCTCGCAGATATATATATATATATATATATATATATATATATATATATATATATATATATATATATATATATATATATATATATATATATATATATATATATTATAAGCCTTACTTTTTGTTTAACGATTTTGGTTACTTGGTTCTTTTGTTAAAGCCCAATTTATGAAATCTATCAACTTTAGAGCAACATTCATTACACTACAACATTGGAGCAACATTCATTTCACTATTTAAGATTGTTTATACTATTGCCATTGGCGCTTGCCATTCTAAACACAGGAAGTCCACACAGACACAGAGAGAGCAGACCAGAGGATCTGGTATATTGCAAAATAATTGTACAAAATGCTATATTAAATCACTGATTTTGCTAGATATTGGAATTGCGATGTTAGAACATTACAAAAAATGAAGTTTCCTTTATTAACTTTCAGTGGGTTTCTGAATTTATGAGTTAATTTCTTTGTAGGAGATTGTTTAAATATCAGGAATGAATCTTCACACCACGATTAGAACTAAATTGTGTGTCGTGTAATTTCTTAGTATGTTTAAGAAAAGCGAGATTCTTTCAACTGAGAATAATTAATGACTCATAAGAATAAAGGGGGGAAAAAGACATACCTAAATGTTAAATTTCAAAAAAATTATATCTTCAAAGACGTAAAAAAACAATACCTTTGAAAATGAATTATTGACAAAATTCTCTCAAAAAAGTATACAATTTTCCAGAGATTAAGGGGGGGGGGAGAGAGAGAGAGAGAATCAAATGCAAGGAGTACAATTAAGACATAGATTAATTGAAACCATATTCAGTGGAAATTCCAAATGGGAATCCACACGACCGATCGTTTTAATTCGTAAAAAAAAAAAGTCGAGGCACGTAAATTACAGTTGTCCGATGTATAAAGAAGAACACGATTGGTTAGGAATGAACCCGTTTGTCAGCTTCTTTTATCACTTCAAAGTCCTTTCTTTTTCCGGATCCTGATTTGTCTTCCTACAGCCAATAGAAGAATCATACAAAAACTGGGGTAATTGTGGTGATTAACATGTCTGTTAATATTGAAGGTTCATTCTGAAACATTTCACGTAATTCATGATCAGTATCCGGATCTTATAACTCAATGATACAAAAATATCGTTCATCACTCTCCAACTTTCATTGAAATGTTAAGATTTTATTCTTTCATATTTATATATTTTTTATATAATCAAATTCTTTACTCTTTTTGGATAACGCATATTAATATCATTCCAGGTTTATAGAAGGAATTTTTTCTGAAGTTTCGGTCTTGTTTTTTTTTTATTTAGATGTTTTAAAAAACTGTTGTATAATTTGTGATTGTCAGCTGAAAGATCCTATCTGAAATATAATTAAGCCAGTTTCTGTAGCATATTTGGTAAAGATCTCAGTCATTTGAATACTAACTACTTTTCTGTGTGTCAAAGGAAGAATTTATGATTAGAGATTTCCGTAAGAGCGAAACCCAATAAAGACCTTATTGCAATAAGAGTGCCAAGTGTTCTCCGGAAATCGTAAACGTGAGGACGTCCTCTAAAGCAGTTCACCTATTTCTGTTAATTCACATTTGTTAAAGCAGTAAAAGATCGGAAAATGTTCATCACACAGGAATTCCTTAGTTTTAGGTCAATGGTTTTGTTACTTTACCATTATAAAAAGTCTCTTGTTATTCTTTTTTATTATTTTCTTAACAAGTCGAGATTTAGATGAAACTATCTCGAGAATGGACACAATAATTTCTGATCAACGGAAAAACTACTGAATTCAAGCTAGGCAACGTTTTCTAAAGTGTTTTCTAAAATTGATTTTTGTGAAAAAGCCATCAGAAAAAAAAAATTCTTTATATAGGGTATCATAACTACGTCGTTTGAGGTTCACGTCAAAAGCATGGCAAAATAATTCCTGAATCTCCCTCTTTCTGCTGCACGAGACTGGGACTGGATTTTTAAAGGTTTTCTGATTTTACAAGAATCAATAAAGTTTTGGGCGTGCTGCTGTATTTTAGGGGATAGTGATCAGGACCTGCACTTGATTTTCAAGCACCTGCTCAACTTTGCCTGCCTTGCTGCATTTTTGGTACGAAAATGTACTCGAATATATGTATACAAGTTTTAAAAAGGAATACTCTCAAAAGCTTGTTTTGAGTTAATACCGCCTAAACAGGGATGTGCATTTTTTAGTACGAATATAAAGTCAAATTAAATATTGTAGTGACACCTGCAGTTAGAGACATACGATGTATATATATACATGTTTCTGCTGTAGTAAAACCAAAAATTACAAAAAAACGGGTTCTGTATCGTAGATATAAAATTTGGGGGTGGACGAGTGTGTAGTATAAGATTTTTTTTTGGATTAATCTTAGTATATGTTTAGATAAAAAAAAAGTAGGAAATAATTGTTATTGAAATTTGTTTTATTTTAATGGTTGATGGAAAATTAGTCCAGATTTCCTCCAAAGTAATTTTTTTGACCACACGATGGCCTGATTTAGATGTATAAGGTTGAGTGAAATTCATGAAAATTAGAGGACACCTTAGAAAATAGCTTGCAATCACACTTATTATTATAATATCATGTTTTAAGCATAAATAATTTCAACACTTAGAAATTTTAATAAATATGGCCAAACCATGAGCAAAATAAAAAAAAAACCCTGAATATGAGTGAATCTCGAAAATTAGGAACACATTGATGACAAATAAAGAAGTTTGCATGAAAAAAAAATTCATTCAGCAAAAAAGAAGCAAAAATACTTTGATTATAACAACGTGTTTCTATAATAGTTATATGAAAAACAAGTCTTTTTTTTTTAAGTTATTATACTTGTAAACGTGTATGCGAATCTGATCTGTAGATATTATTTTGACATTCGAAAATAGCAAAGGACGTTAAATGCAGTTTAACATGCAATATATATATATATATATATATATATATATATATATATATATATATATATATATATATATATATATATATATATATATATATATATATATCTGAGTTCACCCCGAACACTCCAGTCACAGAGTGTAGCCAATATCTTTCCTAAATGGAGACAGATTTACATGAAAGTATAATATAGGTATATAACATACCAAGTGGCACAAATTGAAAATAAGTCTTTTCTGTCCTGATCTGTAGTATGTTTTTATGCTTTTTAAAATATACCATTATAATTAAATAACATACCAAGATAACTAAACTCAACAGCAATTAATATATCATAACTCATTGTTATATAACCATATTTCTTTTCTTAATGTATTTTACCTCTGTTTCTATACACTATAATTTTTGTTGTAGTTGTATTAATTGACCTTTAAATTCCATGCAACAGAAATAAGAACCATATCATCTGCGTGCATATTAAAGTCATATATGGCTAATATTTTATAAGTTCAGACTAACTAAAATTAAAAAGATTTCTCTTTTGTTTTATTACTTAATATAAAGATAGGACTTTCCTGTAAATTACACAATTTAAATCAATCACGTTTCATAAATATAAGAAATTTAAAACAATAACCGATTTATTTACCGACTCCGCATTTAAATATCAGACACAGTTTAAAGCCAATTTAACTATAAAAACATGGGGCTATTCAAGTTCAAAACCGGTAAAAAAAATTATTTGAACGTAAATAACAAATATGTTCATCTACACTCAATCTCGTATTTTTATTTTTTAGCTCAGATACGCCATATATAGCTTTAAAAAATAAAATAATCTCCTGTATGTCCAAACTAGGACAATCATCTTTTATGAAACTGGTTTGTAGCTCATACAGAAGATATAAAGTTTCTCCTTGCATTAAACCAACCTCGCTTTGAAAGTAGTTGGTGAATACACCATTAAACTTTACACAACATTTTACCTTATCATACAGAGATTTAATTATTGTAAACATCTTTCTGTGATGCCTAAATAATTTTTTTTCATAGTTTAGTTCTATCAATAGAATCAAGTCTTTTGGTAATCCAGAAAGCAACAGTATATATGTCTATTTTAGTCCTATTTCTAACACTCTGATAAACAAAAGTAGCGTACACTGTTGATAAACCTGTCCTGAATCAAATCTGCACATCCGTTAAAATTTATCCTTTTCCTCACAAAGATACTTGCAAACATAAGTTTTCCAAAACAAAACAACTTACGATAGAAATACCTCTTTAATTATATGTAAGAATTTTTTCATCCCTCATTTGCAATAATGGCACAATGAAATATTTTGAAGGTGATAATAAGGAGTTACATGATTTTCTGATTTACAATACCGATGTAGTACTTGAAGACAATGTTTACCGACATTCTGTTGTGGATACAAGTGCCTCCTGTGCATAGGCCTTATGAAGTTAGAAAAAAAAACCTATTCGAAAAGATTTTTTTGTTTGACCTTCAATTCCACATTTATATATATATCGACAAAATTCGATGGCAGGTGCATCAATCTAATTAAAATTAGATCTTCCATTCGCTCCCCGATTTTTTTTATATGTCGTGACATACAAAAAATCGGGGAGCGAATGGAGGATCTAATTTTAATTAGATTGGCAGGTGCATGTGACCGGTTGACAGGGTATGTTTATTCCTCTTTGGCATCTGAACCTACCTCCTGGTTTTTCCAAAGGTCCATGTTTGGTCTGCTTTCAAGTTGTATATATTTTTTATGATTGGATTTTTAGCCTGATCACTGTTTTCTTCATATCACATTTTTCCCCAGTGAAGATCCATGCATAATGATGTGGTTGATTCTTTTTGAGTTACTGGCTGCATTGGCATCTTCACTTCGTACAGTCCCTGAAACGTTCTACTTTCCCACTTGAACGGTGAGCGAACGCAGAACGAACGTAACGGTGAGCGAACGGTGAGTGAACGATGTGTGAACGCTGAACGCAATTTGGTGAACGGTAGGTGAACGCTGAACGGTGAGCGAACGCAGAACGCGAACGGAGCGCGAACGCGAGCGCAAAGTGAACGGTAAACGCAAGATGAACGATTTATTCGGAATGCTTCTGATCTTTTCCGTGCATTGTATCTATATTGTATTCTAATGTCAGGCGGAAAATAAATAAATATTCAAAAATTGTCCTAAGAAAGATGAAACATGCACATTTAGTAAAACTATTAATTAAGTTTCTTACAATATTTTCTGCACATATGTATGATGTTTATATTCAGCTGTTTAATAACACGATTTTTATCGCTGTAAAACATTGTCATTGTTACCGAACGCTGGAGTTTAAAAGATAAAATTATTCTAGTTGTAAAATAGATATGTTTATTCTTATTTGATATATAAAACCATTACAAATAATGATTTTCAAAGAGTACATTACTGACTTATAGAATGAATTACAACGGTTGTAACAATCGTACATGTATTTCCGTGTCTAGGCCGTTCCGTGTAAAATAATAAGAAAAAAAATTAAAAAATATTTTGCTAGTCTGTGGACGTATTGCATGTATACACTCGTATTTAAAAAAAATTAATGCAATAATTTATTTATGTGTCTTTTCATTTTTTTTAATGATGATTTATTCAGCAGACTTCTACATGTATCTATAAACAATTCCCCGTGATTATACTCGGACAAGGTGATACAAAGAAGCATTCACATTATTTGTTATAGATTAAAATTTCAGAACTTGGTATTTAAGTGATACATGTCATAATTTTGATTAAACAGACAAATGAGAGAGAGAGATTCCATTTTAGCCCCCCTTTCCAAAAATGCATGTACATGTACCTGTATAAATAAAAATTCTTAATTTTTATCTAAATATATCAGGCAGTGAAAGTAACCTTTTTATTTATCAAAAAATTCACTTTGTTTGACAGTCATAATCAGTTTTTATTTTCCTGCTTCAAGTTCACACGAAGTCCACGTGCTTGTCTTGTCAATCAAAATCATTCGACACTGTGCAGGTGTGAAAGTTTCGTCACACCAAAGGCGAAGTGCTACACTGTAGTAGAAGTTAAATAAATAATAATAAATAAATAAAATACATTGGGTATAAACACTTCGAATGAATTTGAAACATACTCCCGTCGGCGCGTGTATATTTTGAACTACTATTGTTAAAGGTGCTTGGACACAGATTTGAAGTTAATATTTTCTCAAATTTTCTGTATAATTTCATGACTTATATGTTGCTATATAGCATTTCATGCTAAAATATAATAAAAATCTTATTTCATCTCGAAGTTATTGAAACTTCAAATTTCTGGACGCGTTTGTTTGACACATCCTTGCACTTTCACAAATTTTAATTTTTATTCTTAATACTCAGGAAAAGTGGCAATTTTGTTATGTATTGATGAAAAATATTAAAACTATAATCCAGAAAAAATTCAGAGTAGAAATGTTCGAAAGCAAAACCCACTCACAGTATTGTCAGTCCGTGCTCAGTGGTGTGTGCAGACTTTAACAATTGAACACACCCGGTGAATCGTAAACATTTACAATAACAGAGCTCGTGCCCTGTTTACAAAAACAGTTTACGTTTCATGGGTGTATTCAATTTGTTAAACTCGGTACACAATACTGAGCACGGGCTGACGATATTAATGAGAGGGTTTGCTTTTGCACATTTCTACTTTGAATTTTCTAGATTATAGATGTAATGTTTTTCATTAATACACAACAAAATTGCTTCTTCTCTTAAATATTAAGGATAAAGATAAAATTTGTGAAAGTGCAAGGATGTGTTAATCAAACGCGTCCAGGAATTTTTAGTTCCAATAATTTCCAGATAAAATAAGCTTTTAATTTTATTTTCGTGTGAAATGCTATTGCAATATATAAGTCATGATATTATACAGAAAATTTGAGAAAATATTAACTTCAAATCTGTGTCTAGGCACCTTTAAATGACTTTTTTAGATGCATGTTTGTTCTGAGACTGAAATTTTTGTGGTACAAAACGCGTTAATTTCTTTTTGAATATTAATTTAAAATATACTGGAAATACTGACTAAGTGACCGATCTATGTGGAAAGGGGGGGGGGGGTCTTAATAATATTGAATGTTATTGTGAAGAAAGGATTTTTTTCTCTCTAACAGTAGAATTTATATATGAATTGTAGTAAATTACATTTAAAAAAATATTTTTTAACCACACTATCAATTTAATTCGCTCCAAAGATATTAAATTAACTGGATATCCGCAGTACTATTTATAATTCTCAGAACTAGTTCTAATAATGTATTTCTATAATAATTGGGGAAAAAACGTGTTAGTAATAAATATTTTCTAATTTTCCTGCAGTTGCTAAATTAATTGACATGGATTATTATCTCTCCATTAACAACTTGTCGTCTTTAACATAACAGCAAAATGTTGCAGTGATTGAAGTACCCCTATATTGCCCGTATTTAAATTTAATTTTTCAGCATCGTTCTACATAGGTACATACTTATAACAGCATTTAAATAATAATTTAACAGCTAAGTTAGATTAATTTAAGGAATCACTGTCTAGTTAGAGTATGCCAGGGCATCAACGATAGTTGGAAACGTGGGATAATTTGCATAACGGGCAAAGCCCGTTATGCATAAATTATCCCCCGTTTCCAACTATCGTTTATGTCCCTGGCATACTCTACTAACTAGACAGTGATTCCTTATATTTCCATTTCATTGTGAAATAAAATTGTAAATTAAGATTTTTAAAATTTAGACTAATAGATTTAAATTACAAGAGGCCTCACATGTCAATTTCAATAGTCCCCGCCCACTGACGTCAAACACAAAGACAGCCGCACGAGAATTACATGCATATTAGGCCTCCTTAGAGTCAGACTCAAAGACAGCCGCACGAGAATTACATGCGTATTAGGCTTTCTTAGCTTCTGACCTTTCGCTTGGCGAAATTTGCATTCCGTTAGAATGATCAAGAAATCAACTCTCCTAACTTTCAAAGAGTTATCACAGAGAAAACAAATAGAAATGGAAATATAATAAAACATATTGAAGATAATTTATTCCAATAAAATAATGATCCTTTAAACACGATATGTGAATTATTAAATTCAAATCCCGTAAATCCTTACTAAGTCTTACAAAAAAGATAAGTCCTTTCACTTTGGAGTTCCGAATGACAGTGAAGACTGAACGATAAGTGAACGCTGAAGGCAAGGTGAACGCAAAGTGAACGAACGGAGAGCGAACGGTGAACGCTTTGTGAACGGTGAACGCGAGCGCACGGTGAACGCAGAACGCAAAACTGTGAACGGAGAGCAAACGGTGAACGAACGCTGAACGAACGGTGAACGAACGGTGAGCGAACGGAAAAATGGGAATTTAAAGTAGAACGTTTCAGGGACTGTATGAACATCCCAGAATTAACTACGCAAGGAAACTGACAACTGTTTCTTAAGTAGTAAAAGGTGAATGTCATAACTATACAAAGATGCATAAACACATTTTGACTAGAGAAAGCGGCGTTTTAGCATGTGTTGTTATTAAGGTCTTCCGTCTTCACGGAAGACCTTATAGTGATTCTACTGTTTCTTATTAAGGTCTTCCGTCTTCACGGAAGACCTTATAGTGATTCTACTGTTTCTTATTATTATTATTAGGTCTTCCGTTTTCAACGGAAGACCTATAGTGATTCTACTGTTTCTTATTATTATTATTATTATTATTATTATTATTATTATTATTTTTCATTTTTATTTTTCTGACCTTTTCAAATCGCGATATCTCAAAAACTACTCATTCATTTTCAGCCAAATTTTCAGGAATGATTTGTTATCTCATGCCATTTTGAAATATTGAAAAAGTTTGGAAAAATTTACTTCCGGTCGGGAATTATTACGATTTTTCACTTTTTCCACTAAAAATCTAGTCCATGAATGTTCTCAGAAACTGTTAAAGGTAGGAGTCTGAAACTTTCAGGTATGATAGAATTTGATTTGTAGATGTGTGATGGAAACATTTCGTGTGTCGTCGTAACTTCCGGTCGTCACAGGAAGTGATTTAAAAAGGGTAATTTTTTGAACTTTTTTGTTTTTCAATATTTTTTTATGATGTTGATAGGCTTAATAAAGAGTTTTACAAGAATGCTAAATATGTAGTTTGTTTAAAAATTGATTAACCCATACTCTGAATATTTATCATTTTTCAATTTTAAGAGACGGTGTTTGATAGTGTAATGGTTAGCATGTTGAATTTTCTAGTGGGCGATCTGGATTCAATCCAAAGAATTTCCGAATTTTTTCTCACTTTTTGGGGCTCAAATATAAGATTTTATCTTAAGGGGGGGGGGGGCTATGTCTTTAGACGTCAGAGCAGCGGTGTTTGACGGCACAATATCAGCGTGTCTTTTTACTCCCTCATAAAGAGTTTGCAGTTTAATTTTGCACTAATTAATGTGCATAGATGCAATTGTGATATGACAAAATGAGGAAAACATGTTGGTGCAAATGTATATGTAGCTAGATACCTATGCAATTGTATCATAAATTGGAGAGTTGCGGAATTGTATTTTGAAAGTAGAATTTGTTACTTTCTCATGTTGATTGAATAACATATATAGCAATTTCAAATGAGAGAAAAATAAACTTCAATGATATTTTTCTTTGATTTTAGTAGGGCAATGTTCCTTTATAGATGCAAGTTACAGAACATAATAGGTATCAGATTCCTTGAGCGTCATATGGCGAGACGTGTTTTGTTGCGAAACATTCCAGTCTTTTCATTAATGTGTTACTAATTGGAATAATCCACTTTGGGGGTAAAGAGGAATATAAAATGTGTAAGAAAACTTAGTGCTGCCTTTATGTTACTTGCCCGTATACGATATGTAATATGTACAGTGTGATAAATATACATTCTTAGACTCGAAAATCAGGCTACAGCAACATATTTTTAAAAATTTCATTGAAGCTATCACGTACTCTTATTCAATTGAAGACACATTCCAAAGAAAAGGCGCGATGATTTACTCGTGACGTTTGGCGCGAAATAATGTATCTTGACCCGCCTTTTACAAATGGTCTGATGCAGTAGTGTAGAAGTACAGAAAAAGATTACACGGACATGTCTGAATTTGGAATTGCATAGAATAGAAAGTTGAATGCATAAAGAATAAAGGAAGTAAACACAATAGTTTTTTTTTTAGTTTTTATCAGTAACAGATTATTTTCTCTGCTATCAGTTATTGTTAAAACTCAAGTAACAAATCCGATGTAAATCTACTAGTACTTGCACAAAATTTAGCTGGCAAGTTTTCATCCTATAATTCCACACTATAAGAAATAAAGATTAACCTGCCTGACACTCGTTACTTCAGGGAATGAGTGCAAGGTAAACATCAATGATGGCTGGTACATTGCGCTAGTGTAGTGGTATCAATATTAAAGAACAAGGTCTACTTAGGGCCTTTTTTGGCCCTGTGAATTTCAGAAAAACTGAAACTTCTTTGACAATGCATTAAATATCATTTAGACCTTTGATGACTGCGTATCTATCAAAATGACGTAATTTTCTGGCTAGCCAATGCATTATGACGTCATGAAATGCGACATTTTCCTCATATCGTGAAAAAATTCTACAAAACAAACCAATTTTTAAAGCTAATTTTTCGATATTTAATATAGAGCGTAACCTCTGATCTTAAATATGCAACTATAAAATGATAGAACTTTTTCTGAGGATTACAAAACCTGTTTTATTTTTTAGATCAGAGGATGCAATCATATTATTTCTCTTCTTTCTTTTTTAAGCTAAAACTTGCATCACTTGATTGCATCTCTTTCGCTGTTTTGAAATATGTTAGATTCCACCGGAAATAAAACGTCAACTTCCGGTCTATTGCTCGGCAACAGTAAACGATTGAAGTCTGAAACTTTCAGGACTGATAGTCAGTGATCAGTTTATTTGAATCGTGACAAAATCTTGTATCGCCGTTACTTCCGGTCGTGACAGAAAGTAATGCAAATAAGGGAATGGTTAATGGTTAGCACGTTGGATTTTCAGGCTGACGACGAGGGTTAAATCTCCAGAGTGTCTGAATTTCTTTTATCACTTTTTCAGTTTGAGTTTTCTTTTTTTCAGAATCGGACGGAAGACCTCTCATTGCTCGCAATGAGTTTCTAGTTATTATTAAGGTCTTCTGTTCCAGACGGAAGACCTTATAGTGATTGTACTGTTTATTATTATTATTATTATTATTTTTTTCCCCTTTTTTTGTCGGCAGGATTTCTCAGAGATGACTGGATGGATTTTCCTGAAATTTTCAGGGTTGATAGAGAATGAAAATACCCCGAGGCGTTTTTTTCATTTTTTCAAAATTCACTTCCGGTCGTCAGATATGTCCGATTTCCGTTTTTTTCAAAAATATTTTTTCCGAGTGAGATCTCAGAAACGGTAAGAGATTAATACACCAAACTTATACGAGTAATAGATCATGAGGAGTAGGCGAGCCCATTTGGGTTAAGCGTGTCAGCCGTCACTTCCGGTCGTCACAGGAAGTGATCAAAGAAATCGAAAATTTCAACTTTTCTTTTTTGAATTTTTTTTTGCATCACATTATTGCATCTTATGTGTAGTTTCGAAATATGTCAGTTCCACCGGAAACAAAAACGACAACTTCCGGTTAGAAGAGGAAAACTACATAATTTGAGTAATTTACTTTCCCTTAAATATCTTTTATAGATAAAGTATTTGAAATGATTTTTAGATATGTTATTCAGACTGCAAATGTCTAGAGTAACGTCAAAAATCTTAGTAAAATTCACTTCCGGTCGCGTGTTTTTCCTGTCCTCAAAATGAAAAGTTGTCTCAGCGAGATCTCGGAAACGGCATGAGATTAAGACACCAAACTTAAATGAGTAATAGACCTTGAGGAGTAGGCAAAACACATAGGGTTCAGAGCGTCAGCCGTCACTTCCGGTCGTCACAGGAAGTGATCAAAGAAATCGAAAATTTCAACTTTTCTTTTTTGAATTTTTTTTGCATCACATTATTGCATCTTATGTGTATTTTCGAAATATGTCAGTCCCACCGGAAACAAAAACGACAACTTCCGGTTAGAAGAGGAAAACTACATAAATTGAGTAATTTACTTTCCCTTAAATATCTTTTATAGATAAAGTATTTGAAAAGATTTTTAGATATGTTATTCAGACTGCAAATGTCTAGAGTAACGTCAAAAATCTTAGTAAAATTCACTTCCGGTCGCGTGTTTTTCCTGTCCTCAAAATGAAAAGTTATCTGAGCGAGATCTCGGAAACGGCATGAGATTAAGACATTAAACTTAAATGAGTAATAGACCTTGAGGAGTAGGCAAAACACATAGGGTTAGACGCGTCAGCCGTCACTTCCGGTCGTCACAGGAAGTGATCAAAAAATCGAAAATTTCAACTTTTCTTTATAAAATTAAAACTTGCATCACTTTGTTGCATCTCTTTCGTGTTTTGAAATATGTTAGATTCCACCGGAAACAAAAACTGTAAACTTCCGGTTTAAAGAGATAAACTATGTTATTTCGATGTTTAGCTTTCTCATGAATATCACTTACAGATAAGTATTTGAAATGTTTTTTTTATACATATGCTGTAGATACTACAAATGTCATGAGAAAATTCAGAGATTTTTATTCAATTCACTTCCGATCGTGTGTTTTCCTGTCCCCAAAATTAGAATGTGTTCTCACAATTGCTCGGTAAGAGTAAAAGACTGAAGTCTAAAACTTTCAGGACTTATAGTCAGTCATCAGTTCATTTGCATCGTGTAAAAATCGTCTGTCGTCATTACTTCCGGTCGTGACAGGAAATGAAGAAAAAAGTTTTTTTTTTAAGTTATTTTGTTTCTACATCAGTTTTAGGCTTATACCGACGTTGGAAAAGACATGTTTATGCAAACAGGAAGTAGTATAACGGAAGACCTTCTCATTACTAGTAATGAGTTTCTAGTTATTATTATTATTATTTTTTAGACAAATTTTGTGCACGCAATATCTCGAGAACTATTCAGTAGTTTTTCATCAAACTTTCAGGGATAATGCGATATAAAATGCCATTGTTACATTTGAAAGAGTTTTGGCGAAATTCGCTTCCGGTTCCAAGTTATGGACAATTTTCTGATTTTGAAATGAAATTTTATCCGCGCGAGATCTAAAGAACAGCTAAAGATATGAACTGGAGACTTGTTGGAGAGCATAGAACATGACTTCTAGATATGAGGGTTTGCCTTTTCGTGCGTCGTGAGTACTTCCGGTTGCTACCGGAAGCGAATTAAAAAAGATAATTTTTTCAACTTTTTCGTTTTTCAATATTTTTCTTTGATTTTAAGAGGGGTACTAGAGACTCTTATCCTTATGTTTAATATATAATTTGTTTTTAAAATTATCCATCAGAAGACATCTTAAAAATAGATTTTTTAGACAAATCTTGTGCACGCAATATCTCGAGAACTATTCAGTGGTTTTTCATCAAACTTTCAGGGATAATGCGCTATAAAATGTCACTGTTACATTTGTAAGAATTTTGGAGAAATTCGCTTCCGGTTCCAAGTTATGGACATTTTTCTGATTTTGAAATGAAATTTTATCCACGCGAGATCTAAAGAACGGTTAAAGATATGAACTGGAGAATTGTTGGAGAGCATAGAACATGACTTTTAGATATGCGGGTTTGCCTTTTCGTGCGTCGTGATTACTTCCGGTCGCAACCGGAAGCGAATTAAAAAAGTCATTTTTTTTAACTTTTACGTTTTTCGATACTTTTCTTTGATTTTAGTAGGGTAATATTCCTTTATAGATGCAAGTTACTCAACATAATAGGTATCAGATTCCTTGAGCGTCATATGGCGAGACGTGTATTGTTGCGAAACATTCCAGTCTTTTCATTAATGTGTTACTAATTGGAATAGTCCACTTCTGGGGTAAAGAGGAATATAAAATGTGTAAGAAAACAGCGCTGCCTTTATATTACTTGCCCGTATACGATTTGTTATATGTACAGTGTGATAAATAAACATTCTTAGGCTCGAAAATCAGGCTATAGCAACATATTTTTTTTTTAATTTCATTGAAGCTATCACGTACACTTATTCAATTGAAGACACATTTCAAAGAAATGGTGCGAAGATTTACTCGTGACGTTTGGCGCGAAATAATGTATCTTGACCCGCCTTTCACAAATGGTCTGATGCAGTAGTGTAGAAGTACAGAAAAAGATTACACGGACATGTCTGTATTTGGAATTGCATAGAATAGAAAGTTGAATGCATTAAGAATAAAGGAAGTAAACACAATAGTTTATTTTTTTAGTTTTTATCTGTTACAGATTATTTTCTCTGCTATCAGTTATTGTTAAAACTCAAGTAACAAATCCGATGTAAATCTAATAGCACTTGCACAAAATTTAGCTGGCTAGTTTTCATCCTATAATTCCGCACTATAAGAAAAAAAATTAACCTGCCTGACACTTGTTACTTCAGGGAATGAGTGCAAGGTAAACATCGATGATTGCTGGTACATTGCGCTAGTGTAGTAGTTTCAATATTAAAGAACAAGGTTCACTTAGGGCCTTTTTTGGCCCTGTGAATTTCAGAAAAACTGAAACTGCTTGGTTTTTATTGACAATGCATTAAATATCATTTAGACCTTTGATGACTGTGTATCTATCAAAAATGACGTAATTTTCTGGCTAGCCTATGCATTAAGACGTCATGAAATGCGTCATTTTCCTAGTATCCTGAAAATTTCTACAAAACAGCCAATTTTTAAAGCTATTTTTCGATATTTAATATAGGACGTAACCTCTGATCTTAAATATGCAACTATTAAATGATAGAACTATTTCTGAGGATTACAAAACCTGTTTTATTTTTTAGATCAGAGGATGCGCTCATATTATTTCTTTTCTTTCTTTTTTAAACTAAAACTTGCATCACTTTATTGCATCTCTTTCGCTGTTTTGAAATATGTTAGATTCCACCGGAAATAAAACGTCAACTTCCGGTCTATTTCTCGGCAACAGTAAACGACTGAAGTCTCAAACTTTCAGGACTGATAGTCAGTCATCAGTTTATTGAATCGTGACAAAATCTTGTATCGCCGTTACTTCCGGTCGTGACAGGAAGTGATGCAAAAAGGGGAATGGTTAATGGTTAGCACGTTGGATTTTCAGGCTGACGACCAGGGTTAAATCTCCAGAGTGTCTGAATTTCTATTATCACTTTTTCAGCTTGAGTTTTCCTTTTTTCAGAATCGGACGGAAGACCTCTCATTGCTCGCAATGAGTTTCTAGTTATTATTATTATTATTATTTTTTTCCCCAAAATTTTGTGCAGGCGATTTCTCAAAAACTATTCAGTGATTTTAAATGAAACTTTCAGGAATTATGCGTCGTCTAATGGACTTTGTTCATCAGAAGGAAAATTTGGAAAACTCGCTTCCGGTGCCAAGTTATTGACAGTTTTCTGATTTTAAAATGAGATTTTGTCCCCCCTTTTTTTCAAAAATGGTTTAAGATATGAACTGGAGACTTGTTAGAGATGATAGGTTATGTCTTCTAGATGAGGGGAATCACCTTTTTGTGCGTCGTCAGTACTTCCGGTCGTTACCGGATGCAAATTTAAAAAGTCGAATTTTTAAACTTTTTTGTTTTTCTATGTTTTTCTTTTATTTTTGTAAGGTTAATAGAGGCTCTTCTGAAAATGCTTAATATATAATTCATTTTAGAATTGATCAATCCAAACTCTAGATATTCGCATTTCTAAATTTGAAGCGGGTCCAAAATGGCGGCTGTCTCCGTAAACTCCGATAAGTAGGTCGGAATTTACGGAGTCAGCCGAGCGTTTGTTTGAATGAAAGTACCATAAGGATCAAAGAAAGGTGAAGGAATTGTTGGATTGTCACATCACAATTACGTTGCAATTCTGTTTCGAACTAGAGTTTTAATCCGGGGTTTCCTTAAACGTCTACTATAATTGTTCTTGTCTGTATCTCAAAGTAGAAAAACATGACTACAAGTGGAAATACGATAACTACAACCTTTTGTTTTACACCATGGAAAAACTGATCCTAAACCATGGTTATAAGTAATAGCTTTTCAAGAAACTTGCCTGACTAAAGCAATCAATATATAGTAATTATTACGTGGCCATTGTTTTTTCCCATGCAGGCTTGTGTCATATTAAATGAACAGAAAAGACAAAAATAAGAAAACCATTTTTTTTTTTAAAGATTGTTTAATGAAGTTGATATAAATATTTTTTTTTCTAAAAGATGTTGTTATTGAACATAAATGGTATCAGATTCCTTGACCGTCGCAGGACGAGACATGTTTTTGGACGAAACATTCCAGTCTTTTCATGAATGCGTAACTAATCGGGATAGTCCACTTTGGTGGTAAACAGGAAAATAAAACTTGTAGAAAATCTTACCTAAATCACTGCTTTAGTGTTACTTATCCATACTATATATAATAAGTACAGTATGATAAATATACTTTCTCAAGCTCGATATTCAGGTTATAAGAACATACATTTTGAAATTTCATTGAAGCTATCACCATTCAATAGAAAATACATTCCAAAGGAAATGCGCGAATATTTACCCATGACGTTTCGCGCGAAATAATGTATCGTGACCAACCTTTCGTAGTAGCCAAATGGTCTGATGCAGAAGTATATAGAAGTGCAGAAAAAGATTACATGGACATGCCTGTATATGGAATTACATGAAATAAAAAGTTGAATACATAAAGAATAAAAGAAAGTAAACAGTATCATCAGAGAATGGCTAAAGATATGAATATGAAACTTGCTGAGGTGATAGAGCATCAAATGTAGATATATTGATCGACCATTAATTTTCGTCGTTCTTACTTCCGGTCGCAAACGGAAGTGAATTCAAAAATGTTAAATTTGCAACTTTTTTGTTTTTCAATATTTTTCTCTCGGATTTACAGGGTTAATAGAGAGTCTTCTAGGAGTTTTATGTATGTTTTCATCTTTTTGATTGAAAAAGTTTGCAGAGATTTTTATAAAATTCACTTCCGGTCGAGTGTTTACCTGTCCTCAAAATTAGAATTTGTTCTCACAATATTGCTCGGCAACAGTAAACGACTGAAGTCTAAAACTTTAAGGACTGATAGTCAGTCATCAGTTTATTTGAATCGTGAGAAAATCTTGTATCGCCGTTACTTCCGGTCGTGACAGGAAGTGATGCAAAAAAGTGAATGGTTAACGGTTAGCTTTCTTGGATTTTCACGCTGAATTTCTTTTATCACTTTTTCAGCGTGAATTTTCGTTTTTATTTTCAGAATCGGACGGAAGACCTCTCATTGCTCGCAATGAGTTTCTAGTATGTTACTATAATTATCATTTTCTGTAGTTAAAATTAAACTACTTAGCTAGTAGTACGAGTTCAATGTTAAAGTTCACGTTCTTAGTCGTTCTACACTCTTTTTCTGTTGATAGCCGATATTGTCAGAGTTTACATGTTTGCTTTGTTTACATGTTGAAAGTGAAAGGAATATATAAATGAATTAAAAAGAAAAAGAACTGTTTGTTTTGTTTTGTTTTTTTTTTAATATTGATTTGATTTCTCAAGCAGGTTTGGACATTGATTTTCCATTGGTAAAAATTTTCCTTATTTTCCTTCTGAAATCTGTAAAATAATTCTAATTCCTTCATAAAAATTTGCAAATAATTCATTTGAATATCATCACGGTGTAGTACCTAAACGGTTGCTATCAGAACAAAAAAGCGTTCATTGTTTCTATTCGTAAATTTTACGGCTACTAACTGAAATAAATATGTCGGAAAAACTTGGAACAAGAGGTAAAATTGTCAGAAAGTGACCCCAAATCGATTTAGTCTCAGAAAAATCCTTGTGCACGGAACAAGTAACTAAGGGAGTTCTTTAAATGATGCCAGATGTATTTTGTAGAACAACCTTCTAAAAATTTAAATATAGTAAAATTTCCGAAGCATGTACCCATTCGCAAGTCAATATACTCCAAGTTTCCATGCCTTTTTTCATCATTTATAGGTTAGTTTGAGTTCATTTTGGTATGTAAAGATGTGTCAATCTATAATAATTCGTGTATATGATATTTTTTTTTTATAAAAAAAGTGTATTTTGAAAGAGATTTTTGGACAAAACACGATCTTCTTAAGTTACGGTTACTATGGGAAATGTTGATATGTAGGCACCGGCTATAAACTGAATATAATGCACCGGCTGCTATTTGAAATATAATTTGTTTTTCAATCAAGAAAGAGAAAATTAAAAATCTTATGGCTGCACAGGCATAGTGCATAGTAAATATATTTAAAACATCCAAAGAGTATATGGAACACAATGTCTACATGTACAATTGACATTTATCAACTTAACTCGAATTTGTTGTGTTCTGCCAAGAAGAGCTGATCTTCGAAAAACATCATTATACAAAGTCAAAAAGAAAGCTATACGAAGGAAACATAAGTTTAATTAAATGAAAGAAATTTTCCATCAGTACTTCAAAAGCTTTGCATAGCTTTCGAAAACTATTTCTTTTTATTAAATTTTTGTAGCCTATATGTATACTTAGACCTAAATAATATCTAGTAAATTTTCAGTATAACCTTTGACGGTAGTGCTTTGGTACGCTGTTGCATCAGAAAATACAATTAACACGAATTATTCAAACCATCGGATCTTGAATGGAGAGGATGTCCGATTCCCCCTTTTGGGTGATTTTTCTGGATTATTAAATTTATGCAGATAGAAGGGTTGGGCTCGAAAGAAGGTCTTTCAGATGGAGAAGACTGAGCTACTTGTTTGCTTTTCAATTTTCTTATATTTCTCTCTCTGTCTCTTTTGAGTGGGCTTTGCCCCCCCCCCCCTTAAAAAAAGGTGGAGATCCGAACATGAAAAAGGCTAATATTCTATCCAGTAAGTAATATATAATTATGTACATTTAAAGGAGAGGGCATTACAATTATTTACAGACAAATGTAGTCTTTTTCGAAACAGAAAAGGGGGGGGGGGGTAATTGTGTGCAATTCCACTTTCGTATTTTCAATACATGTACATATTTTTTGGACATTAGGAGTGTTTGACCATACTGTACTCGTACATCAAAAATTGAATTTAAAAAAGTAGTTTATTGAACTGGATGTATAATATAGTAGCATCTTTAATAAGGCATGGCCGTAGGAACCGGGGGGGGGGGGGTGCCCCCCCCCCATAATTTTGCCAATATATAGAATACTATAGAAAACTAAGCTAGCATATGCTTGTGTCCCCTCAATAAAACAGCCGATGACCTTTTTTTTTTTTGCTTGTCAAGGAATTTTGGTAGTTGATAGTGCCCCCCCCAATTGAAAATGTTTGGCTGTGCCCCCCCCCCCCCAAACTGAAATTGCTTCCTACGGGCCTGTAAGGTCTGTTATTCGAGCGAGCCGCTCACTTGGATGAAACTTGTAAGGATGGTGTATCTATGGTTGCCTTGCTTACACATAGGATCCGATGCTGCTGGTCTGGCCTTCAATTTTTGAAAAGTGTTTGGGACAAGTCCATTCTAAAGAAACTATATTACCATAACTCATTGGATAAAAGTTTATAGTTTATATCCCACCAAAAAAAAAAAAAATAAAATAAATAAATAAATGAATACACGTAAATAAAACAAAAAAACATGAGCGATCCTTTATTTGTGAATCTGGCGTAATTACGCAGGTGAAATCTAATAAATTCAATGAAAGGTGCACATAATATAAAGACTAACAATTTTATTGCGTGCAGGATACTTAGTAAATGTACAAGGTATTTACAAACACTATACTATTATTATTAGTCATACCATACATATAGATATTGAAATAAACCAATTTATCCTTATAGGATCGAAATCAAGGTAGTATAAACAAGTCAATTATTTAACCCTTTCGACGCCGAATATAGTTACGTTTATAACGTCATGAATGCCGTACTATGACGTCAACTGAGACGTAAAATAATTTGCTTCAGAAAAAAGCGTCAAATTGATAATGAAACAAGCACCTGTTTAAGCAAGGTAATAGGATGTTCATAGTTTTCAAGGAAAATGCGCATAATATAGTCATATTCATTCCAATAATTTTTAATCCCCATAAAGTAAATTTAGCAGATATTATATATATCCTGTAGCTAGAATTCACAAGGAAATTCTTTACATACATGTATACCAAAAGCGACGTTTAGTCTTTTTCAAATAGTATTTTTACTAAATGTTATAAATGTATGACTGCCGTCACGAGAAAAGGGGCCCTTAAATAGCCTGGCCCTTTCTGAGTGCAAATATATATAACTTTTAAAAATATCTGATTTTTTCAGTATTTCATACGCATTTTAGAAAGGCACTTTAAAACAACGTTGACGTTAGTCACAGAAAACGTACTGATGTCGCGTTCAGCAATTCAAGTTCACTTTTAAACATTCTTAAAATTATTTAATAATCCTAATCGTTTTGACACATAAAAACTTGAGAAAATATTTGATATCTTTTTCTAAGCTGCTAGTATGTAATTATTCCTAAGAAAAGACGCCTTAGTTCACACTTTAAGAGGCAGACCCATTAATTAAGGAGGAGGGGGATCTAGACATTTAGGATCTGGGAACGGTTTATATTCAGTCGAAAAATATAACAATTTCACACAAAATATTCTTTTTATATTTTATAATCTAGCCCAATTAAAAATGGATATAAAGCAGGCGCACTTGAAACATTAAACCCCCCCCCCCCAAAAAAAAAAAATCGCAGATATCCCATAGAGAAAAAAAGAAATCCAACCCAAACAAGGGGTCTGCGCGTAAAGTGGGCCATCCCCTCGCAAAAAAGCAAATCGATCTCGATATTAAAAAAATTTTTACTTTCGGTTAAAAGCACGCATTCACTCTACCATCCACCCACCCACATCCACAAGCGCCTTACTTTTTCCCCCTCCAACTTTGTTTAAAAGAGAAGATAATAACACTCCAAGTATTTTCTGTATCACCGATGAATTCTAACGGGAAATTGATTCAGATGCATGATGTGTAAAATACGGTAGTTGTTTGTTTGTTTCTTTTTTTGGTTAAGTTTATTCCGTTCATAAAAAGTAATTATAAAAGTCTGTTTTTCTACTTCCAAGCGGATTTTTTTAATATAATTTTTTTTAAAATACGTTGATAGAATATTTTTAAATAAGTTTTTATTATTCAGGGCCGTAGGAAGCATTTTCATTGGGGGGGAGCATACATTTTCAGTTGGGATACTATAATATCGGCACAATTATTGGGGGTTCCTACAACCATGTTGTTCATACAAATCAATTTCTTCCAAGGTATGGAATACAAACATAAAAAAAGAGGCACATAATGATTCAAAAGATTGTGAAAGTTTATTTCATATACATGAAAATTGAAACTATTAGTCAATTTTTTAGTTTTTCCCAAGTAAATCAGGTTATATCAAAAGCTGTCTTCTGTTTTTTTTTTAACCTGTGCTCTCGATCATCGGCGCTTATCACTTGGACACAGCAATCGTACATCATATCTTAAAAGGGCCGAAACTGTAATCTCAAATGAAACACTAAGGAAATTGGTTTCTTTAAAATAGATTTCTAAGACCGCACGACATTAACTGGCAAGATTGGAAATATACAGCTTACATGTACCTCATTTCCATCTGTTACACTTAAAATATTTGATGATCGAGACGACACTGATATGGGCTGTCCAAACTCAAAAACTTTCTGCTTATTTCTAAGATCTAACCCCCCCCCCTTCTCAAGAAACAAATGTTCGTCCTCTTATTATTTCTTTTAAACAAAAAACATTGGACAGAAAACTCTGATTTATATATTATTATATAATATAATTATTACATAATATATATTAATATATTATATTAATTATTTCGAAATTGGCATTATTTATCTTCTATATCTATCACTAACACTGTGCGTACAAGAGTAGCTGAGGTGAATTTAAAATGAATTTCGAACTAGAATTTTAATCCAGACGCCCGCGCTGAATTATTATAATTACCCGCTCAAATGTTTTGACTCTAATAGATGAAAATGACGTAATCTGCATACATGTATTTCCAAACCTTGACAGTAAATGTTCCGCGGTCTTAATGTCGGAATGAATTGGAAATTCGCGATCATATTGCCATATACTTACTATCACCTGCTGGACATAGAAATATAGCCGTCAGTCACGTGTCATGTTTAAGCTTACTAAAGTTCGAAATTTCAATCCTAGGAAAAATAGAATTCCTTGTAGCATTGCGCTTGATCTGAAATAATGACCTTTCTGGATTCCTGGAATTAAAAAAAATCTCGCGAGAGATTTTATTGTCTGGTTTCCAACTCAGATTTACGGAAAGTTCTAAAATTATTATTTTTTTTTAAGTAGAGTTTGATCAAAGAGATGGTTGTTCTGCTCTTGGAGCTTTTCTATATTATGCATATTTAACATAGCTGGACTTTTCTGAGCAAAGTGAAATACAGCTGCATTACAATTTTGACGAAATCTGAAATTGAAACTGAAGATTTTGAAAGACTGGAATATATTTTTACGCAGTCATCTTCCTCCGTGACATCAGCTAATCTGACATCTTAAGGCTTTTCATACTTCGGTGCAATGAAATGTACATATATAACTAGTTATAATTGTAACGGGGACCGTTACAGATGTTCCCCAAACGCTCCCCAACACCCTTTTGGTGTCTTATTTCCTGTAAGCTTCATTAAATAAGCCAATGAAGTATATTGATAGTTTTTTGCATTTCACGCGCGCGCACGTGCATGCATGTGCAGGATGACCATGTCATCTCATCTATACTATTAATGCATCTTTATATTCTCAGTATTAAAACATTTCATCAAAAAATAAATAAGTTCCAGCTATATCAAGTATATTGGTCATCTTAGCATTGCACGCATGCGCACCTGCATGCATGTTCATAATGACCATGCCATTTTGTCTACACTTATAATATGTCGGTTTATTCTTAGTATCAAAGCTTTTCATAAAAAAATATAAAAGTTATGGCTACATTAAGTATATTGGTCATTTAACACATTGCACGCGCGCGCATGTGCATTCATGAGCATGATGTCCACATCATCTTGTCTACACTTTTAATATATCTGTATATTCTTAATATCAAAGCTTTTCATAAAAAAATATAAAAATTACGGCTATATTAAGTATATTGGTCATTTAACACATTGCACGCGCGCGCACGTGCATGCATGCATGCATGCATGTGCACGATGACCATGTCGTCTTGTCTACACTTTTAATATATATAAAAATTTTGAGTATCAAAGCATCTCATCAAAAAGTATAAAAGTTACGAGTATATCAAGTATATTTGTCATTTTACGCTTTGCGCGTGCGCACACGTGCATGCATGTGCATGTTGACCATGTCATCTTGTTTACACTTTTAATATATCCTTATATTCTGAGTATCAATGCATTTCATCAAAAAATATAAAAGTTACAGCTATATCAAGTATATTGGTCATTTTACGCATTGCACGCGCACGCACGTGCATGCACGTGCGCTCAAAATGACCTTGATTCCGCAAATCTACATAACATGCCTATTAACCCTAAAAAGGTTTCACCTCAATCGGATGAGTAGTTGACGAGATCACTCGCGGACAAAAAAGTACCCAGGAAGAAGAAGAAGAAGAAGAAAAATAATAATAATAATAAGAAACAGAGTAAAAACAATATGTTCCCCAACTTCGTTTGGGGAACATAATTATGTCTCAAGCAAGAATTGAAAATAATACGTCCAACACGTTTTTAATTTTTTTGTATAAGGCGATGCAGGTAAGCAATATCCATTTTATGTTTGAAACTCTCCTGCTCTACTCGACTCTCTTCATAGGCTAAGTGGAATCTCGAAATTACAGAACATGACGGGTATTTTTGCCTGTTACCACAGGACAGGATTAAAAACGTTTTTTTTCCTTTAAAGGCAGAAAGGTGTGTGTATATCCTTTTTCCTCAAAGTCACGTATAATTCAACGGAACTTTCAGAAAATGTCGAGATATCCGGGGTGTCGAGATATCAGAGTTGAAACTTGACGTTCAAGATTTCAATGCTAAACATAGCTTAATTATTACATACACGAATTCAATAGTCAATTTTAAAAAATGATTCCTTACATTTTTCACGGTCATCAAAGTTTTGAACGAATCTCAATTCTTCTTTTGTTTATTCGTTTGTTTGTTTGTTTGTTTTTTGGTGGTGGTGGGGGGTGTTTTTGTTTGTTTTTTCTTCTTTTTTTTTAATTTGTTTTTTTTTTGTTTTGTTTTTGTTTTTGTTTTTTTGTTTTTGCTCAAAACATCAACGTTGCTTTTATTTTTATTTTTCCCATAATGTACAGTTTCCATACTAGTGTTTGGTTTATGATTTTGAACTTTTTCATATCATTTGAATGACATCCATAACCACTTGTTATATGTAATAGTACATTTTTTCTTCTATCACTGATTTATTCTCAATCAGTGTTGCCATGTAAACATTTATCATAAGTTTAATAATAATTTCTTTACAGCCTACTCTACTATTTAATCTACTGTTTGTTCTGTTTCATACATATTTTTAAAGCAAAAAGTCACTGTCGATTTAATTCTCATTTTCTTCAACTCTAAGTATAATGCTCTTGGAAAAAGTCCACATCTGTTTAGCTGTATTCAATTCCTAAACAAGTTGCAAGTTCATTTCAAACTGGCTTTTACCAGAACAATTTCATATTATTTTCAGGGACTAATATTTTTTAATGCATTTAATCCATTATTTCAATTTTTTATTTAAACAAAATTTAGATTTTTTGTACCCACTCCTCCGTTTTATTGTGTGTTTATTTAGTATAGCTGTGTGCCCCCTCCCCTCCTCTTTGTTGTTGTTTAATGTTTAAACGTAGGTTCAAGCATCCCTTGTTACCGGTATTTATATTCAAACAACGATGATGTCTCTTTTTCAGTTTGAATTATTAGCGGTTGCCTTTTCATTCGGAATTTTTTTTTTGCTTGTCAATTATCTCTGCATGGTTAACCCCCCTCCCCCCAACCAACACCCATTTGGAAATCGACGCTATACACCCTGAGCTTGTCTAATCGAGTATATCAATATGAATAACTAGGGATTAAAATTAAAATGGTTAAAACATTTTATAAGGTGTTATTCAGATTAAAAAACCACTTATATAAAAAAAAATGCTTATATATGTGCACAGAGCTATCTCTCTCTCTCTCTCTGAAAAAAAAATATGTGCATGTAAATGTATATATTTCCGGGGAAAATCAGTGTAAAACTTTCCGGCAACAATGAACCATAAGGATGCTAACGGAAAGTGCGCCATACTTTATTTACAATTCTAGCGTACTCCTAAACTGACGTCATAATTTAACTTCAACGTAAGAAATATGACGTCATGTTTAGACCAGTACCTATGTACAAATAATGACCTATATTTTTGTCAAAATATAGATATTATTGTATTAAATTACACGTAAGGTATATGGTTAATAAAAGAAAATGTAAAACATTTATTGAAAAACGACATTTTTGTCGGTTTGGCGTTGACACAGTAAACGACATTTATGTCGCTTTGGCGTCGAAAGGGTTAAAAGAATATAGAATGAACATTTCAAATATAGTTTTCTGAACTATTGCATAATAGATGTTTATGGACTTAATTAAGGACGTGTATTAAAGAAAAATTGAAAACTTAAGACACTTCCAATAGAAACCGGTGTTGTTGTCTAATAGTAGCCGTAACATAAGTTTCTCCGCATGAAAACGCTTTTGTTTTTAAGAAACCGTTTGAAATGGGTTATTCTATGAAATAATCAATACGTTTTACAAAAATACACCGATCTGTCGATTCATTTTTATCAAATATCTAAACATTTTGACGCTAATTAAATATATGTCTTATGTGCATGTAAGTGTGTCCGAGACTTATGACAGTTTTCGTTCTATACATCAACAATCCTTTTATTCATAAAAAAAAATTAGAGATACATGTTAGTTTTAAAAGGTATGTTACGTTCCGTAAGGGTGAAATAATAAGCAGCTAAACTTTGATAATTGAATTATTGACCATTTTATTGAGCCAGCGAAGAAAAATACTTACCATTTCGTCCATTTTTTTCCAATAGCAACCGCACAATTTTTAGATAGCAGTAATGTACGCGCATTTTTTCTGATAGCAACCGTTTAGGTACTACACCGTGATCATTATAGTTTTATTTTAAAATTAAATCCGACTCCGGAAATTTCAATTCTTGTAGTTTTGGTTTTTGTCAATATATGTTGTAAGCAATACATGTTTCCGGTGTTGATTTTGTGTGTGCACATTTGCTGCAGTAGAAGATGGATTTGTTTGGTGACTTGCCTGAACCAGGTTGACTAAAATTTATTTTTTTGCATTTTCTTATGGTGAAAGCTCAGTAAATGAACTTGATCCCGCTTATTCTCTTTGAAGAAATGCATAGCCTACATAAAATCTATTAGAACTAGTACTTTTCACTTTCAATAATTCAAAACATGACGGTTGACGGCTATACCTGAATATTTACATTTACAAATGTTTTCTTTTATATGTATCTATATCCGTATAAACAACGGGTTCCTCACGTCATAAACGTTCGACGTAATTTCTCAGTAACGTCATAAAGGGTCGACGCGCAATCAATGAATAGAAACACGTGCCGTTGAGTTTGTAAAAATAAAACATTTTCACGCGTTAAAGATTACAATCAGGCAAATATAAGATATAAATAAGTCACAAATGTAAATGGAAGTAATTAGGTATCATCTTAAAATATCTATTGTAATAAAAATACGAGTTGGTACGAGATCAATTTTACCATAATTTGATCTTGTGACCAACCCATATTTATATCCCAATAGATGTTTAAAAATGATACCTTATCTCTTAAATGATCACTTTACTAAAGAGATAAGTGGTTAGCAGTATAAGGTATTGATGTTAACAGGTCCAGCACAATCTCGAGAATTACAACAATCTCAATGAAGTATTTTAGTACAGTTTTTCACAAAAATATTTTTATAAAATAAGAAATGGACAACAAGTCGCAAACTATTTGCCTATACTCATATTTATGCTTTAGATTATAAAAAGAACTATTCAAATCAAAATAATTGTTTAAATAAACAGTGTTGCTATTGAACACTTTAAACTAAAATATTTAATTCCATTGTTTGGGTGACTGTATACCATTTAAAGTCATATATGGTATATTTTTTATAACTTCAGACTAACTCAAATTAAAAAGATCTTGATATTTGTTTTATTACTTTATATAAAGCTAGGACTTTCCTGTTAATTATACATTTTAAGTCAATCACGTTTCAAAGATATTAGAAATTTAAAACAATAACTGATTTATTTAACGACTCCGCATTTAAATAACAGACACAGTTTTAAGTTTAACTATGGAAACATGAGATTATTCAAGTTTAAGATGGGTGAAAATTTTTATCTGAACGTAAATAATATATATCATGTTTATCTACACTCAATTTCGTATTTTTATTTTTTAGCTTTAAGTGTGTGGTGTGGCTAAGTGTGATTACTTCAGATTGTACTGAATCATTACCAATTAAATTATCCTTTAGACCATGCTAATTGGCATCCTTTATAATTTTATTCAAGAAGTAAATGTGTGGTCATAAATCATTTGTTTATATAGCCCCATAACTTTTAGAACTTTTAGTTTCAAAGTATCTCAAGGAGATGCAATTTGATAAGTGATTCTTTCATGTACTATTTTCAAAACAGTTCAAAGATGACAACTTTCACTGCACCAAATTTGGACTTTTTTTTTACATGGCTGATGCAGAAAAAATTGCACATTTAAGAAAAAAGCATGACAAAAAAGCTAAATTAAGCTATTTTGATTACCAAATCTAGCTGTCTTGAATAGCTAAATTAAGCTATATAGTTAAATAAGTTAATTCAAGCTATATACTAATATAGCTAAATCAAGAGATTGCACCAGACCTGGTTATATAGCATACTTGATTCTGACGAATTGGGGCACCCGGATGAACTGGTGATGACTGGCAACACACTTGAGTGTGAGCTGGTATTGCCCATGCATCATGCCTGGTGAACCAGTTGAGCCAGAAAAATATTGATTGGCTTCAGCATGGCATCCTTGGAGATGGTAGTATCAAAAGTGGATTATTCAAAGACATATTTAGCTTTTGATTGAGGTATGCTGGTGAAATGAACTTCTGAACCTGATTGTAAAAGTGTACATGTAGTCCTTTTCTATGCCAGGTATTTAGAACAGGAATGCAATATTTCCATCTCTGCATGTACACTCATCAGGTTGCTTGATTCTAAGCACATAGCTGGGTTTACCCAGCTTAATTAGACTCAACCTAATTTTATCAGAATTAAATATGCTCATAGCTAACTTTGCTAATAACATTATGCCATAGACTAACTATTCTTCAGTCTTAGAACTCTCTGCTAGGAATTTTGATTGATTTAAAAACAATCTGTGAATATTAAAGAGGGAGTAGTCCCTGGCAGGGAGTAGTTTTGGAGGGAATCATGTTCTGTGTAAAAGACATTATTTTATTGTATTTAGTATATATATAGTTATAATAATATTAATAATAATAATATTAATGTATATATATATTTTTTTAAATGGCTGTAAAATCTTATTAGTGTTGGATGGAACATTGAAATTAAAATGATTATTTTATCATCTTTATATATTATGTAAGAAGTTAGTCATAAAATCCATTCTGACATTCCCATACATGAAAAAAAGAAGAAGAAAAAAAGTGTTGGTTTATTGTTAACCATAGACACAGATTTTTGCATAACCAGGGGTCTCTATAGCCAACTGATGCAAATTTAAAAAAGTATTCAAAATATGTCATTTACACTTTTTATACTCTTTATCCTAGTACATTCTGTTTCATTTTCAAAATCAACATATTCCCCTGATTGGCAGTATTGCTGAGACTTTGCTGAATTTTGGTAGTTGTTTACATAGATTTTAAATTATTTTGCAATGTATGCCCTAAACTATCTCAATTAACAAAAAGAACAGATTACATTTAACAAAGACCAAAAATTTTACTTTGGATAAAACATATGTAGTTTGAAAAAAAGTCGCAAGGTTGTAAGTGATGTTATGTGCATATAAACATGGCACTGAAGAAGTTGCTGTAATATGTAAATCCCTGGTATAGCCAATAATTTTTTAATGATATGGTTTTTTAACATACTGTACATGTTTATAAATTCCATGTACCACAGGCATTAGTAAATCCCCTCCTGTAAATCTCTATGAAGACAATCCAGATAGAAACAATTCAAATACTACTTTAGACTCCATGAAGACAGAGAGTGTGAACAATTGTAAAAGAAAAGCTGAGGAAAATAATGAAGACAAACCAGCAAAATTAAAAACGTCAGGTATGAGACCTTAAACTGTGATTTCAAAGATCATTTACCTGACAAATCTGAATTTAGCATAGTGTCATAATATATATGTGTATTGTATAAGCAATGTGTTTTACAGTAAAATACAGATTGTCTCCCTTCTTTGCTGAGCGACAAGGTGAAAGAGATGAGATGCAGGATGAACATGTATTATTAGAAGACATAACACAACAGATTCCAAACCTTCATCCATCTGTGTAAGTTAATTTTAATCTTTGCTAATTAATTTTTTTTTAAAAAAATCCTAAGAAAGCTTCCATACAAACATGATATAGTGTATGTCATACTTAGTCTGAGCACTAGAAGTTGTAATACACATAAAGGAGATACACAGTATGTTTAGACTGATTAATTTGACATTTACAGGTATCGAGTTGCTTTTTTCGCAGTCTATGATGGACATGGCGGAGCACGGGCTTCTAGGTTTGCATCCCAGAATTTGCATAAATTTCTTCTGGATAGGTTTCCAAAGGGTAATGTTCCCCACCCTGCCTTTTCAGTTGTGTATATCAATTAAATATTTTCCACCTATTTAATATCAAAGTGAGATATTATATAATTATAAACTTTTGTCATTTCTGTGGCATCCGCTCCTCTATTTTTACATACTTTGCCATGTTCATTATAGGTGACATTTCACAAGTAGAAAAAGATCTGAAGAAAACCATGGTGGAAGCCTTTAAGAAAACAGATGATGAATTTTTGAAAGAAGCAACTAAAATGTATGTACAATCAGAACCATTGCATTTTTCTATTGATGTATAATTTCAATTTTACTTTATATTGTTTTAAAATTTGTGTTTAAAATTCATGTATATTGTGACATTAAACAATTTTATAAAAACATGGCACTTGATTTGACAATGTTACAGAAAGCCAGCTTGGAAAGACGGAACAACAGCCACAGTTATAGTTGTGGTCAATGATACAGCATTTATAGCTTGGCTAGGTGACAGTCAGGTAAGCTAACGGAAAGTGGAGTAAATTTCAACTGTTCTTTGGGCTTTACAAAGGAGGCAGGGGTTTCTGTTCCATTGTTTGTAATGCCCAAGAGTGTATCTTTCTGGTAAAAAACAATCAAATGCATATTTATATCAAACATTGTCATGCATTTAACACTTGTGGTACGGCCCTCTTTTGATGCAGTCCCCTGCCCTTATAACCTTAATACTTAGAAAGTTGCACTGTTTGTTAAAAAAAAAAACTATTCAAGATATTTTTATCAAAACTCATACACTGGTATATTTCAATTGTGTTCATTTACATGTATGTTATATTTCAAAAGATGTGCTTCATGTTTTAATTTTGTTTGATAGGCAGTTTTATGCAGAGGTAAGGAAGACAACTCTTATGTTCCAATACCTCTGTCAACAGAGCACAGTCCCTCAGTGTATGAAGAGAGAATCAGAATTCAGAAAGCTGGAGGCCATGTCAAGTAATTTCACATCTGAGCTGTCTTATTAATATTTTGTTTTACTGCCATATAATACTATAATGATACTATAATTAACAGTTTTGATTGAGATTGAAGACTTGTAGAATATCCCACTATGGGACATGGAGACCGGTCCTTTGGATGAGACCGTATAAACTGAGATCCCGTGTTGCAGTAGGTGTTGGCATGAAAAAGATCCCTCCCTGCTCAATGGCCCTGAGTGCCAAGTATAGGTCAAAATTTGCAGCCCTCCATCAGCAAGTGGTGGCGTCTCCATATGAGTGAAGAACTCTCGAGAGGGACGTTAAACAATAAACAAACTTGCAGAATATTGTTCTTTTGTTGGTCTCTCTGTTCTTCTGCAGACAACCACTTAAACTTTATACCTATTTTGTGACTCATACAAGATAGAGGCTTAATACTTACCTTAGTTAATCATCAAAATTTTATGTCAGTCAAAGTTCTGTCGAAGTTTTTACCATCAGTGAGACTGCACTTATAAAGAAATGTTATTTTCGAAAAAAACCTGCCTTATATATAAAATAATTTGAATGTCTTGTTTCATAACTTTTATCTAGAGATGCCTGATGATAGTAGAGCTGTTCAATAATTTTTTTCAGGGATGGCCGGGTTTTGGGAGTATTGGAAGTGTCACGCTCCATTGGTGATGGTCAGTATAAAAAGCTTGGAGTGTCATGTATACCTGATGTCAAGAAATGTCAACTTACTGACCAAGATAGGTAAAAGGAAAATATAATCAATCACTTCCTTTCCAAACAATTGGGCATATTCATATTTAATCGTATTCAATGTACTACATTTAGTAATCATATCATAAATAATGCGTTTTTATTTAATGTTAAAATTTTACGGCTAATTGTATACATAATTTGTATATTTACATTGTATATATAATTGTAATTGTATACCAAATACAGTGTACATAAAAAAATGAATTTGAAGAAAAATCAGAAACATCATACCTTTGATGCTCACCAAAACTCAAGATGGGATAATATTGATATCATTGTGTGTTTATTCCCCTGTTCATTGTAAATTTTCCCATTGTATGATTCACTAAACTATTTTTGTTGATATCTGTACTTATAGATATATTGTGCTGGCATGTGATGGACTTTGGAAATGTTTTTCCTTTAAAGAATGTATCAGCTTCACAAACAAAATTTTGGAGGTATGAAAACCATAAATTCTAATCAAATCTTTGAATTTTAAGGTTATATTATGTAAATATGCAAAATGCAAAAAAAATTGTTACCCACCTATAATAGAATTTCTTTCCTTCTTCAACTACATATCATGCTGTCATTCTGTCACAGTTGAATGTAGTTTTCAAATGTTGTTGAAAAAAATAAACTCCATTCAAATGGAGGACCATCTGTTACTATCTGTATAACAGACACTGAGTGATACAATCTGAAGGATGAAATGACCGTGTACTTGGTTCCATGATTTGAGGGCCTAGTTACCCATGTACATCTTTTGATCTGTTATTCCTTTTGAGAGTAACCTTTACAGTTTTGACCTGTGTATGATTTTGCCACATACAGTCAAATCTTGAACTCAGTGGGACCAAGTAAAAAGTTTGAGATAGCCGAGGATTTAAGATATTGAGTACAAAATACTTAAAGAATAAGTGTCTAGGACTTTAAATCACTTCGACATACCTATGGTATTTGAGATATCAGTGTTCGAGATACCGAAGTTTAACTTAGTGTTGTACTATATATATGTAAATAAAAGCCAGTATTTTTAATTCAGATTTTACCTGTGGCTTCTGTAAAAAAAATGGACTCAACAAGAAAGTATCATAACAGCACTCATATCTAATCAGAAATAATTCGTAAAATTTTCTGCTATGCCTAGGATGAAAATATACAACAGACGGATGGTAAGACCTTGAGAGAAGTTCGCTGTCAGACCGCCTGTCAGAAGCTAGCTAACGAAGCAGTCCTTCGACTAAGTGCTGACAACGTGACTGTGGTGTTAATATCCATTGCCAAAACATGATAGAACTCATGTGAATAATACAGACTTCTCAAATTGCAGCTATTTATAAATTTTTTTAAGTGAGATGTGGAGATTGACAGTACTATGAGACTCGATCAGTTTGTATGAATGAATTGTTGCTTTGGAAAGTTGAATGGTGTAAATCATCTGTTAAATCTATTTGCTGAATTTCGATCACTTTAAATACCTTGGGGGGAAAATTCAGTTAGCAATGAAATATTCCGAAATCTAACAAGAATTCATTTTGCTTCCTTTACCCCTTCTTAACCACTGAAATTTTACTTAATATGATTACTGCAGAAAGTTTCAAGATGCTGATTTAAACCAACAAATCATAAATCCATGTATAGGTAATGGTCATTTTTCTATTTATTTAAAATAAAATGCCACTGTTGATGGTAAAATAGGAAGGCTGTATCCTGAGGTAAAGTACAACCTTGGTTATATACTCTAGGAAATCAGAGGATTAAAGATGAGAGGTTAAAACATGTTAAAGAAAAGTGGTTGGGACTGCTCAATCAATTGCCATATCCCTGGTGTTCCAGATATGATGATACAATATAACTGCATGGACATGTACCTATAGCATGAAACATGCATGAATATTTTTAATTTTCTATAAAACGGATTTTGTATGAATTGAATGCATTTTTTGTGTTAACGATAATAAAACATGAAAGATCTGTGTTTTTTAGTCAGAGATATATGTAGTTATTTATGTCTGTTTTATTTTTACCAAAAATAAAAACACAAAATTCTTCTAAAATGAGAGGAATGACAATTATCATCAGAAGCCTTTCATTGTTAAATTAGTTTAACACCTGACCTATATTCTTTTTACCGGTAAACTTGATGATGGTTTATTTTTGAGGCTATTTGACCTTTTTTTTTTTTTACACTTTTGATACAAAACAGGTCCCTGACCACAAATTTAATGTCCAGCCTGTCACATATATGGGGGTTGACTTATGAGTAATGATTAAGCCGTGCGTTAATGGACAGACTTCAGGAAATGTTAGGTATACAAACGCTTGGTGCATGTTCTGTGAAGTTAATGTATACAATATTTTGAAAGAAGATGTTTTTATTAAGATATGGTTTTAGAAGGTTAATAGGTCATCTATGATATCTGAAAACTTCTCTGTCGGTCCAGGCTTCATCTTGACCTTGTGTATTTATTACACGTACGAGAGGAAGTAAATTTATATAGAATCAGTGAAGTTCTATATGTCCCCGAGCGTATACTATTTGCTTTCGCTTTACATTTGAATCTTTTATATTATTAAATACATTTTGCATTTTTTTTTACTTTTAGAAAGATTTCACGATAAAAATACATTCCACTACAGATATCATAAAGCCCACATTGAATCAAATTTTTAAGGGAAGTAGGCTAAGCCCTAAAAGTTATATATTGCACCAATTATGACGTTGATATCTGTCTGACTTCAAAATTATTGGCCCGTTTCGTCACGTCTGATACATGTAAGTGATAATTTCGAGTGTGACGGAAGTCCCCGAAATGAACCCGAGTTTTCCTTTCATATAAAAATGACATTCCGATTTGTCAACATTGTTGAAACTAAATATTAAAGACAATCTTTGTTACACGAGTTTTATTAAACATTGATAACACATTATTTTAAAAAAGAAAGTCTTTTAACAAAAATGTTGCCGTGGACCCTCAGCTGCGGGCAAACAATTTTTTTCTTCAGGTCCAACAAATCATATTGTCATGTTCGGTCAATATTTTTATTACGTTAACAATAATGAAGAATATTTGGAAATTCTTAAGAGTTAAAATTGAAAGGATATCATAACGAATAAACTTATCAACTGTTACATATAGATATATATTTCACATATTAAAAAAAAGAAAAGAAAAAAAAAGAATTCTTACTTTGAGGATGGGTTCTTCTCATATTGTATTTGAAAATTCATGAAATTTTCAAAGATTCAAGAAAAAGATATCAAGTAGTGATGGTATTACTTAGATTAAAATTGATCTTTTAATATTAGGAGCAGGGCTAGTCCGAAATATCTGACGTTTTCCAGACTTTTTTCACGATTTTGATATTTTACGTGCCAGGTTTTCCTGGCATGTAAAATATCAAAATCGTGAAAAAAAAGCCTGGAAAACGTCAGATATTTCGGACTAGGAGCAGGGTCAGCTCAATGTCATTGTCATTTTCCTTGACATTAAGAATAAAAAAAAATACTGTTTCCAATCATGTAATGCCTACTTTCATTTATTTACCCTTTGCATAGAAAGATGACACCACATAGAATCTATCTGAAAAAAACTACCAAATAGAGATAATAATTTAACTAAAATATATACAAATCAACCCGAATTTCCTCTATTTTCTTCGGCACTATTAGTTATTATTATATGCTTCATATATTTAAGTTTTTCTTATTTTCTTATATGGTGAAATAATCATATGAAGATACAAAATGATACCAAAAATTATTGACCGTTTAATAAGAGGGAAAAAAAGTGTTTATAGATTTTTTTTAAATCTGCTCTTAGATTTGAAGCTTTCAAAAGCTAAAGAGACTGTTTTTTGTTTTGTTTTGTTTTATTTTTGTTTTGTTTTTGTTTGTTTGTTTTTTTTTTTTTGAAAATCATACTCATTTGATATATTTCAAAACTTTGGTCCACAATTATTAATTTCAGTTACTTAAGACAATTGATTTAAGCCTTTGATTGTTTGAAAATGTTAACTACGAAATTTCTTAATTTTATTACATTATTCTGTAGTAATTTTGAGGAGCAGAAAAGGAGATATTTTCATACGCCGCCTCAGCTCAGTTTACCATTTCTATCTAAAGCTGTACAATTATGTTTGTTTGTTGTTAAACGTCCCTCTCAAGAATTTTTCACTCATATGGAGACGCCACCACTTGCCGGTGGAGAGCTGCAAATTTTGACCTATACTCGGCACTGAGGGCCATTGAGCAGTTAGGAATCTTTTTCTTGCCAGTACCTACTGCGACACGGGACCTCGGTTTTTACGGTCTCATCCGAAGAACCGATTATGAGAAGGAAAGAAAATATGATCTCTTAAATCCCTAACATCTAAATATGAAAGACTTTTAAGCAAATATACTTTCAATATTTCATTTAGTCAGAAACCAAACAAGAATCCCTCCTTAAGGCCGTTATGTGATTCTCATCTTTACTTCTTTATGTCGGAAAATCCTTTTTTATAACCACTGTTTTACTATATGAGTGATGTAAATAAATGTTGATTGTTAACTTAATATTCATAAGCAAGGATGTTTTACAACTATTAGTAAGTTCCTGACATTAAATGATATGTATAGTATATAAGTTTGATATTTTAATATTTACATATAACAGGTGGGTTTAACATTTGCATAAGGCAATTTGTAGAATAGTTGTTTTATGATAATGATATAGTATGTTTACTAAATTATAAAACAAACTAAAATGAATGGTTAAAGAGCTCACTCTTCTTATTTGACGTCCATCATTTGTCATTTCGGAATTCTAGATTTATACTCATTGTTTCGGTTAAGTTCTGTGGTCGATGCACAGTGAAAGTTGAAATAAAAAATACGTGAATCATCAAAAATTGACCGAGAATGGTAGAAATTTGTCTAATCTTAGTGGAATTTTTTTTATTTTATTTTCAATTTTTTGGGCATTTTCAATTGCAATTTGGTCCACAATGACTTTATTTTCCACCATTATTAGATTAAAACCCGAAATTTTATGATGCTGCTATACCTAGGCCTGTTAGTGAATAACCTATGTTTGAATAGACTCAGCTTTGAAAATTAGAATGAAAATATTTAACCCTTTTTAGTGACTTTGTCTACGATTCTTTCAACTTTATCATCCGTATCATCTGGGAGCTATAAAAATATGTATGGGAAAAAAACTCTGCAATTTGTAATGTGTATAAGTTTTATTATACGACGTCATTATGAAACTGTAAAATGTTACAATATTATTGACATTAATTATATTGATAAATATACCAATGCTTGAGACATAACAGTTGACCGTTTAATTAAGTGTTGTGACATGAACCTTTTGCAAACTAACAGAAGTATACTTTTACAATATATCTGAGTAAGGTTCCCTGAGGATATACATACAAGTACATGTACTATACATCATGATAAATATTTGTACTTTATTTTTATTCTTTAATTTGCCATCTACCAGAAGTATTTTTGTGCATGCACATGAAAAATAGGGATATGGTGAATTGTTTAATTATCCAGAGAAATGTAACATATAGATGCTTCTGTCGCTGAATTCATTGAATGAGCATAATTAACACTCTGGCTTTAAAAAAGGTAACGCCTTCTACTACAAATTTCAACCTTTTATTTATGGAAAGAACAATGCAGAAATAAGTTGTGTTAATTTTGTAAGTACATCTACGTAGGTAAATTCAAAAGTTAGATCGTGACAGAGACATTGGCTTTCGATTTGAAGCAAAGCTTATACGTATATAGCAATTTATGGCTTTTCCTTTACGAAAATATGGTAGAAAGATTATGTTCGTCGACACACAAAATTCCATGCGCGCTAGACCACTGCTTCTTCATGTCATTAGCCTGACCAGTAAGGTATGCACACACTAAGTTGTATCAGTCAACTTATGAAACTTTTACCATGCACCAAAATAAACACATTATACTTTCTTGTGCATCATTAAATTGTTAAATAATGCCAAGTTAAGCACTAAACAATTCTTAGTTTAATTATAGAGAAAATCGTCTATCCATACTTGCAAACACACACTCGTTTTGGACAGAATCCTTTCCTACAGTTTTCAGTACACCAACCTTTGATGGCTTTCTGCTGACCATAGCGGTTTACACCATGACATATAATAGATTTTTGGGGACTCTTTGTAGTGGAGGTTTTTTGGACGCGCGTTGGCGTACCTTTACTTTTTGCATTTCTTGAAGGATACTTGTTCGTATTATTAACATATTTGATTTTTTGTCCAAATATTCTTGGGTTTTGCTTGTAAAGATCCATGTATGCCTCTTTAGACAAGAAATTTACGTTCCCATGTTGTTTCGATATTTTCTCTTTTATGGGGTCTTTCTGGTTAAATTCAGATAAAAATGGTAACGTTGGCTTTTTCGTTGAGCTGAATGGTAGTTCAGTTGTTGCTGCTGTAGTTGTTAACATTGAACTAGTAGTTGCTCTTACCCTTTTGTTCATACATCTACACATATGTCGAGGGCAATTTCCCGCCTTACAATTTCTTGTACACCATGTGTTGATGCCCTCGACGTATATAAAACTTTCTGCACCTGTACAAACCAGAGTTTTTAATGTAGCAATTTCTTGAGTTGTAGTAGATTTGCCTCTTTTCCTTTGAAGTTCTAATAGCCTTGAGTCAAGATTGTGTGTATGTTTCCGGAATTTATCAAATTCACTCATTCTGCTTCGAAATGCTGATCTGAAATTTCTATTTGAAAGGAGAGGGCTTTTCAAATATTCTTTGGGTGATATTTCACGAAGTACTATTGGGTTTCCCTCTAGTATGTCATCAATGCCATAATCAGCTTTTACAATCATAGGTCGAGCTGGCGGCCATTGCGATTTAAGTTCAAATTGATAACGATCTTTAAAGTCGGTGTTTCGGATTGGTGATTTTCCCAAAGACTTCAAAGGATCCCATTTTACAGATGCTATATTTTGCCCATTTCGTTTGTTTGACTGCACCATGAGTGACTTCATCATCGACCACAACATATCGGACAACTTCTCAAGGACAGCTACCTTCTGTCCATTGTGTTTTGTTGTTTTGATGTCCAATGGATCAATTTCAGTATTTGATGGCCTCTTTTTAAAATTAATCTTTGTACGTTTAGCACCCAAGACAGACTGAATGGCAGATTTTACTGTCACTGGCTGGATTTCCAGCTGCACTGGAACACCCTTTATTGACGAAACAGTGTAATCTGAAACTGTTAACGGTGACCATGTAGTCATCTCAGGATTGTCTATAGATGGTTTTTTAAATTTAATCTTTGTACGTTTAGAACCCAATGCGGACTGAAATGCAGATTTAGTCACCGGCTGAATTTCCAGCGGCATTGGAAAACCTCTTATTGGCAAAACAGTAAAATCCGAAACTGCCTCTGGCAATTCTGTTGTCATCACAGGAATGAATCGTTTGTCGATAGATGTCGGGTAAATATCTGATGAGTAAGATTTTTCCGTTGGATAATCCCTTGAAATTGATCTGAAATTTTCCAAAGTATTTCTCAGTTGAATTTCCAGTGGCTCAAAAAGATGGAGCGGTCTCTTGTTAGATCTGGAGTCCTTTAGAAAGTCTGGATTCTCTGTTATCGAGATATCTGCACAGCCATAAAATTCTTCCTGAGGACCTAATCCATGTCCGCATCTATCGTTTATATCACAGTTCCAACGGTTACCTAAATAAGATTAGAAGTCTTACATTCAGTTATTTAAAATCAACAAAAGCACTGATCATTATCGTAATATACCGGACTAGTTAACGAAATTATTAAATTTTTTTTAATTTCACATCGACTTTACTGTTTATAAAATGAATGGATTTTATTTGGCAAACTTATTCAGTATTATGCTTTACCTGTGTTATAGCGCCACTGTAGTACACAGTGCTCACACGACAGGTTCGGTGGAAGGCGACCTTTCATGTGAATTACGCCATTTTCTGAGGCGTTGACATGGTAGCGACCATCTATAGACTCTGTTATTAACACAGGATACTTATCGAAGCACTCCTGTGTGGCTGGAATATTTACATCTCGGATAGGACACACACGGTATTCGAAAACACCAACATGGTTGGCAGTGAGATCTGCTGCTAAATCTATGACGTCACCAGCCTTGTATTTCCGCGTAATAACCCCTGTAGCATATCTACCGCCTGCTTCGTTGGGTCTGGGGTGGTCTTGGTATGGGTCGCCACAAACTCCGCATCGTCCCCCTTGATGAATCCAATGGTTCTAAAATAAAACAATGCATTTTCAAAGTATTAACAAAGTAAATTTTTTTTGTGTCCGCAAACCATTGTCCTACCTCAGTATCTTTATGAATTTACTTTAAAGACGATTTTGGTTTCATTTTAAATACCGGTGTGCAGTTCAAATAACAAAGAATAGAGCAGTTTGCAAGCAAGATGAATTAATTTTATAATTAGTTCTTGTCAAGTATTCGAACATTAACCTGTATTTCATATTTGCGTTGTTTATGTTTTCCATATTTTAAGAAATCATTTATTTTCCCTGGAATAAACCCCCTGATTTTATTGACTTCACCAGCGTGGAATTCCTCATTTGTCTTCAGAAAATGAGATTTACTTTGATAGGTAATGGTTTGTTGTTAGTGTTTAGAGAACAATGCAGTAAATCGGCAACAACTGCATAGTAAAAGTCAGATCTAATTCCTGAGTTGGTGTAAATCTTGGTCATTTACTACCTTCGAAAACATTACAAATATCAGTGTGGGTCAGCACGACAGTTATTTCAGTCATACATTTATCATTTTGGATCAGTATGCGAAGTATTTTCTGATCACTTTCTATGTAAAATAGTCAAAAATTTCAGGGAGGGTTCAAACTGAGTTTACATCCAAGACCCCCTGTCATTAATGGTAATGAACAATGAAGCCCCATGCAATGAAGTCTATGACGCTTTTAACAATTAGTGGTTTTGGTGGTCAAAACGAATGACTGATATTCTTTGTGAGGCTTTGTCTTGGGTTTCAAGCAAAAGTCATCCATGTCACCGGAGAGCACATCTAAAACTAATGACTTAACGCTTAGGCAAACAAACCAGTGAATAGGCAATTGTCCTGAAAAGTGGACATGAGCCTTTTTTGACTGAGGTGACATTCTGTTAACACCTGATTCTGTAATTTTCTTTCCTGTATGCTATTTCCTCATATACATATAAGCACAATATCTGCTGCGGATGAAAGATCTCTAGTAAAGAGCACGGTTTGATGACGTTTTTGAGACTTCTCTCAGTTCCAGCATTGCATAGTAAAATGTTCCACATACCAGTTTACCTTCCGCATTGCAAACACGCGCATGGAATATTTACCATGTATAATGTTTAAAAAAAAAGTGCATAGTAAAATTTAGTGACCAGATTTTAGTAGAATGATGTAATATGGTAAACAATAGGTCTACAATCTAATTGTCATAATTAATGAAGAATTTTACAAGCATTAACATGCAATTCAATTTCATTAAAGATCAATATCTGGTACCCCCCCCCCCCCGACAGCAATGACTAAAACGTAATCCCAATGGACACAAATGCTTGCATTAAAAACTGCAAAGGAATGCCATTCAACTCTAAATGTAGAGGTTGGGTCAGCTGTTGTCTTTAGCGGATATGCCTATCCATTTTATCCAATGCATACTCAATGGGGTAAAATCTGGCGATTTAGATGGCCAAGGCAGAACAGGATGCTCTGGCTTTGCAAGAATGCGATTGTCAAACGAGCCGTATGTGGCTGTGTATTGTCAGATTAAAATACGCCTCTAAGATGCTGCATTGTTGGAAATACATGGTATGTCAAAGTCTTCTGAATATGAACCAAATCAGTCCTGCTTGTATACAATACCATTGTCCACATCATTACATTACCACCACTCAATCTATCCACCTCCCGGAAGCAGTTTTCTGTAAAACGTTCATTACGAAGCTTGTGCACTTTGACTTTGTAATAAAAAATTTGGTTTTGAAAACCAAACTTTTCAGCGGTGTGGTAGTGACTATACTCTGTGTGTCTGAGACCTTTAAAGTCGGTATCTGGGGTGTTGTGGAGTCAGAACAATAATATGAACAAGTCCTCTGGCTCTAATTCCGGCATCCCATAGTCAATTGCAAACGGCCTTGTTTGATACTCTGTGCAGTTCAGTGATAGCTTATGCTGTAGATGACGTTATTATGGAAGGTTGGTGAAAATTACGCGAACCTTGATGTAGCGACCCTGTGCTGCTGATGTCATATTTTTTGGCGATCATTTGTTGTACCATGCTGTGGGTATCTGTTTGATAGGTTCGTTAAGGTGCTTTGTGCAGCATTAAAACTTCTTGCAATTGTAGACTGTGGTACTCCTGCTTTCAGTCGCTCAACTTCCTTTTTGCGATATGCATCATTCAGATGCAGCATTTTAAAAAAGCATCAATTTTCAAAAATATACCAGGCCAGAATAAAAAAATCTAGAACCCCAGCTTTTGATAGACCTTTCGTACCTGAGTGATGTGGGTCAGAAACCAACAAAAGAAAATTGTTTTTAAAAAAACCCAAATTTTACTGTTTTGCAAAATCAAGTTTTTTGGTCTGTTTCTTTTATAGAATGGCTTTCAGATAAACAATATCGTAAGAAATAATGAATTTTACTCGAATGAATCATATACATCCAAAAAAAATGTATAACATAATTATTTCATATTATTCAACGTATTATTCCTATAATGTGTTTCTTTTTGGAACAGTATTATACTTAAGTAAAAATTTAGTTAACATTTCCTTTAGGAATACCTTTTAGAAAGTAAACCTTTCCGCGAAAAGTTACATTAACACTCTGGTGGGGGGGGGGGGGGGGTGTTTATCTCTCTATATATAGTAAACATTAATTCCCCTATGTATAGATCTATAGTCATCCCCGAACATTTTACTTCTAATGATTACAATAAATGGTTACCTAAAAAAATACTGAAATTTTAAAAAGGGGCGCTGTATTACATACTGTGTAACCTTTGAGTTTTCCCAAACTGATCATGGTTTAGTTGGAAGGGTTACTTTACGGAATAAATTTACTGTATCAAAAATCAATTCTTGTATTGTCTTTTTATTCAAGTCGTTGATTTTATATATTTTGTTGATAAAGAAAAAAAAAGAAACACACACACACGTACTTACACATACAAAACTACGAAAAAAAATGTATGGATATACATGAAAAAGGGTTGAAGATAACGAACAGTGATCGATCTCATAAAAACTTCAAATAATACAAATCTGTGAACAGAGCATGTGATACGAGGAATTGCTAAATATAAATGGTTTCTGCCTATAAGCACAGTTTGTAGAATTGGACGTGATATGCTGATAACGTAGAACTACATGTAAAGAACGGTTTTCATTAAAACATAGAAGTTTGCAACTTGTGATATATTAAAAGAAATAACCAGGAAACAACCGATGCTTCTTGGCATTGTGTTATTTAAGAATTTTTGTGTCAGATAAAGAAAATAGTTCACTGTAAAAAGGATTAAGTTTACTTTTATTTGTATATGCTGTTAAAATGATAGAATCATCGTTAAATATGAGTGTATCAAAATACAAAAATTCTTATGAGTTAGATGTGCTGTCAAATTTGATGAAATATTATAAATCACTTTTCATATAGAACTCGACACGAGTTTTGGTGGAATACTATAGTAGTACTTTAATTACGAATTGATTATTCTCCAAACAGATGCATTAGATTCTCGTTTGGAAAACAAGCATAATTGTTTTGAACTAGCCAAACATTAAAACAAAAACTTTTACTCATATTTACGTGAATTGTTAGTTTTTAGATGTTCTAAACACCATGTTTATTTACTCACAGGTTGTTACTTTGTTATTTCTAATTGAATTCTTAAAAAACAACTTTTTATGAGCATAAATTTGTTAAATCGTTAAGAAATTCAGTAAACACAACGCGGATAGGTTAGTGACTTCTCCCCAAGACAATGGAGCGAATTCAAAAGAACCAATAACACAAGTCAACAAACTCTTGACATCATGGCATCCTAATTGATGCGCTTAGTTTTCTTTTATTCATTAACTTTGTTTTTGGAGTCGTAGTTTTACATACCTTTCATATTTCATAACGTTTATATGAAAAATAGGACATTTGTAAAGGAAAGCCTTGAACAGTTTTCATAATTTTTTTATGACAACTTTCTCTAAATAATTCAAGTAGCACTATTAAAATGTTGAGCTACTTAAAGTGAAAATGTAGAATAGGATTAACAGTTAAACTTTTGACTTAAAATAATATATTTTTAATACTGCTATCAAAAATCATTGATATCATGTGCTGGCATTAAATCAGATTTAGGCATAATTATAATTTTAAAATGGAAATAGGAAATTCAGCAACAGGTTAAAGTTGAAAGCATCTCACTCTCTTTCATCTTACCTCATATCCACCACAGTTTAGTTCATTATCATTAGTATTCACTGGGGAATCGAATCCTCTCCTCCACATAGAGGAACGGCTAGGTGGCTCCCATAACTTCCCGTGACCACAGACCTCCACAATACAAAGTACAAGAATCCAAAGAAAGTACATAATGAAACAATGAAGAAGAATCACTAGTGTGTCCCAAATAAAATACCCGTTATAAAGCCATTTATTCAATAGTTGCTTTGCTTCAAAAGACTTAAATTAGCACCGAGAAAAAAAAGGTATGAAGCAATTCAGAGACAAGAACTCTATTTTTCCCATGTATATTTGCAAAATAGAGGTCTGTAAACAGGCAGGTTTAGTGCAATAAGATCAAATTCGTGTCCATGGTATGTGTTACATCGTTTCACAGATTTCTTTGTGTACATATTCACCAAACATGCTAATTCTGCTATTACCGGGACACAATATTCCAATTTTGTCCCCAAATGCAAAGCAGGCGGTGTTAAGATAGGGGCTCGCGACTTCACGTTAACTCATTTAGCTAGCACGCGCTCCAATGGGCCGTCTGTGATGCGCGCGCTCATAAAATGTCGTGTCTGACAACTTTGACCGTTATATACGAGAGGGGTCCATATATATTTGACTTAGATCTAAACCTAGCAACTAATTATGTACAAAGTCGTACTGTTCTCTAAAATATAAAAGAAAATGAAAATCCATGTGGTTGTAATTTTTCTAAGAAGCTTTTAACGGAAAAAAGCATGTGAAGCAAAAAATCGCATGTTTTTGACAAATGTTACTATCATGTTGAACACGAAAAATGGATGTAAATTCCCGGAACATTTGTACATTCATAATTAAAAAAATATTGTTTCAAAGGATAATAAATTCTTAGACTCTATGACTTTGACATAAAGTGGCGTTTGACCACCTTTATGAAATCAATGTATAAATATTACAAGGTGAAAAAAGATACAAGCAGTGACATCCATTGTTTTCGTGACTCGTGTATTATCCATATAATTCTGAAAAACAACGCCCTACAAATCATAGTAAATAATTCTCACATATTATTTTTAAATCATCTTTCTGTCCAAACAACTTTTCATCAAGTAAAAGAATAAATTTTCCTGTCGATATTATTCGTATACAAACGTTTTTCAACCACGGCAGATAAAAGTGAAGATTAACTGATCAATAAAATATCTTTTGTATCATTAAACATAAAGAAATCGAAATTACAAGAAACAGTTAGAAACAAGCTAATTCAGAGTGTCCTAGCTGTTTATGGAAAAAAGAAGAGCATGCGCGGATCTAGAGGGGGGTCGTGGGGGACGGGACAGTTTAAGAGGGGCGGGTGGAGCCATCGGGGAGTTATGGTATAAAATTTCATTGCAAAAGCTCAAATGCTTCTTGAGATATCTCTCGGAAATAAAAGTTTTACACACAAACAGAATGTATGAATAATTTCATTGCAAAACCTCAAGACTTCTCGAGATATCGCGCGGAAACAAAAGTGTTACAGACAGACAGAAAGACGGACGGACGGACGGACAGACAGACAGACCCATATTAATATCCCCCACTTTCAGTGAAAGCGGGGAACAACTAGCTGCTTTTGAAATTTTGAATCCGATCAGATCTTCATTAATTGAAAAAAGACAACATTCTGAATCATTTTATTAAAATACAGAAAAGATTAAGATGGGATTAAATCTAATAGTTTGTAGGGCTGTGTCATGACAGCCGTGTACAGTGAGAGAAAAGTATCCCGACGTATCGCAATATCTTAGAAAAAAAAAATACCTATAATAAGTATCCTGATATATCAAGTTTTTTTACGTTTGATGGTTTCTTCTTGATGTTTTTTTTATTTTTAGGAAAGAAAATGTAGGTTTCATCTTATTATTTTATATTGATAGATTCTCTAGTTTGATATATTGGAGTGATTGATTGCATGTGTCAAGATAAACGCCAAGTGTGTTAATCCCTTGTGGATAAAGAATATTAGAAATGAATGTCTCTTGATATAATCTAGTTTACCATCACAATCAATATGAGATAAAATAATATGTAATATCGGTGTCCTTTTAAATGGATCGACTTGTAAGCCCAGAGTATTAGCAAACATCATTTTGTTCAAAACAACAAATATTACAACTCTTCCACAGTGCATGGATAGGAGGCTAACTTTTTTATTCCCTATAGCAAGATGCTATTTGTCATTACGATATTTATACCGTCCATCAGTACAGACGCTCCGTTAACTAATCGTGCAGGGACATTATATATGATAGAAATAGAACCATAGAACAATGTTTCCATCTCCTAAATATAAATCTAGGGAACAACCTAAAATATGTGTTTATTTCCAACCTACGTTGTTCAAAAAATGAAATACTCTTAGAACCACAGTGTATATCATTGAAAAGTGTGAAGGTAATGTGTTAAAATTATTACCGTTTCTTAATGGCAAACAATATCAAATGAGGTCATTGGACATCTAGATCGTGTGCTACACAGTGATGTCTGTATGATTGAAAATGTTGGCGTTATTGCTTGCTTTTTGACATACCTATGGCGGTTTACATCATGATACATAACAACATAAGGAAACGTCTGCTGTCTGTGTCAGACTGATCGCTGACCAAAGACAGGATTATCGCCATTTATACAACAGATCATCGCACAATAGGTGACAAACATTTGCTCCCTTGTTCAAGAAGTTTGTGATCTTTGGTGTCTTTAATTATCACCTGTAATTTTTCGTTGCCGTATTTATGAAATCTTTTTTCTTTAGTTGTTTAAAATTATTTTCTTCAAACAGAAAAAAAATCATATACCTATCGAACGTTTAGAGCAAGATGTATTCATTTTCCACTAAGATGACGTATTTTGTCTGTTGTGGTACGTTTTTCGTCATGCGACGTCCGTAAACTTTGAACTATTTAGCTTTTCTTGTACTGTTGAACCAACTTCGACAACCAATGTTTGTATGAAATATATGGAGATAACGAACAGTATTCAAGCTCAAAAGTCCATTAAACAATACAATTCATAGAGCATAGCAAGCACGGACCTCTAAAACATCAGAGGTGGGATCAGGTGCCATGGAGGAGTGAGAATCCCCTGCCGACCGGTCACACCCACCGTGTGCTCCTTGTCATGATCTGGAAATAACGGAAAAATCCGTCGACAATTCAGTGTTTAATAATGGCCTAATAATTAGTATGAAAAACGTCAGTCAGCATTTGACTTAATGATAAATCGTATTTGCTGACAAGGTCATTGTATCGACCATAGAACTTGCGAAATGACGAGAAGTGCTGATATTCTTGTTTCATCAACTTGTTTGTCAAAAACTTACCTCGTTTTAGAAATTGTTCATACGTAGAACATGCTCTTAATTGCGTATCGAGAGATATAAACCCCGTATGCAGGTGATGAAGGTATTGCTGTATAAGTAAGGGAAGTTGACGATTGAAAAATTAGTCATCACGTTTATCATAAGCTTGGTTGTTAGATTACCATTAACGTCTTTTTCAAGTAAAATATCCAAAATATGAAACAGATGTGTCAGACTCTGTGGTATCTTTTATTTCAAGCTCACTTGAAAACTATCTCAGCTCTAATTACTTGAACATAATGTTTAATTGTATTGCATATTTGACCATATGCAGTTGTGTATGTACTGTATTCTAGAACATAATTTGTCTAGTATTTTGTCTGGAACATTCCGAAATTCAATTTAATGCAGCGTGGTTGTTTCTGGAATTTCTTTGAGCTTCATAATTATCTGGCTATTCACTTGGCAGGGGAATTGACTCGTGTCAGATCATAAGCAACTTTTCTTTGTGTCTGACTGTATACATAAATCTGGGTAGAGTTTTAAATTGTTGAGTTTTTTTTTCATAGACATATTTTCTTTACACCTGAGCTTCCAAAAGAGAAACTACGTGAATGTGATTATTGTTACAAAGTCCTTAACAGTTAAGTTGTAATTTTTTATCAAATAAATGCAGACCAGTTCCAGGTTGACCCAAAAATGCCATTGGCGTAAGATCCTTAGGTAACCTATGTCTGTACATGTAAGCCTCTTGTTTAAAATCTCCATTCTCCATTCAGATATTAAAACTTCAGGTAAAATATAAGTGTTGCTAACATTGGTGAAAATATAAACGACTAAAGCTGTTGTCAAGGTCACCGTGATATATTTTCAATCTACTAATATAAATATCACGTGTTGGCACCTTTACGGGAATGTTTCAGACAAATGGTCTCGCAGGCAAGCGAAAGCACACGATACGAGCCTTAACTATACAGTGGTTGTAATAAAATGAATTTAACTGTCATTGAAACGTTTTTTCCTGCAATTCATAGAGTGATAGAATTTTTATTTATTTAAGAGTAAATAATAATTTTATTTCTTGTCACTTGCTGTATCCTTTTAATATATATTCGTTTCCCGAAAATGTACAATGTACGCCTCACATCCATTAATTTAACAAATAAGCGGATAATATTCCCATGGCAGCTCCACAAATAAGAACGGGAATTTTAACCTTTACCAAGACGGAATTGTCTTTGATTCATCGGTTTAAGTACTTGCTATTAAAGGAGATCGAATGATATGAAGTATTAAACAAAACAAAACAGTCAAAAAAAAATTTCAGAATGTTCATATAATGACAATGAAAAGAGACAGGAAAAAATGTTCGTCATAGTGAATAACAGTTAAATAGATGTGATTAAAATTATGTCACATTTAGCTATAGACCATATTTCCAATAATTCCCGGGAATTAAAAGTATTAATTTGAACTATTCCCACATTTTTTTGCCAACCCTTCTGATAATATTAGTTTACAATAGCTTGATTTGATATTAATTATTTTTGTATTTTTTCTTCAATTTTTAAAACCGTTTTTGATATCTCTGACAGTTTGTCAGTAGGCTTATTTGTTTTTGTTTGTTTGTTCTTTATTATTACATGTATTATTATTATTATTATTATTATTTAAATTCAAGCATTTTCGTGTATATATAGTTTTGTATCATTTAAGACCATTTCATTTTAGATAAAAAAAAAAACTTGGTATGTTAGTTATTTAAAGAATTTTGAATGATTATGGAGCAATCAACAATAAACTGTGTGTCCATATACTAAGTATATTACTGCACACTTAAACACTTGTATTATCAAGAAAATAACTTTTGTACTTCAAACTTTAGAAAGATATTTGAGCGGATTTATAGGATATTGGAGCTAGAGACGAAGAAAAGATGTTTAAGTTAAAATAGATTTAAGTAACCTTTTAAAAATGAAGGTCACAATCTTAGGAAGGATATATTTAGGATAACAAAAGAAAAGATTTGAAAAGCCGGGATTGGTATTAGACTTTACAAAGAGCTTATCAATTTCCGGTGAGGTTCCGTTAAGGCTACAAGCATATAATAATTCGGTTCTTATACATTGTCTTCGTTCTAGTCAATCAGTATGTAATATTCACAGGTTTCATTTTATCGGTGTGCCATGTTTTATTGTACTTACTCTTTCTTTATAAATAAATAAAACCTATAAAGATACATAGACAAAATAGCAAGTATTTGTGTTGAAAGGCCGCTGATTTAAAGGAAAGAAGAAATAAAGTGGATATTTATTAGTAAAACGCGACAATATTTTTGAGATACATGGATACAGGTACATGTATTTACATCAAAATTAATCTTTGTCCTCCTGCGATCATAGGTACAAGTTCTGCTTCTCTATGTGTTTTAAGGTTCAAGGTGTGCATTCTAACTAATAGAAACAAATAATATTGATAAAAATAAATATTGCGTTTCAAATTTTCGTTTGAGTCATGAAGAGGTGGTCATTGTTTTGTCTTTTCCAGATAAGATATAAATATCACGATAAGTAACTCACAAGATGAGAATAATAAAGGGAAACGTTCACTAGGAAAGCACGTATCTTTAATTAAAATTTAAAGAGAACAATTGTTGCTATAAAAAAAAATTTAAACCTATCTATTATAATTGAGCTTTATAAATAAGTTATTTACCTTTTAATGTTAAGCATATTTTACTATGGATGGGACTTTTTTTTCGATTTGCTTGATGGATACAATATTCGATTGTCTTTCAATAAACACTCAAGGTTTCTGATCAAAGGTTGTGTTCAAATGATGTATAAATTGATGCTTTGATTTAACAGTCAATATTATCTCTCCTGGAAAAAAAAAATATTTGCCGTGCACTCGATCACTGCATCAAAATTTCAATCCGCACTCAATTGATTTTTTAAATAAAGCCATATAATGCATAAATCAACCTATATAATCGATATCATTGTAACACCCATTTGTCAAAGTAAACACTGCTCAATCCAAGTTGCTTTTTTATCAGATATTTTCCCCCCAGAAATTGGGATGATTTCATGAAGATACCCAGAATCTAATGTACATATTTGAAGAAGAAAGATCGGGGTCTTTTGTCGAAGTTGATTGTAAAAAGATAGATACATATTTGACTCAAGGTAAGTAATAATAATTAATTTATCATTTTTACCCGAAATTTTGACGGTTGTTGAAGAAAAGACACTATTATAGATGGACATTTAAAGCAGCATAAATACTGGAATAAAATGTGTTGAAGATGACTTTATGAAAACTTTAATAATTTTAGTACATGTAAAATATATAACTTTTCCGTGGACTTATATTGTCTCAGAGCGGGGGATTGTCCTCGCCTTGTACGCCCTCTTTCTTTGCTGAATTTGAATTAGATTAGCGCTAACTTTTTTCATACACCGCTTTAATTTAGCGCGTTATCACGTTTAAAAGAAAAAAACAAGTATAATCTCTGTATTTAACACAATGTTTCCATCGTATTTTTTAAAATTGTTCTTTCTTATATGTCTCAATAAAATCTTAAAGTGCGGATGAATGAAGGTTCTGTCCAAAGCAATGAACAAATTTCTTAACCTTTTTTCCCATTTGTGTTTACAATTTCTAATTGAATAGGTTCATCTACAGGGTGTAAATTAAAACCGTCCTGGAACATATTCTTACAAATGGATAGTCTGACCAATTCCTTGATAGTCATCATGATGTCGTTAATTCATGGTAAGAATTACTATCTAATATTTAAAGACCTAATATAGTGTTGTCGAGGGTGTCATCTTTATATCTGTGCAGAGCTATTTAAAGAAATGTTATATGTACATTTGAATGTCAAAGATTTTCTTAGATGCAAATCACTCCTATTGTTTTCACTTGTCGTTCAATGAATAATTTTCTTTCTATATTGAAAATGTTGAAAATTCATGACAAAGACGACGCTAAATAATGCTGCAGCAAAATTATTTATAAAACTACTTATTTAATCCTTCCAACACATCCATAAGAATGGTCGTGGAAACTTTATAAAATGATTCTGAACAGTAAAAGGCATTGATTGTTTAGGTTTAAAGAAGTGTTTTATCAAAATAATTATTTCACAACAGTTACAAAGTCTTTGTGCTCATTATCACTGTCACATTCTGCAATATTTCATCTCTCTCTATCTCTCTCTCTCTACATATTTTTGAGATTCTCTTATCAATAATTTGTTTTAAAAACGAGTAATTTTACAAGATTTTTTTTCAAAATTAAAAAATTGCATGTATGAATGAAAATGAAATGAAATAATTTGAAATTCACAGAATACTTTGTTTTACATTAAGAACTTCGTTTTATCAGAGCAAAAACTTACAGTCTTTGATACAGTAAACTATAGTTAAATATAGAAAACTATAGATTATTCAAAGAAACATCCTCTTTAAGAAAGGAATTAATGTCAATGTTTTAGATACAGTAAACGCTGAAATGATTTGAGACAAAAAAAATTTTTATAATATACGCAGAAATTCGGGAGTTGGACTGCACCATGTCGTCGATATTGATATAATTTTATCTCAAACAATTTTATTCGTTGCCAGCTTTTACTGTATTTCAAACATCAACATGTAATTTTTTTTATTATTATTAAAGAAGGTGTTTTCTTTGCAAAAAAACTTACACATAATGCTGAATCTTCATATATAATTTTAGATAAGCTTAAATTTCAGAGAGTAAATGAAAATTACAAAACTTTCTCGTTGTATATATAAATTAAACATTGGTCCATTTCGTAAATTAGAGTTTAAAGATTGATTTATATCATGCTTTATGTCTATGAAGGTAATTCATTAATGGACATTCACTAACAGGTTTTAAAATAATATTTGTTCTTAATTTATATGTCAAACTGTCGCGTACTAATCCATCTAGTGATGGGAATAGTAAATATTTTAACGTAGTGTAATTCAGAAGTCTGTTAGTATCAAATTACATGTATTAGTTCAAACACAAAGTGCTGCCAAAACTCTTTTAAATAGCAGTATTGCTTTTTGGTAAAATAATAAAGACGAATATTCGCTTTCTTTGTTGGAAAATGTTTTTACCAAAGCGGTCATATTATGTACAAACATGTTCATTTCGATGTAAAAATACTGACTTCCCAAATGTTTGCCATTTTTTGACAGTTTCTAGATGTTATCAATAAATTTGAAGCCTTAAATGTTTAATGGCTATTAGTACAATGCACGACACTACAAAAGCGCACACGCTCCTATCTGATAAGATAAAAAAAATATTTAATTCGTTGTAACGGGGTAACGAGTTAACTAACTACAGTAAAACTCGTTTAGTGATGACGTCATTTGGTAGTCATACTTGAAGGAAAAAATCTATTATATTGCGAATTCGCTTTGTACATACATTAACGAATTAGTTATAGGGATATAGCGAATTATACGAATATAGCAAAGTAAATTCGCTGGTCCCCAGAACTTCGCTATGACCAAGTTTTACTGTAGATATAAGTATCTCGTTATAACGACATACATGTAATAATTATTGCATTTATCTCATTATTTAACGAGATAATTATAATGAGCAAGTTAGTATCTCGTTATAACGGGTTAGGGGTTTGTTATCTCGTTATTACGAGATAGTTACATGTTGCATGTTACATGTTACAGATTGTATTTGCTGACAAGGTCATTGTATCGACCATAGAACTTACGAAATGATGACTGTTGATATTCTTGTTTCATCAACTTGCCTCGTTTTAGAAATTGTTCATACGTAGAGCATGCTCTTGCGTATCGAATCAATTGAGAAACTGCACATAGTTTGAGTATTTTCCCTCAAACCACGAAAAATATATATCGTGTTTATTTATTTTTAGTTAATTTTTTTGGTTTATTTTTGTTTGTTTGTTTTGCAGTAAAAATGACTACAACAAATGACGTGTGTATTATTGAGAACTATATGCGTAGAAAATCAAAGTTGTTTGAACATAAATTTAATATAATTATCTGTTCAGATCTTTTTGTTTTGGACCAAGATCTCTGCAAATGAATAGATAAATAAAAACGGTATTCTATAATGTCAAACATTAATTGTGTAGAGAAAGGCACAAAAACAAAATAATCAAATAGGACACACTCTATAAAGATACTCCAAATTTGAAGAATATTTATGGACTAAACAGTTATATAAAAACACACGACCTTAGGGAATATCCTGAAGACCTCTTAACTTAATTAAAAGTTATCAAAACATCATTTACTTGTCAGTTTCAAAGAAATTATTCAAATCATTTACTGATTAAATCATATTCAGACACGACTCTCAATTTTATATGTCGACATGTATACAGATACCACTCATCACTGATTTATATAATCTTAGGGAATTCCCAAACCCTTCTACAATTTTAATCGAAAATAAACAGTAAAATAAAGAAATGAATCAACAATGATTTAAGTGGATTCTCGTTCAAGTGGATTCATCAATAATTATGATTATACTTATATAACAGAATTTAATTAATTCTTAAATTAGAAGAATCAATTCTTGGCCTGTTTTCACACAACCGAAACATTGAATTGTTGTCAGATCTACAATATGAATGTAAACTGGCTTATAGTATTGATGGGAGTCACTTTTAACAATATTAGAACTTGAATAAGGTGGTCGTTTGGTGCCCGACCGGCAATCAGATTTTGGAACGCAGTTCGCAATTCTCAATTTGAAATATAGTGGAAAGTGAACTGCATTCTAGAACGCAGTTCGCAATTCAAAAATTAACATATGCCCCCGGTTCTGAAATTTTGGGGGTGGGGTACTAGGGGTCAGTTACCACTTCTCTGAAAATATGATGATGGTACCATCTCTAGTTTCTGAGATCCACCCCTCCACTTTTTATGGCTACTATATAATACTAAGTGAATAAACATCGGGCTCGGGGACATCCAAGTCCCCTGTCCTGGGGTCTGAAATTTTAGGGGGTGGGGTACTAGGGGTCAGTTACCACTTCTGTGAAAATATGGTGATGGTACCATCTCTAGTTTCCGAGATGCATCCCTCCACTTTTTATGGCTACTATATAATACTAAGTGAATAAACATCGGGCTCGGGGACATCCAGTCCCCTGTCCTGGGGTCTGAAATTTTGGGGGTGGGGTACTAGGGGTCAGTTACCACTTTTGTGAAAATATGGTGATGGTACCATCTCTAGTTTTCGAGATCCACCCCTCCACTTTTTATGGCTACTATATAATACTAAGTGAATAAACATCGGGCTCGGGGACATCGAAGTCCCATGTCCTGGGGTCTGAAATTTTGGGAGTGGGGTACTAGGGGTCAGTTACCACCTCTGTGAAAATATGATGATGGTACCATCTCTAGTTTCCGAGATGCATCCCTCCACTTTTTATGGCTACTATATAATACTAAGTGAATAAACATCGGGCTCGGGGACATCGAAGTCCCGTGTCCTGGAGTCTGAAATCTTTGGGGGGGGGGGGGGGGGGGAGGGGGGTACTAGGGGTAGGTTACCACTTCTGTGAAAATATGGTGATGGTACCATCTCTAGTTTCCGAGATCCACCCCTCCACTTTTTATGGCTATTATATAATACTAAGTGAATAAACATCGGGCTCGGGGCCATCGAAGTCCCCTGTCCTGGGGTCTGAAATTTGGGAGTGGGGTAGTTGGGGTCAGTTACCACTTCTGTGAAAATATGGTAATGGTACCATCTCTAGTTTCCGAGATCCACTCCTCTACTTTTTATGGCTACTTCATAAAAATAAGTGAATAAACATCGGGCTCGGGGACATCGAAGTCCCCTGCCCCGGGGACTGAAATTTTAAGTACTCGTTTTAAACTGAAAGATATATTGGATTTATCAAATCTTTTCAAGAATTATTGGTCCATTGCAGATTGAGCACAATATTTAACCCTTAATCTTGAGACATATCCAAGTTGTGTTGATTCCCTTTTTAGCTCACCTGAGCCGAAGGCTCAAGTGAGCTTTTCTGATCGAAATTTGTCCGTTGTCTGTCGTCGTCGTTGTCGTTGGCGTTGTCGTTAACTTTTTACATTTTCATCTTCTTCTCCATAACTACTGGGCCAATTTCAATCAAACTTGGCACAAAGTATCCTTGGGTAAAGGAGATTCAAGTTTGTTCAAATGAAGGGCCACGCCCTCCTCCAAGGGGAGATAATTACGAAATAACAAAAAATTAATGGCATTATTGAAAAATCTTTTCCTCAAGAACCAATGGGCCAGGAAAGATGAAACTCATGTGGAATTATTGTCAGGTAGTGTAGATTCAAGTTTGTTCAAATCATGACCCCCGGGGGTAGGGTTGGGCCACAATGGACGATCAAAGTTTTACATAGGAATATATAGGAAAAATCTTCATAAATCTTCTTCTCAAGAACAGCAAAGCTATGACTGGACATATTTATATGGAAGCATCCTCAGGTGGTGTAGATTCAAGTTTGTTCAAATTATGATCCCCAGGGGTAGGGTGGGGACACAATGGACGATCAAAGTATAACATAAGTGTATGTATATATAGGAAAAGTCTTCAAAAATCTTCATCTCAAGAACAGCAAAGCTATGATTGGTCATATGTATGTGGAAGCATCCTCAGGTGGTGTAGATTCAAGTTTGTTCAAATCATGACCCCCAGGGGTAGGGTGGGGCCACAATGAACGATCAAAGTTTTACATAGGAATATATAGGAAAAATCTTTAAAAATCTTCTCAAGAACAGCAAAGCCACTGTTTGTAATATTTATATGGAAGCATCCTCAGATAGTGTAGATTCAAATTTGTTCAAATCATGACCTCCAGGGGTAGGGTGGGGCCACAATGAAAGTTCAAACTTGTAGAGAAAAATGTCACAGTTAGTCAAAAAATTATGTAAGCATCCTTAGTAAGTGTAGATTTAATTTTGTTCAAATTATACCCCCACTCCCTTTTAGGGTAGGTTGGGACCACTTATGCATTTAAGCTTTTCAATACTAAACTGATTTTTTCTTTTTTCCTAGCCACAGTGCTCAGGTGAGCGATGTGGCCCCTGAGCCTCTTGTTTAATCTTGTAATGGAGTTGGCTAAAATTGAGATCAAATCTTATTACAAGTAAAAGAGAAAAAAAACTCTTTTCCAGAACTTCAGTTCCAATATAGTCACGTTGATATCAAAGCATGCGTATGCTGTGTTGATTCAGATACCACTTCGAGAAAGGTCTATAATACTTACTGAATCACAGTTTTTCTTGGAAAAAAAAACAAAGAGAAATTTCTTTTAAATAAAAGCGGGGCTAAAGTTTCTCAGGTTTGCATTTTGGCCCAGGTCCACCTGTGTTATTCATTGGGAATTTTATGAAGCCAATTGACTTCCGACTTAGAACTTGTACAACAGGAATAAATCTAAGTGCTGGATACTATGAAACATATTCGAGACGCATTGGGTATTATTGTCAAAAAAACCTTTATGAAAAACATGGTGATACCGTCGTGTTTTACGATTTAAGATCCGACCTCGAATCTTGATCCTTTCGATAGGACCCGCATTTTTTAAACATCACGCTCAGAAATATTGAAAAACCCGTAACATAGAGGATTGAAATTTTTAGTGGGGATCTAGTCGTCAAATGAAACTAACCACTTCCCGAAATATTTCTGGAACAGAGGCTCAATGGTCCTAGGTCACCTTAGTATAATGTCACAATATAAAGGATCAGGAGATTGAACATGAAGTAAAACAAAGACGCCGATAAATAAAGCTGTGTTGCTCCAAAACAAGAGAAATATGAACATAGTGAACAGGGATCAGCAACAAAATTAATTTATTTTTCAAGAGCAAATGTAAAAATTGATTTATTTACTTGCCTGTACTTGCCCAGTTTGTGACTATTCTCATGCAGGCTAAACAACACAATAGTTCCTGAGCACTGTTAGTAAACCTATCTCATTCTCTCTCACATTGGCCTTTTTTTTATTCAGCTATTATTTGAATGTCTACCTAACATTATTTAAGAAAATACTTCTTGTCAAAATTGTAAAATTCTGTTCTTCTGTTGACCTTCAATTACATTTACAGTGTTTAACTATCATAGGTGAATAACAAAGTGGAATAACTTCTGTCAGTAGAATACAAAATGATAAATTGACCAAATGGTGCAGAATTTCAAAAACCTTGTAAAAATAATCTTATTTTATTTCAGTTTTATATATATTCTTTTTCCCTCCTAAATGTCCAGGAGCAGAGATGAAGGGTTTCAAAGAAATAATGCATTTTCACCACAGATTCAACATAGCTCCATCCTAACACCAGAGCCTTTAACCCAGAGGCGATAAAATTTATAATTTTGGAAGAGACGCCCTTGCTTATCATAGCCATGCATTTAGTTTGTTTACTAACTACCCATGGGCAGAGGGGAAGATTTTCAAAGAAATACTAGTACTGGATTTTTACTATACAGTCAACAGAGCCAAACCCCTGACCCACGTGGCGAAGTGGTTAGAGCGTTCGCTATAGAGTTGCAGAGTAAGGAGTTGCATGATCCTTACGTCGCGGGTTCGAATCCCACTGTGGGACGTGGAGACCGGTCGTTCGGATGAGACCGTATAAACCAAGGTCCCGTGTCATAGAAGATGCTGGCACGAAAAAAATCAATCCCTCACTGCTCAATGGCCCTGAGTGCCGAGTATACGTCAAAATTTGCAGCTCTCTACTGCTAATTGGTGGCGTCTCCATATGGGTGAAAAATTCTAGAAAGGGACGTTAATCAAAGAACAAACAAACAAACACATTAAGTAAACTCGTTATAAATGACCCCCCCCCCCCCAACCGAACAAGCATCCACATAGGAACACTAACTTTATCGGATTTTTTTTTTTTTAGATTTTGGAATCTCTCTCTCTCTCTCTCTCTCTCTCTCTCTCTCTCTCTCTCTGTATTACAAACTCAAAGCACGATTAGAAAGGATATACACTTCTTTCATGAGTCTATAGTTATTATTTATATTTAAGGTATCTTCAACCCCGTGTGACGTCATAGGTTTTGAGCTTCGTGGATAATAAGAATGATTCTCATTTTTAAAAAATTGCTTTTCATTTGGTGTAATAGAAATATTGTAAAAATATCTTTCAATAGTACATTTCTTTTATAGTTTGTCAATAGTAAAGAAAAGAAGTTTGGCAAGGGCAATTACTTCTGCTTATTTATTTTTTTCATACAGGTTCATAGTTATACTTCTAATTGAAAATTTCCCTTATACTACTATTAAGAATTTAAATATATTTATAAAATAATAGTTAAAATTTAATATAATGATTATTTCGTAAATTCAAGCAGTTTTTAAGCATCTTTATTAAGGTTGTATACCGAAAGGTGCCATGTTTACATTTTAACATATGCTTATGTTTTAATTTATGTCTGACATCTTTAGAAAAAATGTAACCTCTATATTTTATAATATCAAACAATAGTTGAAATAAAGTTTTTTTTTCTACTATGAACAATAGGACTTAAGTTTTGGATCTTAAACCCGTTTTTAAGCAACTTTATTAAGGTTGTTTACCGAAATGTTCCATATTTACATTTTTACATATATGCTTATGTTTTAATTTATGTCTGACATCTTTAAAAAAATGTAGCCTATGTATTTTATAATATCAAACAAAAGTTAGCAAAAATTTTCTATTTTGAAAAAAGGTTTTGGATTTTCCTTTATTAAATATAGATATTATTTCTACATATTTATGGAGGATGAATTCTAAAATTAGAAGAACATTTCGTTTTAAATTATATATATTGATATCTTCTATATATTGGATATCATCTTCCACTTTTTTAACCCCCCTTTTTTTTTTTTGAAATTGCCGGATTCGTCTAAAAAATGGTGAACAACCTATCAACCCGAATTACTTATCACGCACATGTACATGTATTCAGTTTATTTCTAGTTGACAGATTATTTAACTTTTATGAAATAATGTTATTCTGAAATGACCATAAATGAACATGAAATTTCAAAAATGGATAACATAACAATTATTGAAATAAGAATCAAAATATTAAACAAAGTGACAATCACTTTTCTCAATGATAACTAAAACATGTACGTCATATTGCAATGATGTGAGGAATTTTAATTTCAATGGAGATGGGTTCATAGTAGTTCATTCATTGATTCATTGTCTAGTATTCCCTTTAGGTGTTAAGTGATGCCTTTAGAGTTAAAGAAAAAAGTTTACAGAACTGAAACAAAATATGTAACATATCCACCGCAATAAAAATATTAAAAGTTGTAATATCAAGGAAGCTATGAGACTAGTGTTTTAAAATGTTCTTGTGTATATTAATTAAAATGTCTCCAAGCCCAATGTTTATACATTTAGTATTACATGTGGTAGCTAAACACAGTTTCGTATAAAATCCAGGGGTTTTCCCAGAGAGAGAATAATGGGAAGGGATTTGCCTGCTATTTATAGGAGGTCTACATTTAAAAGGCCCAAAAACTGGAGGGCTACATGTATATCTCGGAAACTAGAGATGGTACCATCACCATTTTTTCACAGAAGTGGTAACTGACCACAAGTAGCCTACCCTCAAAATTTCAGACCCCGGGACAGGGGACTTCGATGTCCCCGAACCCGATGTTTATTCATATAGTATTATATAGTAGGCCTAAAAACTGGAGGGCTATATCTCGGAAACTAGAGATGGTACCATCACCATATTTTCACAGAAGTGGTAACTGACCCCTAGTACCCCACCCCCAAAATTTCAGACCCGGGGACATATGTTAATTTTTGAATTGCGAACTGCGTTCTAGAATGCAGTTCACTTTTGAATTGCGAATTGCGAACTGCGTTCCAAAATCTGATTCGTTTGGTATATTCTTTGCATTCTTTTTGGGGCAAATTGTCGCGGCTCTCGTTTTGGCTTTTTGAGCTGCGTCCACACGGAACGCATCATAAAGACTGACTAGATTGTCCTACATATAGTACTAGAACATCGATTCTGCTGAGTTACAAAATGGCTAGGAACATCTCTGTACGACATGATTGTCGTTCAAAAAGTTCTGTCCTCTGAGCAACAAAATAGAAAGGGTATGAAATCGTTTACAATTCATTAATTTGTTCCTTTGAAGTACTTTCACTTATCTGATATGCTTTTCAAACGTGAAATCCAATTCTTTAAATGTTTTTCTGTACACTTCCTTAGATATGCTCTACTTCAAATCCAACTGATGCTCTAGAGTTGTCGTGTCGTTTAGATAAATGTCTTTAAGTTTTTGGGAACAGAAAAAAACTAGGGGCAAAGATCTCGAGAATAATCAAGGTGAGGAATGACATTAGCCTCTTTCCTGAGAAAATCGGCGACTAATTTGGACTTATGGGCTGGGGCATTAATATGCAACAAGAGAAGACCCCTGATACCATTTATTTTCTGATTTTGTATTGCTGATTAAGTTTTTGTGAAATATGCATTTGTACATATTTCCCTTAATTGATGTTCTTGTTCTCTGGAATAGGGGTCCCCCTTTCAAATAAAATAGCTCATAAAACATTTTTTCTTCTCAGACAGGGTTTGAAAAGAACTGGACGTACGCATTCAATTTTTGTCGTCCATACTTTTTTGATAAATGTGCTTTGCAACTAACATCTGAAAAAAGTCGATTGTTCCTTCTCATATAATTTGATTATTTTTTTTTTTCGCACACGAAACATGATTAACTTTCTGCTTTTGATTCTCCATTCTGCATTCTACCAAGAATTAATTGAAACCCCTCTTGTCCAAGCGAAGTTCCTAACGGTGTACCTTCTCTATTTTCTAGTGAGTCTTTTATAGTAATAGGGGTCAATCCTTCCGTCCGTTACGTTTGTGGTAGCCATCCCATATCCGCAACTCCTTCTATACTACTGATTAAAAATAGATGTGCATCTCCTATTTTGCTTCTCGTTCGGACACATATTTGGGGTTTCCCATAGCAAACTATGGACACTGCCATTCTTTCTATTACGAATCTCATCCGTAACTCCTACTACACCGCTGAATAAAATGTAGTGAGACTTTCAAAGAATCTTTATTACATATACATGTATTGCCAATGTGATCCTCCTATTTTACGTTCGACAGCTATTTGGGGCTTTCCATGACATAACATGGACTCTGCAATACTTTCTATAATATTGGAGGTACCCATCTCTTATCCACAACTCCTCCTATTGCACTAGATAAAATTAATGAGACTTTCGAAGAATCTTTACGAGATTGTGACATCGTATTTCACTTTCGGACAGAGGCAGTGCTCACAGAACCTCTAGTTTTTAATATGTTTATGTATTGCTAACCGTTTATGGTCTCCCATATCACCTGTAAAGCCATCTTTGAATTTGTTGAACCACCTAGAAAGTGATCTATATGACGGTTTTCGGTTTCAATATTCATTGTGTACTTCTTGCTGATTTACTATTTTATTTTTTTACGTTAAGCACATATACTGAGAGACTTTTTGGTATGTTCATTTTTACACTTTGTACTTCTTTATCTATGATAAAGCAGTAGATTATCACGAGTGAGGTATTTTCAAAACTTCATAAAACTTCAAACGGTTCTTTTGTACAATGATGATGCGGTAGATAAGGACTTCATTTAACAATAACAAGTATGTTTGAAGTGATGTACATTGAATTTTTAATGGGGAAGACCAGACGTTTTGAATGATCTTCGTATATTGTTATTCTTCAAACGAAGGATATTTTTGGTTAGTTAAATTGCTGTCATCGATTAGCGTACACTTGTCTATCGGTCAAGAACCAACAGGAATGAATCTGTATAAAAAAACGTCCGCATCCTTGACTATTATCAAAGGTGCACGCAGTGGGTGGCGGCGAAGAGTTTGATTTGTGGTTAACTATGCTTCAATACATGTATATCTTATGCTTTGTTTAGTATTATTAGTCCCCTACCGGTGAAACCGGAGGGGACTATAGGTTTCCTTTGAGTCTGTCCGTCCGTCTGTCTAGCTGTCTGTCCGTCCGTCCGTCTGTCTGTCTAGCTGTCCCTCTGTCTGTCAGTCTGTCCCAATTGGTTTTCTGCACTTTTTTTCTAAACGCTTGCAGATATTGAGCTGATTTTTGGTATGTAAGAGTATCTTGAAGAGTTACAGAACAAGTTTAAATTTCGTTTCGCTTCAATGTTTTTTGACGGAATTACGACCTTTTCAATTTTTAAGGGTTTTCCGCATTTTCTTCTAAACGCTTGCAGATATTGGGCTGATTTTTGGTATGTGCCTTTACCTTGATGCGTTTTAAATCAAGTTTGCATTTCGTTCCGCTTCATTGATTTTTGACGGAATTATGGCATTTTTAATTTTTAATGGGAACCAGATTACACTTGCCGATAGGGGACTAATATTGGTAATGCAATACTCTCAGAATGCTTGTGTTTATTCACTTTCATTAAGGCTTTGTTTTAAATCTCGATAAACATTACTAAATGGACTGAAGAGATACATGTATTTCCGTATAAGAACTACTATCTTAAAAACCTATAGAATCATAATCAGTAATATACACCTTCAGTACTCTCGCGCAATGGGGATCCATAATATGTTGACGGTGCGACCGTTGGGGCGAGCGCATTGTTCACTTCATTTTAAGATCCGCCTCTTCAAACCGCACGAGACATTTGGAACGTCTAGACTGTGACGTCACATGACGTATGTTAGCTGCATTTCCATAAACAAAGTTTAAAAAGTGCACATATTTTAACAAAGAACGTTTAATCTACTATCTGCATGCAATATCCATTAAATTAAGGTGAGTTTATTTTTTGTGAAATTTTAGTTGTTGTTACCGCGTGAATGAAGTTAGCAGCGAGAACAAGAAGCGATGCATTGTGGGTCAGAATTACTGCGGAAAAAAATTCTATTGAATGAATGTGCAGTATTCCGAATTTTCTCTTCGCCCAGGCGTTGTCGTTAGAGCTCGCAGTGACGAGCGGCGCTTCGCGCCGCTCGCTGCGCTCGCTATTATCTAACGCGTGCATTTTTTGTGTTTGTAATTCTCATTTATTCATGTAAGTATTTGATAACTGTGCAACTTCTTTTATTGTATATAGATATTCTTAATAAGTTCTTATGTATTTCTCCGACTTTGTATAAAAATAGTTTCCGGTATGTCGTGTAATTTTGTTTAAAAATGTGCTGAAAATATTGTCACTATCGGCGTGCCATAGAGTGACTCTACGTAAAGTAAAAATACTTCTAAAGTACTTAATAGTTTAACCGTAGGCCTTCTTCAGAACAGAAGGGTTATCTTTTGGGATAATTTAGAATACTTTTTTAAAAAAAATTATTTATTTATTCATTTATTTATTTATTATTATTATCTTTATTTATTTATTATTTTATTTATTTATTTTCTTTTGCTTTTTGCATTTGTTATATAAAGGTTTTTGCATTTGTTGTAAAAAGCGGGGAAAAAAAATAAAAGCAACCAAATTAAAAAAAAAAAAAGGAAAGAAAAGAAAAGAAGACAAAAGAGAAGAAAATAAAATAACGATAAAAAACAATGACTGTACATTTTTCTCATTAAAGGTGCTTGGACACAGATTTGAAGTTAATATTTTCTCAAATTTTCTGTATAATTTCATGACTTATATGTTGCTATAGCATTTCATACTAAAATAAAATAAAAATCTTATTTCATCTCGAAGTTATTGAAACTTCAAATTTCTGGACGCGTTTGATTGACACATCCTTGGACTTTCACAAATTTTAATTTTATTCTTAATACTTAATAAAAGTTGCAATTTTGTTGTGTATTAATGAAAAATATTAGAACTATAATCCAGAAAATTCAGAGTAGAAATGTGCGAAAGCAAAACCCACTCACAGTATTGTCAGTCCGTGCTCAGTGGTGTGTGCAGACTTTAACAATTGAACACACCCGGTGAATGGTAAACATTAACAATAACAGAGCTCGTGCCCTGTTTACAAAAACAGTTTACGTTTCACGGGTGTATTCAATTTGTTAAACTCTGTACACAACACTGAGCACGGACTGACGATATTAGTGAGAGGGTTTGCTTTCGCACATTTCTACTCTGAATTTTCTGAATTATAGATGTAATGTTTTTCATTAATACACAACAAAATCGCTTCTTTTCTTAAATATTAGGGATAAAGATAAAATTTGTGAAAGTGCAATGATGTGCTAATCAAACGCGTCTAGGAATTCGTAGTTCCAATAATTTCTAGATAAAATAAGTTTTTAATTATATTTTCGTGTGAAATGCTATTGCAATATATAAGTCGTGATATTATACAGAAAATTTGAGAAAATATTAACTTCAAATCTGTGTCTAAGCACCTTTAACAAGTAATATTTGTGTCAGCAATAAAAGTAAGCCAAGTCACATATATAATCAATAGCATAATGATATGAATTTATTTTTAGAGTCTCCAGACCGTACCTGTTACAATATAGATGATACTGAGTGAAGAGGAATATTTGTTCAATTTCAATTTTTTAAATCAATGAAACAAAGGTCAAGTTTAACATAGATAATGTTTGCCAACAATGAAAGAACCATTTACGTATTGATGTTTTATATTTTAGCACTAAAACTAATTAATATCTTTGTTAGAATCATAATGACTGATACTGGTAAAATCCAAGTTGTTTATTCTTCAACATAAATATAGTCTCAGCAAGCCAGATATATCGATGTCCTGCTCGAAGAATGACCTGTTTACTTATCTCATTGATAGGTTCATAGGTGTCTTTTAAGGTCAGACGACACGTTCCTCAATAATATATAATTTTAGCCAAGAATTTGTCACTGAAGTACTGCAACTTTAACAAGTTTCCCCTAAAAAAAATTGAGGCACCTTACCAGGCATTTGTGCTAGATACCAGAGTGTGGTGTTTCCTATATAATCCTATTTGAAATCACTTGAATTTTCAATATCACATTTTTGTTGTATTTATTTTCTAAGACAGGTTGAAAACAGTGTAGAAATCACAAGATAATGTTAATATCATGAATATTTCTTATATTTTACAGGGAGAAACAAAACAGATATTTGAGGAACTTGTCATCAGACCTTAAAACGTTAACTTTTGAATCTTTGTCATTCCTACATTATTTCTAACGCAACATATTATGATATCTAAATGCACATAATATCATTTACAGTTCCTTTAACCCATCAAACCGACTCTATCTGTATGTTGCAAAGTCCAAATGCCAAACATTACGCAACACTGAATTTTTGTTACTGGGTGACGCCATCAAGTGATACTGCGGATAACGGCGCATTGGCATGTACTGCCTCTGGAGGCTTCATGGCGTATATGGAAACGGGCTCTACCTTCCTAAGCTTTTTAAGCGACAGTATGGACAATCACTGGAGGTAATGAAATGCGAAGTTCCATCACTGAAGGTCATATTCAAGGGTTGAACTTTCCCTCTGTGATATGATTTATGTTGTACAATATTATTGCTGCTTGTATTTCAAGGGTGGTTCCTTAATCATCATACATGTATTTACCTAAGGAAATGCAATAATTGTTCTATTGTATGATTAAATGATATAAAATTGTGTCACAAACTTGTAATATTTTTTTGTTATTGAAATATGCTGTGAGGTTTGAGTGGAAAGAAGAAAGAAACGCAGGAATTCATTGGAAAACAAAATAAAAACATTTTTAAAAATAAACAAAAATAATTAAAATAAAAAAATAATAATAAACAAAACAAAAAAAAAAAAAAGAAAAAAGAAAAATTATCGTGAAATTTGGAAATTCCCAGTCTTCTTCTTTTGTACCAGTGAAGGAACAGTTAGTATGAAAAACTTCAGCCAGCATTCGACTTAAAGATATATAGGTCATTGTATCGACCATAGAATTTTTAAACGAGACTGTTAATATACATATTCCTGTTTCATCAATTGTTTGTCAATAGCTTGCCTCCTTTTAGAAATTGTGCGTACGTAGAGTATGCTGTTGCGTATCGAATTAACTGGGAGAATAAACCTCATATGCAGGTGACAAGGGTATATTGCTACATAAGTAAGGGAAGTTTGCGATAGAAAAGTTGAAGTCATCACGTTTATCATAAAGTTTTTTGTAAGGTTTCCATTAACGCCTTTTCTAGTAAAATATCCAAATATGAAACAGATGTGCCAGACTCTGTGGTAACTTTTATTTCAAGTTCATTGGGATAAATCGAGTTGACTTTTGAATGTAAGTAACTATTTTTAATTGATAATACGTCGTCGATATTTCTAAATGTCGAGTTGTCGGCCAAAGCAAGTGTTTTCTTTTCTTGTATAAGTTTTTGAATAAATTCTGCTTCATATGAATACAAAAAAGCGGACTGTTAAGAACGGGGCGCAATTGGTACCTATAGGTATTCCGACAGATTGTCGGAAGACCTGATCTCCAAAAAACCTCCCAAGATTTGTGATTGGATATGTTTTCATCCAATTCTTTTTTTTTCTATCCTCGAGCCTTTTGGTGAGGGATAACTGGATAAAAATCATATATGCAATCACAATCCTTAAGATAACATTTTTATATAATATAATGTTATGAACAATAATATAATATAATTATATGATGTAACTTATTTCACTACTGTAATTTTCAGTCCAGGTAGTGATGTCTTCGTTGGCCTTAGGTCATGGACAGAAAATAATCAATTTACCCAATGGGATGGAGTACCTATCTACACTTTTAACTGGGATTATGGAAATGGACAGCCTGATGCTATCTCTTTTCTGGAATTCTGCGTTGTTCTGTCTGTGACTGCTCCACATCTCTGGCATAATAGGAATTGTGGCTCCACATACCCATCTCTTTGCTATTGTGAGTTAGGTGAGTATGAATTTAATTATTATATTTATTAAACTTCATTATTTCACATACTCCAGACTTACATTAAATGGTGTTTTTTAATTGACCTAGTTACAGACCAGAAAAGGTTATCAAACAGTAGTGTTATGTCTTTATGGATCCTTTACGTGTGTCTTTCATTACTTTGAAACTTTTGCCATTCTTACTTAATTTAGAGGGAGATTTGAATTAAGGAGGGACTCTTGGTAGGTTTTTGACTAAATAAAATATTTAAACTTTAATTTATTAAAAAAAATATCTTTAACACTGAGGTATTTGGAGGTTAAGAAATATCTTTTTCTTTCCATCTTTCAGTTGTACAAATTGACATAGAAATCGTAAACTGGGTTTAAAATATAGTGGAAAATGTAATTCATTACTCTAGTAAAGTGAAATGTAATTTAATTAATTTCTTTTCAAAACAAAACTGTGGTAATTAAATTGTGCAATATGGAAACAATCCAATGTAACAGTAATTTAATACATTACATTTCTAAGTTACTGACTTAAAGTCTGAGCAGAAGTCTCCTTTAGTGATTTTTCAATAATCAACACTTCATTTCAAATTAAAAATCAAAGTAAGACGGACAGTATTTTGAAATGCAAGTGATATCAGGATTAATATGTAAACTAAATGGAGAAATCTTAATTTCAGTTCCAGGCGACACTGTTTATCGAAATTATGAATTTTTCTAAAGTAATGGATTACATAATGAAATTTTATGAACACACACTTTATTTGTAAATAAACCTCAAGTCAGATTGGGATTACATTTAGGGATATATATCATTTTACATATAATAGTTGCAGTTTATCATCAGATTTTCTAACGTTCTGTCAGTCAGATATTTGCGTTTTCGTCTGAAAACATGGCATAGTTGAAGTCGGAGCAGATTTGTCAGGTTGGCCAAAAATCTTCGTGCTGCACAGAAGTTGGGAGTTACTTTACAATAATAACTATTGAAAATAAGTCCATTACTCATTAATTATATCCATTACTTTATAAAATGTAATGATCACAAAACATTATCATTTATTTATCATCATAAAGGTCTGTCTTATGCAAATAATAACATATCATAATATTTTAATCTTGTCTTTCGCCAAAGTTAATAGAAGTTTTAATTATCGGGATAGTCACATCTTTCTTTGATTCCTATTTTATCGGTTCACAGACCTTCCGCATATTTTTGCATATTTTAAGTCATTACATAACCTCAGCTTTATAAACGTTAAACCAAGTGAAACCTATCAAATATACAATAAACAAACATAATGATAATGATACGGGGTTATTTTTTAGCATCTCTAGAACATGCTTGTGTACCATCGAGTAATAGCGTGACTTCTACGACACTATCAAGTTCATCTACTTCAGTAATACCATCAACACAGGTCACTAGTGCAACTTCTTTTACAAGTACTGCGTCTGCCACTTCAATAGGTTCAATGACAACATATTTGATTTCATTATCGTCTTCGTTTTGTTTAACTGTAACTAGTACTGAAACATCAACTATGTGGATGACATCTTACCTGAATTCGTCCTGCACAACTTTACCCGTATCTTTTCACTCTTGCTCATGCACAGCGGCATTGTCAAATTCATCGACCAACACAACAAATGTTGATATAGCGAAATTGAAGATTGATAAAACAACTACAAGTCGTTATCTAAGGAAGAAGTATAGTGCGGGGGATACACGACCGCTGAGTCAGTTTCTGGGAAGTTCTGCTGTGATCATCATTGTTGTTTACATCGGTGCCATTGTAATCTGGGACTTGTTAGCCATAGCTCAACAAGTAAAAATCAAATATTACAAATGCATGAAGGGAATGCAGCACAAATCTGCGAAAATTGAAAATGGAGATGGAATAGATGTAAAAATACATCCTGGGCTGAACTGATGACTAGCAAAATGAAATATGTGCTTTTTATATAGTGTCATATTTAATGGATAATGAGAGACATATATTTTGAAACCAGTGCTTTTAATTGTCGTATGTAAAATGAACAAGAGGCCCAGGGGACTTAACGGTCACTTGAGTATAATACAACACTGTAAGGGATCCATGGAATGCTAAATAATAATAATAATGCTGAAACTTAAAAACATGAGAATTAGGATGATCAGGTTTCCACAAAATAGTTAGTCTGGCTCAGAAAATTGCCTGTATGTGCCTGTGCTATATACACTCTATTACTAACACCAAACATAATAAGATAATAGTACTTTAGCATCAACCATAATATTCTCAGAGTGCAAGCTGCTCATTTCTATTTGCCTCTCTTGATCTTTGAATAATATTTAGTGTACATATGTAACCTATTTTTTCTTATTTCTTATGATGTTTTAGAGGTCCGTGTTTGCTGTGCTCCAAAATTTGTATTGTTTAATGGACTTTTGAGCTTGAATAATGTTCGTTATCTCCATATATTTCATTGTATTCATCTGTTATTTTCATCTCTACCAGCCAATTAAAAACTATGAAAGTACTTTTAAAGTAATATATAAAAAAAATCTTGAATAATTCTTTTATTCATTTTACCTATCAATAACATTATTTTCATTGATTAATTAACATAAGTGACTAACAGAGGGGAACAACTTCTCTTAAAGCAGTGTAGCAAATATTCCCATACATGATCATAATAGAGCCCTAGGTGAAGAACTTCTGTCTCCTGGCCAAATATCACAATTTTGGAAGAGGCACCCTTGCTCATCATAACCATGTATTTAGTTTATCTGCTTAATAACTAGGGGTAGAGAAGAAGATTTTCAAAGAATTTTGGAAGATACACCCTTGCACATCATAACCATGCACTGAGTTTGCATGGTAACCAGGAGCAGTAAAGAAGATTTTCAAAGATTTCATGAATTTTCACTATAAGATCAACAGAGCCCCACCCTAACTCCAGAACTCCTGACCCAGGTGGCATGAATTTCACAGTTTGGAAGAGACACCCTTGCTCATCATAATCATTGCTTATTATAACCATGCACTTAGTTTGCTTTATATCCAACAGATTTTAAAGAATGTATACATTTTAACTATTTGATCAACAAAGCCCCACCTTAACTCCAGAACTACTGACCGGGGGCGGCATGAATTTCACAATTTTGGTAGAGGGTTCAATGCTTATTACAATCATGCCAACATTTTCACTGCTTGATGTCCAGAAGAAAAGAAAATTTTTAATGATTGCTTAAATTTGATGGGTTTAGCCCCACTTCCTAGGTCCCAGGGGGACAGGTACCACGAAGTTCATAATTTGTTTACCTTAACCTATAGATGCCATATACCAAAATTGGCGGAAATTAGTTCAGCGGTTTAAGGAGGCTGGGGGGTCAACAAATTAACCACAAATTAACCACCAGATTTAACTTAATTTTTTAGATATGATATCTTAAGCTGTCAACTATCATTTGGCAAAGAAAAATTTCAAAAATTTAGTTTTAAAATTTGATCCCCAAAGAAGCACCAAACAAATCACAACTCGTTGGGGAGCGCTACATTACAACTATACATACTCATTACCGCTTCTAAATAGTATTCATTAACGCTATATTTATACGTATACGTTATTTTACAATGCTTCTTCCATTATTCAGCATCTTATATTTGTGCACGTATAAAGTACAACATGTACAATTCCAGAGCTGCAAACCCTTACGATTTTGGCGTAAGGCTTAAGTTTGAGAGTCTAAAATACGCCTTGCAATTTATCCTAAGTTACTATTTCCGTTTCTCTTCGTCAGAACTTTGAAATACCAGCATTTTTAATATGTCTGTCTTTATTATTCGCTATGAAGAAGAAAGGTCATATTACTTACACTGTACAGTGCTTACTTTAATTACTGTCATTTTCCGATTCTATGCTTACTTATGATAGCAAACATCTTAACATAAACAAAATGGAAAAATTTCAAGTGGCCGGGTCTATAAATGGCCCCAGGACCTATTCTTACGATTTTTCGTTTTACGATGTTGGCAGCTCCGCGATTGTATTCCGGAAAGTCTTAATTTTACGAATTTTGGTAACCATTAATGATTAAACATGCATTGCCATGTACCAAAAACTATCAATGTAAGCCATGTCGTTTAACTGACTATACTGTACTTTGGCTACAGGCTAAATGAAATATATTGAACAGAATGATTGTACTTCGAATACATATTGAATAGAACTCAGGGTGAAAGAAGTGGTAATGAGTTGCCATTTCTTTCAAAGTAGTGGTAATGCCACGTACATGTAGTAGAGAGATTTTTACTGCAAGTATATTATTCTGAAAATATTGCTGTAGTATTTCTGCAAAAACAGCTGTCGGTTTGGTATTATTTTCTTTAATTATCCATGCAATGGACAATGCTCGGTGCATGGTTAATTTGTGTCCGAGGCATGGTGAAATGAAGCTATTAGTTTCAAGTATTGAAATGATTGTATTATTGAAAAAAACTTAATCCAGACAAGAGGCCCATGGGCATTATTTAAAGAAACTTGAATTTACACTATCTGAATGCTTCCATATAAATATGACCATGCAATCATGGCTTTGCCGTTGTTGAGAAGATTTTTCCTATATATTCCTTAATAAAACTTTGATTGCCCATTGTGGCCCCACCCTACCCCCAGGGGTCATAATTAGAACAAACTTGAATTAAATCTAAGCCAGGAAGCTTTCACATAAATTTCACCTTTTCTGGCCCAGTGGTTCTTAGGAAAAAGATTTTTAAAAATTTCACCAATTCTTAATTATCTCCCCTTGAAAGAGGGTGTGACTCTTTGACCAAACCTCAATGCCCTTCACGCAAGGATACTCTGTGCCAATTTTTGTTCAAATTTGCCCCATGGTTCTAGAGAAGATAAAATTGTCAGCTAAGAATTGTTTTTCAGCTTCAGAATTACAGACACAGAAGACAGTTTATTTTTACATCGTTTGTCTTTCGTTAGTTTAGAATCAGTTCGGCATATTCCCAAATCACTTATGATAAAAGTCAAAAGTAAAACAAATAATTGTTGTTGGAATAAAAACAAATATCATAACAGTTAACAAATTCTTTATTTCAAAGAAAACAAAATATGCTATTACCGGATAATTAAGAATAAATAATATAAAATCTAATGTATAAATGTGTGAAACACAACTAAATTGCCATATATCACATTTATGCTACAAATATTCTCTCAACATACCTTAATTCTAAAAAAAAAAAAATTAGTGTTAGAAAAGAAAACAATATCTACTCAGTGTATGGTATATTTGTATAACGATAAATGTATTTTGGTCTTTTAAAACATTGACATTGTGCCCTATCCTGGAAAACAGAATGTAAACAATTATATTTTTTATATAAAGCTGTGAAAGAGAAAGTTTATCTGCTAACAACATTTTTTTTAAAAATAATTACTAAAAGTTTTTAATATATAGACAACCAACACAGTTGGCAGACAAATTCGAATAAATAACATGCGTAGTAGAATAATAAAGGATGATAAGAATTACTGAATGTATTCTCCTGCTTTAATAGAGATTCCGCCTGTAAATTGTACAAACTTATATCTCCTTAAAAGAAAAAGAAAAATGATTAATCAGCTAAGTTCCTTTAAAAAATCTTTTGGAAGTGGTGGTGGTGGTTGTGCTGAAGGGGGGAATGAAAATGTAATGATTTATTTGCACACTCAAGAAATATATCTACAAAGAAAAGATCAATTTGAAAGTAATCAACCAATTATAAAAACTATACAATGTAAGTCTTAAATCCTCTTCCTATCAAAAAAAAAAACTTCCAGTATTAAAAATTGTTATTTTCTTTGTTTATTTTTTTAAAACAAAATCAAATCATCTATGCACATTTCTTTAGTATACAAAATAAAGAATCCAGACCCCAGTCATGTGTGAGCAATTCTCCCCTGATTCATAAAATTAATTTTTTTAACTCTAGGCAAATGGTATTGTCTTCATCTCTTGTAAAAGCTAACTACTTGATCACATGGGAAGGACTAAAAATACTTTCCATTCCATAAATGTTGGCAAAGCAAGGATTTTTTAAAACTTGCACATTTTTCCGTTTCACTCCAATACTAGTACATAAAGATTCTCACAACCCCTACCCCCTTACTGGACTACATTCTGAACCAAATTTAGCATATAAACAAGATTTGTCACATGCAAAACAACATTTTACTTATCATGATCAAGCGTAAAGTTGTTTGGAAATATAATTTGTTGTTTGACTGATAAGAAACACCAGTGATAACTTTAAGGCATCTGCAAATTAGTGCAGGGCCTTAATTATTTTCAAAATTGGGCCATCTTTAAAGAAAATGTTTGATTGCCCTATCCCAACCAACTGGCTAAAAATAACCCCACTCAAGACCTTTTTTTCCTCCAGGAAATAATTTTTTTATGTATTCTGGAAAAAAAAAAAAAAAAAAAAAAATCAGCATTGATGTTGAAATTTTCTAGGGAAAAAGTTTTTTCCACCTACCTACCGACCCAATTTTTTTTATCCTGAGTCGGGAGAGGGCAAACAAACATTATTTTAAAGTTGGCCTTGAAGTTTAAAATGCAGAGAGAGAAGAGTTTATACTTAAAGTGACAGTGATCTGCTATTGCATGTCAAGATCCATTCTACATTAATTTGCTATAACATGTCATAATCCATTCTTGCAAAAAAAATATTGCAGTTATTGAGTTCAAAAAGGTTTCCTGAATATAAAAAAATCACATCTATGCTGACAGACAAAAAACAGTAAAACAGAAAACGATTTTTGAACACATTGGAAGAATATTTTGGAGCATGTAAAAATTTAGTCATATTTAAAGCCATTTAAAAAAAACACCATAAAAATGTTCACAATAATGTCAAAGTATACAACATGAAAACTGGTGGAGAATCAATATGATAATTTCTACACCAAAAGCAATATATTCAGCTTGCTTCAAATTTGCAAAACAAAAAAAAAAAAATCAGCAAAATCTCTTTTTAAAAAAATGCTAGCAAATTTGCATTCAAGAGCAAAACATGCCTCCATAAGTCAAAGAATTAGTAATCCACAATAAACAATAGATTACTTCAAATTCCATGCCTCAAGCACTTCAGTCAGAACTTTTTCTCCTTTACAATACAATTACAAAGGCAAAAAGACTATACGACTTAAATGAACACTGGAAAAAAAATTATCTACAGCAGTTCAATTTACCAATTCAAAGAGATGAGGTATTTAATGAGTATAAAGTCTTCAAAGATTTTTTTCCATTCATCAGTTGTCAAATTACCCTATATTAAGATAAACTGGTATCACGTTTGTATCTTGCTTTTGATGACATCTTTGTCAATTCTTTGTTTGACAGTGTCTCGTTTCTTCCTTTTTTCTTCCTCCAACGCCTTCTGCATGTCCGTATAGTATTCCAGAGCTGCCCTCACAGGTTCAATTATGTCCTTCTGCAGTGAAAAAAAATAAAATGCTTGTAGAGAAGACTAACAATTTTTAATTCAATAAAGGATAGATGAGAAACTGTATCCACTTCATCAACATAAAGTCTGTAATAAAATGGGCAGATCAATGATTTCAAGTTAGAGGATTATAAAGTAATATGTCTTTGCAAACTAGAAGTCTCTCAACAGACTGTAGCTCTACTGATGTGTACTTATAGTAAAGAAAGATGCATCTTAGTATAGTCTACTTGTGTACCAAGTCTTACTGAAATCATACTGAAACCATAGTAGGATTTATATTTTGAAAGAATTTCACAGAAAATTTTATTTACTAATGCATGGCAACATCAATTGTTTAAATGAAAAACCAGTTAATAGAATTATAATTTATCGATGTAAAGTCTACTTGTGTACCCATTCTACATATAACTGAAATTGGATTTAAACTATAGAGGAGGAATTGCATATATTTCTATATTTAGTAACCATGGCAACCCTGTCATAATCAAAAAATGATACACAGAATTATGTACAGTGAACCCTCAGATATCTGGATGCCAGAAATCCAGAAGCTTCAGTTTCCAAATGAATTTTCATGAGAACAGAATTTTTTAATGTTATTTTGTCTCATTTATCCCGAATTCCGCTTTCTGTATCCGGTGTTTTTTCACCAAGAAATGCTTTTTTACTTTATATTTTGGTTCATTAATCTGGACAGTCATTTTTAATTGGTCTTCCAACTCTGCTCAAATTTATTGTGCTGGGTGATAATTGTTTTAACAAGAGGCCCATGGGCCACATTGCTCACCTGAGCACATTGGCTAGGAAAAAAAAAGCAAAAATCAGTTCAGTGTTTACGGGGGGGGGTTCAAAATCTTCTTGAGCAGAAGATTTTTCCCACATATTCATTTGTAAAAATTTTATCCCCCACTGTGGCCCCACCCTACCCCCGGGGTCCCTCATTTGAACAAATTTCATTCTACACTACCCAAGGATGCCTCCATATCAATTTTACTAATCATGGCTTTTCTGTTCTTGAGAAAAAGATTTTTTCCTATATATTCCTCTGTAAACTTTGATCACCTATTGTGGCCCCACCCTACACCCAGGGGTCATGATTTGAACAAACTTGAATCTACACTACCTGAGGATGCTTCCATATAAATATGACCAATCATGGCTTTGCTGTTCTTAAGAAGAAGATTTTTAAAGATATTTTCCTATATATTTCTATGTAAAACTTTGATCTCCCATTTTGGCCCCACCCGACCCCTGGGGGTCATGATTTGAACAAACTTGAATCTACACTACCTGAGGATGCTTCCATACAAATATGACCAATCATGGCTTTGCTATTCTTAAGAAGAAGATTTTTAAAGATATTTTCCTATATATTTCTATGTAAAACTTTGATCACCCATTGTGGCCCCACCCTACCCCCGGGGGTCATGATTTGAACAAACTTGAATCTACACTACCTGAGGATGCTTCCATACAAATATGACCAATCATGGCTTTGCTATTCTTAAGAAGAAGATTTTTAAAGATATTTTCCTATATATTTCTATGTAAAACTTTGATCTCCCATTTTGGCCCCACCTGAAATGTGATCAGAAAAGCTCACTTGAGCCTTCGGCTCAGGTGAGCTAAAAAACTGGCCTGTAAGTTTGGTCAACATTGGGCTTATAGTTTCTTTAAGAATGAACCTGCTCTAAAAACTTTAACCTGGTCACTCATCCAGAAAATGCAAGTCAGATCCAGCATCTGAAGCAAGCCTAGTAGTGTGCAACATTTGATGCATCATCTATGCAAGTTTGGTCAATATAGGTATGTGTGTCAGTCTGTAACAAATTTTCGTCACAGTTTTCTCAGCAACTACAGATGCTTGAAATTTTAGCTTACTCTTTGTTTAGGCATGCCATATGGTGGGATTTATTTCTGTACAAATTCGATGTCAACTTCTTGTTTATCTGTACATCTGTCTGTACCAAATTTCCGTTGCGCACCTTTCTCAGCAACTACTCATTGCACATGCTTGAAATTTCAGCACATGCCATATAGTGAGATTCATTTTTGAAAGAATCCAATGTGAACTTCCTGTTTATCCATACGTTTGTCCGTACCAATTTCCCTTGCAGTTTTCTCAGTAATTGCTCAACGAAGATGCTTGAAATTTTAGCACACTCTTTGTTCAGGCATGCCTTATGGACATGAGAGCATATATTCACATCAGAACAGGGGTATTACTAACAAGCAATGACTCACAGACTTCTTTTTTTTTTGGGGGGGGGGGGGGTAGCTTTGTCTACACAGTTATAAAAGTATATTGGACAAATTACACACTACTCTATATAAGATATTATTATAAGATATTATTAACAATATATACTTAGATGATTGCAATTCTCTTGATCTGTTCCATACCTCAATAACAGGAAAAAGCTCCCTCAGGGCTTCAAATAAGGGCAGCAGTGCAAATTTGATAAATCCTATTTGTGAAGATGATTTTGTTACTTTCTCTCTGTCCATGAATGGGGCCACTGGTAATCCTTCTAATTTTTCCATATCACTCTATAAAACAAAACAAACTAATCAACAATTGGAAACAACACATTTCACTACTGCAAAAAAGGGCAATTATACTGAGGTAATCTTAATATTTTTATTATTTATTATTTTTTATTGCATTATATCTTTCGATTTTTAAATGAGATTTATTTAAAATTAATTCATTCATTTTAGTTAAATAGGAATGAATGTT
>NW_026889803.1:43347500-43507500 GCF_033153115.1 Saccostrea echinata
TGAATGTCCGACCAAATAACGTTAATTTATCGTTAAAATTGCCCTGATGCCTCTTTTTCCCAACAATTTAAGACTTTTCTAGACAGGATTTTATCATAATTCCTGCTAGTATTTGCTAATCCTTATTATACATTTATTCTTACAAAAAAAGACACTTGAAGGATCGATGATTTTGCTTTTATCTATGACCCGAAGGGAAGCACAATTACAGTGTATATAAAACCAGCAAGGTGAAGCTTGAAGCAAAAAATAGATAACATGCACAATTTTCCTTACTCCCCCAAAATGACATTATTGGTTAATTACAGAATGCATATGTATGAATTTGTATTTGATATATTTTAAGATGAAGAACAGGCAGAAAATGAAGAAGGTGATATTGGAAAGGAATGTTTGCTGTCAAGTAATACAGGGAAAGATTTTCTGCTGTCAGGTACTATATTATCTATAATTTTCTTATATCTATAACAAAATATAAATTAATAACTATTAATATAAACCATAAATTAATCAACAAAGGACTTTATTTAACTCAGTCAAAGAATGGTTTTGTTATTACTTCCATTTATTTACACTATACGCACCATTTCTGGATATCATAAGCTTGGAGATGCCTAAGCCTAACTAATTATTTCGACTGGTAACAAAATGGTTTAAGTACGTAAGTTGTTTAATGAAAAGAAAGGCATTGGTGGTTGTGGTTTATCTTCTTTTTTTAGGATTATTATTAAGAAGAGATGCAAAAATGTCTAGGTAAATGTATAATTATGAATTCGAAATAAAAGATAAAGTGTTCACATTGGGAAGCAATACTACAAAAATAGAAACGGGGGGTTTTATTTTTCACTCACACTCTAGAAAAACATTTCATTAATAATAGTAATTTAGAACCAAGTACTGATTGTGGATTGCCCTTCCTTGGAGCTTTTCTTTTAGTTATAAACGTTCTTGTTTCTTCTATTAATTTTTCAGTGTGATAATTTAAAATGTTATAAATTCTTTGCACTCAGTATGAAATACGAGGGGTGATCAAAAAGTTCGCGAACTAATTGAACTACTTCCATAGAAGAAATAAAATTATAGGCTTCACTGTTTACTATTATACCCCATGCAACAAGTTGCAGAGAGTATAATGTTTTTGACCCGTCCGTCAGTCAGTCAGTCCATCAGTCCTGTTTTTTTTTTTTGGTCAGGGCAACTCCTCTTAAACTTCTGCACAGAATTTCGTCAAACTTTGCAGATATTTAGAACACAGTGTGTAGATGTGCATATTGCCAGGATAGTAAGATTCCATTATTTTTGGCCTTAGAGTTTTGGCTATTATTGAAGAAACTTTCCAGTCACGTAATAAGGAAATACACTGGAATCAGCGTTTGTAATGAAATTTTATGTGAAATATTTTATGACCTTAAAAGACCCCCATTGATGTTGAGATCAAGATTTTAATTATTCAACACACATCTACAAAAAATCTTGGATAGAAGTACACAAAAAATTCTCCTTCCCCCTTCCACACCCCCCTCCCCACAAACACACGCACACACCTCAAACTAGTGCTTTGCCTTAAATGATTTCATAAGATTTGAATGTCCTTATGTGCAAGAAGTTTTGATGTGAGGATTTTTTGCAAGTTATGCCCCTTTTTGAATTATACTGTGTATTTTAAGTGCACCGTGCCATTCATTATGTGTTGCATTGTCAAGTTTTGGGGAAACATAGGGTATGTGAGCTTGCTAATTTTTTTCTTTCATTTTTTAAAGTAGTCCTCTCCGATTTTAATGCACATCTGTCACCGTTATGCTCATGCGCGAATCACGTGATCCAGGTGGTCACGTGACATGCTCCTTAGCGGTCTGTTCGCAGAAATTAACGATTTTTCCGAGTCTTATATTACTTACCATGCAAGTTATTTTTTATAACAAGAATTGTCCATTTGTCACAAATGGCCAAATCTTGGCAATAGGATGGGTGGATAAGGGTATATTTTCCCAGAATGAGCATGGTGACCATCACAGCCCGATTCCTTTGTCTTGGATGCGTCGTTTATCTATTGTGGATAAAGTATGGGCGCCTTCTTTTTATGATATCTGATATGTTTAAAGTCTAAATTAAACGATATTTTAGGAATTTAATGACTATATTAGTGTTGAGATATTCAACTATTTTTCTAACTGTAACTTAGCGATCTTTCATAACAAATTTCATTGCTCCAATCTTTGATTCATTGCTCAACTAAGGACACATCTCTTTCCCAGCTTACTTTCACTGGCACCAGAAAAAACATCATTGTTAATCATCTCCCTTCCATCACTAAAAAAAATCAATCCAATTAATGATTGAACTTCTGGCAAGTCTTTTGTCCTCATAAACCTTGTACAAATAATTATATGCTACTACCAAGGAATTTCCAAGATATATGTTAAACTTTAAAGCCGTTCGTTGCTCGAGTACGACCGAGGCAACTACATTTTGTCCCAAGTCATCTACAAATTGGCATGATTTTCCAATTGTGACGCCATAAACAAGGAGCAAACATTATGTAACATCTGTTATTTATAGAACATATGTATGACTATATGTATGCCAAATTTCATTTTGATCTGAATTGTGGTTTTGCAAATATAGAGATATAGTTCGCGGACTTTTTGATCACCCCTCGTACATACTCCAAAGCTTTCTTTATATTAATCACTGCTTTTTAGTTAAGCATTCTGAGTTTACATTGTAAGAAGAAGGTACGGTTTTAGCTTTATAGTGCCCTAAAAATTTAATGTTTTCAAAAAGTTTTGAAACAGGCTTAAATATAAGTTGAGTATATGACTGTGATAAATTGGGACAGAATATGGCATGAAGGAGTACCATTCTGGAAATATGACGTCATTAATTTGATGCATTTCTCTATTTTAAACAGAAAAAGCCTCAATTGACCCCTTTCAAGGGCTATTTTCCTTAAGAAATTAGTGTCCACATCCGTCGCCCACATTAATTTTCGGATATGTTGTGTAAAATTCTTTGAAAAATCACATATCTCAAAATCTTTGTGGGCGAAGCCTGTGGACAATATTATCTGAAAGAAAATTCCACTGGAAATTGGTGTCTTCTGCAACATTTTAAGAAAATACGGGAAAATGCACAAGTTTATGACGTCACAATTAGCATTTAGAAGGTCATGTGAGAAAAATTATTTGTATCATCTTTCTGCATGGAATTTCAATGATTCAGAAAGCATGAGTTTTAATTTTTTTTTTACATCACTTTCATTTTTAAGAAAAACACAGGGCAAAACCGTACCTTGTTCTTTCAAAATAAAATTTCAGCAAAAGATCTCAATAGTTTGCAATCAAGCACTTCAATGAGTAATTATCAAGAATTACATGTATGCTTTGAATTGAATGATTGAATTTGTATGTGTAAAGGCTTATAAATTGTAATATATATATATATATATATATATATATATATATATATATATATATATATATATATATATATATATATATATATATATATATATATATATATTAGTACTCTCCACTTTGTACAGTTTAGAAGTATGTAACATTTATGAATTGTGATTTATGATTGTAGATACATATGAAGAACCCTTATCAGGAATAAAAACTAGTAAAGGTAAGAGTCAACACGAAGTGTTTGTCAACTGCATGTCCGTAACTATACTTGATTTATCTTAAAAATGATGTGACTTTTATTGGAGAGAAAAAAGTAAAAGTTTAACATCTGTTAAGAGAGGAAACTCGTGTTGATAAATGAATGTTTTTTTTTCAATCTTTAGCAATATTTTGGCAATTATTAAACTTTGAACCCTATTGGTTTATTTAATATGCTTGAATTTCATTTGAAGAAAATTGAATAAACCATGAGGGACTTTTGTTCCTTTTTGCGTACTCGAATATTTTTAGCGAGAAAAAAGTTGTTCTTTGCTTATAAGTTCGATGTGGTTTTATCGATATTGATAGAGTTTTCGTGAAGAACATATATACTATTCCATGGCCTTAGGAACCGGGAGAATGGTTGTTTGTGCCCACCCTTCCAGCTAAGTCGATTCCTACAGGCCTGTATCTCTATGCTTAGTTTTAGGCTTGAGCTATGTGCACCATTTTTTTTCTGTCCATTTCGTCATTTTTATTTGTTTGTGATCTACGATCACTGTCCTTTTGACCCAAAAAAATCCCATTATACCAAGTAATACCAAATGGCAAATAATCTTTGCCTCTAGATTTTGATATAACCGGTCATATTTTAAAACGTTTTTCTTATAGGAGATGGTGTATCAATTGTTGAAAAAGACGTATCATGGAAACTTACAGGTCTTCAACGCTACCTTGTTGTTTGTCTAAAGCACTATATAGGCATCGAAGAATTGAAAGAAAAAGTAATTCTTTTCAAAAGTTCTCTGGACGAACATTTCAACGAGGTATTGCTAGAACCCTTACAAAGACTACAGTCTCCTGATGATTATGAAGAAGTGGATATATTAGTAGTTTACAATCTTCTTCGTAATGTTTGTGAACACATATATCCCCCTAAACGGGGATGGGACTACGAACCCGATGAAACTGACTTAGGACTGGGAGCTGATATTGAGAGGGCACGCCTAATGTGGAATAGATATTGCGATGGAAAGACTGTATTTGATGACTTGGATGCTTTATATGAAAGAATGCAGGAAAGATATGGAAATATTGCGGTGAACATTAATGAAAAGCAGGATGTCGACCAGTGCCAAATGCCTAAAGAAAAAATATCGCCAAGTAAGTGCAAATAAAAAAAACTATCTTGAGTATTTGGATATTTATATGATACTTTTATACCAATATTGGCAGAGTTCAATTGCTGTAGAAAAAGTATAATCTTTCGAAACTTTTTGAAAGATAATTAAAGAATTACAATGAAATATCATTATATTTATTAATAGGTGTTCAACTAAAACCTGCATGCGAAGTTAGAAGTGGGGTTGTCATAAGAAAACAAACAACGTCGGTAAAGGAAATCCTAAATGAAAGTGGTTTAGCGATTTGTAAAGGTGCCATAGGATGTGGGAAGACTAGTTTTCTTAAATACTTCGATGAACTATACCGAGGATTAGGCTGGATTGTAAAATGGAGGGAGGAGGTTGTCAACAGTAATGATGTCTTTGTGAGAGAAAATGAGAAGATTCTTTTATGTTGCGATAACTTTTTTGGAACCTTTGACCGATGTGCCTACAGTGCCACGTCAGAAATTATTAATTTTTTAAATCATCGAGAAAAAGATGATGGTGGCCAACTGAAAATCCTGCTGGCTATTCATGATCATGTATATGATGAGTTGCAGAAGAATACCTCGATAAATATTCTACAAAATAAACGTGCAGTAGTTGACTTGAACGAGATAACCAATGCTGAACAGATGCTAATTTTTAAAGAGCAAAGAAAGAATGGTCATTGTACCATTGATCCGAAATGTTGGTTCCGAAGGGTTGACTTTGAATCGCTGAAAAATGCATTAAAACGGAATTCAGGATTAATTGGTGATCCAGCTTTAACTTTACTATATTGTAACCATCATGACATATTTGCCAAAAAAGAAGCCACATTAAACCCTCTGAAAACACTGTGCTCTTTATTTCAGAATATTTCAGGAAAACCAAAGTTATTCAATATTCTTGTGTTCATCTTGTTTATTAAAACACATACCTTTGATAAGGAGATGCCAGCCTGGGCTGCAGCGGAACCGTTTGGACTAACAACTGATGAGATCCGGGAAAATGTCCGACATCTTCATGGATATCTTGATGTTTCTGTTGATGGAAGGACAATGAAAATGAAACATGAATTGTTAAGCATCGGTTTGTTCCACATTTGTGCAAGGGATCCTATCTATTTACCTGCTCTTTTAAATCATTGCCACTTTCAGATGATAGAAGAACTCTTTCGTCCATCCAACTCTGAAACCCAGTCAGACTTTTCCATCATATTGGATGAAACCAATTTCCAAACATTAATTTCTAGAATTATGAGAGACAATATGTATGTGAACCTTATAAATCACCCTTTCTTGCAAAATACTCAATTCTGTTTGAATTTGAAAAATAGTTGTCCGGATGACCTTTGGAAACGTTTCTTTTCAAAAAAGTGATATAGCATACTATTTAATGCAGAAGACTCATTTATATACTCAAGATACTCTGAAATTTAAAAAGAATTATTTAATATGCTATAAAAATGTTGAAATAAAAATCTTTATTTAATTTTATTTTTTAGTAAGAATCAAAATTATCAAAATGACTAACAACAAGCTAAACTTACGAAACCACAATTTTGCATAATGATTTAAAATAGTAATACTAAATTAACCTTTATTCTCGGGATTTTGCCTTTGGAGCAGACACAGTTTGGTAATTACAATTATCGTGTAAAACAAAGCTTTTAAAAATGATGAATATTACTTCTTTAATGTACATAGCTAACTGATGAAAAAAGTTTTCGTGAAATATGGAGATGACGAACATCATTCAAGCTCAAAGTCAATTAAAACAATACAAATCGGGAGCAGAGCAAACACGGACCTCCAAAAACATCAGAGGTAGGATCAGGTGCCATATATATATATATATATATATATATATATATATATATATATATATATATATATATAGCGCAAAGAAATTCACTTTTTATTAGAGTACCCACTTCCGCCCCAGCCCGGGGTTGTACCGCTCGGCCATCAAGGCAAGTCCTAAAACTTGCTGCTTTCGATGCCGGTGGAATTCTCGCGGCGCTGTTCTACACTACACGGTCATTAAGAATTGAAGTTAGATAAAGTTATATATATATATATATATATATATATATATATATATATATATATATATATATATATATATATATATATATATATATATATATAATTTATTTATTTATTTAAGATAAGATAGAATAGATACGAAAATTTTATTTTTCAATTTTGGGCCCAGAAAGCATACAAGATTTTTACAAGGATAATATCGAACGTTCTGAATGAAAGGTTACATACACAGATAGACACAAACACATAATATGATATAATCCATATAAGTAATTGTAGGTGCAGTAGTTGGGGTTCTGAAATTGCAACTGACACGATCATAAACCTGTCTTAACAATATATACCAGTATACAAATATGTATCTAGAACATTTTATGTTAACAGTACATACAACTAAGTAAAATAAATACCATACAGTCTGTATGTATAAGTATTCAAAATTTTTCATATGTGTTTACTTATGGTATTATGCCTTTTTTGAAAGCTTTGATAAGATTTTCACAAGAACTTTATAATAATTAGTTTGTCTTCATTAGACATTAACCATATAAATTTTGTCTTTTTTTAAATTTTATTTTATTATTTTTTTGTTGTTGTTAATAATCTGTTTTTTTTTTTGGTCAAGCAATGAGATATCATGATAAAATTTATTTCTTTCCTAATTATATAATGAACATTTAGTAAGAAAGTGATAGTCATCTTCTTTAAAATTTTGGTTACATAATAAACATGCTCTTTTTTGTTTCTCTCTAAAGGAATTTTTTGATCAGATTATTTTTAACAGATTCATATCTACCCTTCTCAATTCTTAGGTCATGGGCACTTATTCTAAATCTACATATAGATTTTTGCATTTCATGAAATTTAATATACATATAGTTTTCCATTGTAAATTTTCCTTAAACATTAAATTAGAAGTTTTCCCGAGTTTAGTCCTTCTTCGCGTTTCATTGTCCAATATAGTAGAAAATGTTTTTTTCAAAATTTTTGGAACTTGTTTTTTAAAAAAATTTGTTTTTGTATTTTTTACATTCTGATAATGAAATGTTTATTTTCTTACTGAAATAAATTACATTTTTGTACCAACAATTAACATTGCCTAGACTAATATTTTGTGTATATGCATTATGTAACAATGAGGATTCTGGACTTGATTCCAACCTATACCAGTATAATAAAATGTTTTGAATCATTGAGAAATACATAGGGTATCTTCCCAATTCAGAAATTATTGCAATATGTGTACTTTTTTCCTCAGCTTCCAATAGATATTTTAAAAAATTGATTTTTAAGCTTTGAACCTCCCACTCTTTAAAAATATCATATAAATGCTTGTCTCTTACATGTACCTTCGTGATGTAAGGGTTCCCCAAATTTATTTAAATGAGATCTTGCTTCTTTGAAGGAGCCACAGGAGGTAAAAATCACACCTAAGTATTTATATTTGTTTACACATTCAATATGTGAATTTTCAAGTGTGAACTTTTCATTAATAAGATGACCGCTTTTGTTAAAGATCACTACTTTAGATTTGCTTGAATTAATTTCAAAGCACCAGTCTTTACAGTATTTCTAAAGTAAATCTAGTTTGTTTTGCAGTCCTTTTTTGGCTATCTGATAACAAAACAAGATCATCATCATCATATAAAAGTGAAGAGATTTTCTTTCCAGAAAGACTAACAAGTCCTATACTTTCTTCGTCAAGTAATTTGGAAAAATCATTTAGAAATATTTTTAAAAATGTTTGGGCTTAACACATCTCCCTGTCTAACTCCTATTTCTTGTCTATATGGGGGAGTTAACTTGTTATAAATATTTTTATAGAATTGTGGCTATGTCTGTACATGTTGTCCAGTATATTAAAAATATTTAATATTTAAATGTAAAACTTTTAATCTAATGCCTTCATAACTGTTTCAAAGGCTTTGCGAAAATCTCCAAAATATGCATATAGTCATTTATTGCCAGTGTTGATATGTTTGTAAATCAGACATTTTATTACGTAAGTGGTCTAATGTTCTGGATTCTTTTGAAAACTCTATCTGAGTTTCATGTATTAGTTTGAGTTCTTTTAAGTACAGTCAAACCTGTATTAAGAGACCTTCCAACGAAGAATGGTTTGAACATATTTTATTGCAATAAATATATACAATGGGATTGGGCACAAGTTCTAAAAATTTAATTCGCCCTCTCCCTACATATTATATCACAAAAGATTGAATCAGACGGAGAAAGGAAAAAAGGTCACATATGACAGGTGGTCTCTTAATACAGGTTGCTTATTTTCCGCAGTGTTCAAATGTACAATGCTGAAAATATTACATGTGTATGTGTATTTTATAACATATTCTGTTTATTTTCGCTTTTTAATAAGCACTGCTAAACTCTAAACTCTAAATGATTTTACATTATAGGTACAATTCAGTAATAAAATTTGCTTGATCCGCACATGAGTTTGATTATAGGGAAATACTGTGAACATCTGAATATATAATTTTTTTATACAGTATAAAAAAGCTGCAAAGATTTTTTTCTAGTATTTTTTTTTTTTTTTTTTACATGATAGCCTATTAATAACTTCGTATGTTTTGCACATTACTAAAAATTAAAAACTGTATCATGATTTTTTTTATGCACTTGGTAAAAAATTATATTTATGACTAAAATCTATTTAACCTAATTAACTTTTTTTTTATTACTGAACTACCGCGTGTAATTGCCTGTTTGTCACCAGGTACATGTACTTCAATCACTTCAATTATCACCTGGCATGGGTGCTAGCTAGCGTGTGTTTACATACCCCGTTTGTGACACAATTCACTTAGATAAACATCTAGGATTTATTACTTGTTAATGAAAAGTTAAACAGGCAGGTTTATAGCTGAATATCCATTTGGCCCTTATAGCATGAATTGATATCGGGATCGACCTCGAACGTCTATTTTCAAAATGGCACTCGATCATTGGAGAGAAAAAAACGTGAATGTTTATGTATTAGATTTTAATGTTTATTCAATAAATATCAAAACGTAAGTAAAAATATTTATTTTGTAATGTTGTTTTATTCGCAAAACTCGCATTATATAATTATTAAATAAAATAAATGCGTGTCTGTAGATGTTTTGAACCAAAAAACATAGCATGCTCGAGCGAAATCGAAAGTATAGGAATTGGAAATTATATAGTCGTTAAATCCAGGAAAAACTGCGTTGAAATTACAAAAAATGGTCAGGAAAATAACGGTCGCTGGTTGCGTTAGACAGGTGGTCGTTTAATACAGGTATAATATATAGGGAAAAGCGTAGGGAGGAATTCTTACGGTCACATATGACAGTGAGACGCTTAATACAGTGGGTCGCTATGGCAGTTTTAACTGTATGTATTTCAAAATCTGTTATTTAAAATGATATTAAAAGTTTTGTTATGCTATTGTTTACTGTTATTCCTATGTATTTTTGAGGTAACTTAGGATTATCTGATTTGAAGATGGGTGTTGTATAACCCTCTAGCCATTTGTCTGGATAAATTCCTGATGTTAATACAACATTAATCAATTTCAGAATACAGGAGTTTATGTAAATTTGGGATGTTTTTATCATTTCATTTGAGATGTTGTCTATAGCTGGGCCAGGGCTTTTCTCAAATGGTAATGGTTTTTTGGATTTCAGGTACAGATATATTGAAATCCAGTTTATCAAAAGAGATAGCAGCCTTATTGTTTCATAATTCATTGATTTTAGTTTCAATAGTGGTGATTCTTTCTTTTTACTTTTCTGGTAGTTTAGATAAAGTAGTAGAATATTTAAACCATGTATCTTCATCTATTGACTTTTCGAAGTTTTCTCTTTTTTGTCTTCAGTTTCTCTCAGGTATTCAACTAGATTCCAATATTCTTTAGAATTAGTTTCATTAAGTTCATCTAATTTATCTAAAATACTTTGTCTAAATTTACGTTTTTTATTTTTCCGTAGTTTAGCATATTCCTTATTTAGTTTAAAGAATGGGTCTCTTAAGTAGGGGTTATTAGGAAATCTGGATAATAGTGTTGCTTTTTCAAATACGTGTTTACGCTTTTTTGTAAGGTCAGAATCAAACCATTTTTTATTGCTTGTAGTTTTATAGTGTGATTTTCGTTGTAGAGATAGTTTTGCTCCTTTATTAAATATATTATGGATGTCATTAGTGGCTTCATTTTACTTGTTCATTATATTCAATGGTTTTATCTAGAAAAAGTTTAATATCATTTTGGACTGTTGGATGGAAGAAAGCATTTTTGAAGTTTTTTATAGCTAGGTTGTCCCATTTGTATTATCTTGGCATCTCTTGCATGTGCTTACTTGTACATTCTCTTTCAAAAGATGATAGCAGTTTAAGGGAGATTTTACAATGGCAGTCAGATAAAGGTGAAAAATCAGATACATGTACATACAAAATGTCATCTAGTACACGTAATTGTTCAGCTACAATAAAATAGTCAAGAACCAGCATAATTTTTTCCCCAATTTATTTCCCAGATCCTAATCTATAACAACATATAAATACTAACATCAAGAAAAAAAATAAAGCAACTGCCAGGGATGGGGCCCTGACTAAGCTCCTTTTAAACAATAATAATTTTGTCCTATGACGTCATGCAAGATGTTTCAAGTTAAAAAAAAATCCCTGAATACAAGTATTTTTTAAAATATATTAATATAGTATACATCATGAATTAAGTTATGAATCATAGCTTTAAGTAGCTGTCAATAGAGGGAGCCACAATACGTATACAGTCTATTTGCCCCCTCCCCTCCCCCCCCCCCACTACTGGAAGCACTCCTGGAAGACGGGTCTCTTCTCAGTAGTAATGTATATAAGAATAAATAATTTTGTATTACATTATTTTAGAAAGATTTTCAAAAATCTTATCTTACGCTTAATGTTTACATTTAGATATCGTAGTACTGAAGAATAGTAGCAAACTGATTTTTTTTACATGATTGTATATGTTGTATTCAGTTTCACGGAAAGAGTCTAAACTACATAACATTTTATGTTTATATATTCTATATGCTACATAAGTAATGAGTAAGTTTAGAGATTTAGTTTTATCATTTTTTTCATGGAAAAAACCAACAACAATATGTTTCCATTGAATTTTAAATGATAAAAAAGCTGCTTATAGTATTCCATATTCACATTCAAAAATTTGGTGTTTCACATTTTCTATTTTGTTACAATGTAGACACATACGTGTACATGATGTATCTTTTTTTTCACTTACTCACATAGGCATTGTTACATAATACATTATTCAATAAGTTGTAGCTGAATTCTGCTATGTGTTTATCTTTCATATCTTTAATTTAATCTTACATTCATAAATATTTCTACCATTCGACTCCTCATATATTCCAAAATCTTTAGATAATATTGCTTGAAAACATGGTCTATAAAACTTTTTTCAATAAAATTCTTGTAGAAAAAGTTACTTGATTTTCCAGATACTGTATGTTAAAATATCCTGTAGGGAAGTTGAAATTCATGACATTTTGTTTATTTATATTACTTGAATTTGAAAATTTGTGAACTTTTCGAATACTCTTAGTGGCCGATATATGAATTGTGTACCTACCTAGCCAATTAGATTTGTCAATAATATTGGAAAAATGGTTTAGTGATCTAAAAAATCCATTGTCATCAAACAAATCACATATGTATAAAATTCCGGAATTAATCCAATTATCGAAGAAGAAAATTTCTGAGTATATTGATTTACATCTCCGTCCGCATGTAGAAAACTTGCCATCCAATCTCAAGGACACCATAAACTATATAAACAAAACGCCCTCCACTGATCTTGAACTCAGATCATACCTTCCTTGTGACTATGGATGTTACATCGCTGTACACAAACATCCCGCACGATGAGGGTATTGAGGCCTGTAAAGAAGTCTGGGACAGAAGATCTATACAAATTCCTTCTACCGAGTCCCTCGTCAAGCTCCTTGAACATGTTCTCAAGTATAACAATTTCATGTTTAATGGAGAACATTATCTGCAAGTCAATGACACAGCTATGGGCACTAAAATGGCCACATCATATGCCAACATCTTTATGGACAGGCTTGAACGCAACTTTTACTTCAGGCACCGTTTAGGCCCTTTAGCTGGTTGCGTTTAATTGACGATATAGAGATGAAGTGGGTGGAATGCCGCAACAGACTCGAGGAATTAGTTTCCTTTGCTAACTCTTTCCATCATTCGATTAAATTTACTGTAGAAATATCCGATTCCAAAAACGTATTCTTGGACACTACATCTACCCTGATTGATGGCAAAATTGAGTTCAGTCTACCCACGAAACCCACTGATTCCCACCTGTATCTCATGCCGACATGCTGTCATCCTCTACACACATTCAACGGTGTGCTTAAGGGTCTAGCTACCAGAATCCGCCGCATCTGTTCATCCTCTGCTTCATACCAGGAAGAGAGCAATCTTCTAAAGCCCCACTTATGCAAGAGAGGCTAAAAGCCTCTACCGTACAAACTGCTATAATTGATGAGATGGCAGGACGCGACAGACAAAACCTTTTACAATACAAGAAAAAAAAACAGTAGCAGCAGGGTTCCACTGGTAACTGTAGTATTCCGGAATTCTGTAGACTTGTACCTTTTGGTTTTAAATGTTACTCAGGTACTTCCGTAATAAATAGTTTGTAACCGCATGGAGCTGTGTTATAAATCTCATTTATTCGAGTGAATACACAACATATCTGGCGACGAGGATGGCCACTGGACGTATAGGAAGAGTCGATGTGTTCGATCCGGCAATCGAAACATGGACAACCTTCGAAGAAAGGCTGGACAATTTCTTCACAGCAAACGCAGTGGACGACAACAAAAAAGTTCCCGCGCTACTGAGCCTCGTGGGCCCCAAAACATACGCATTGTTAAGAGACTTAACAGCGCCTGAATTACCCAAGGCTAGGACGTACAAGCAACTTACGAAAGCACTGAAGGACCACTATTCTCCAAAACCGTTGGTTATAGTAGAAAGGTTTAGATTTCACAAGCGGGACCAGCAGGAGGGTGAGAGCGTCCGTGAGTACATTGCAGCTCTTCGTAAACTGAGTGAATTCTGTGAATTTAAAGACGTCCTTAATGACACACTACGGGACAGATTTGTTTGTGGATTGAAAAATGAACATATTCAAAAGAAACTTCTCTCGGAGAAAAACCTCACTTACCAAACTGCGCTCGAGATAGCCATTGCGATGGAGACGGCGACTAATGACGCCCTGGAGATTCAAAGGAAACACCTTTCCATCACGTCCGGTGTCAACAAACTAAGTGTACCCAAGGGTAAGAAAAGAATTCAACAAAAGCAAACTACGGTAGTCCAGAGGTGCTACAGATGTAACGGAAACCATACCTCAGATGACTGCAAATTTATCCATGAAACATGTCGACAGTGTGGGAAAAAGGGGCATATACAACGAGCATGCCGTTCCAAACCAGCCACCATGAAACCACTACATACAAAGAGTAAACATGTTCATGAAGTGGAAGTATCGGATGATTTCGAACCAATGTTTTCACTATGCTATGCTATGGGAGGACTAAAGGATGCAATATGGATAAAGCCCCACGTGAATGGTCAAGAATTTCCCATGGAACTGGACACAGGATCAGCGATTTCAGTAATCAACCGGAAAACTTATCAGCAAAATTTTTCCAATGTAAGGTTGATAGACACCGACATAAACCTAAGAACATACTCAGGAGAAAATATCACCCCACTAGGTGTATGTTCAGTCAACGGATGGATGATCAGCAACAGCAGTTAAACTTGTATGTGGTCGACAAAGGGGGACCACCTTTATTTGGTCGAGAGTGGCTAAAGAACCTCAGACTAAACTGGGCAGAAATCAAGACATTAGAAACTAGAAAACAAGGCGTAAGCGAAGTAATTGAGAAGTACAAAAACGTGTTCACTGATGACCTGGGCAGGCTAAGGGACATATCAGCCAGAATAAAAGTAGAGGAGTCGGCGACGCCCAAGTTTTGCAAAGCTCGTGTGGTACCGTATTCGTTGCGCTCCAAAGTTGATCAGGAACTGGACCGTCTTATCAAGACTGGAATTCTCAGTAAGGTAGAACACAGTGAATGGGCTACTCCCATTGTTTCAATACCAAAAAAGGATGGAACTGTGAGAATTTGCGGTGACTTCAAAGTCACAGTGAATCCCGTCTTGGACATAGACCAGTATCCTCTACCCAAGATCGAAGACATATTTGCAAGTCTGGGGGAGGTCGACAGTTTACAAAACTGGACTTGAAGAATGCTTATCTTCAAATGATGGTGAGAGAAGAGGACAGACATTATCTCACGATAAATACTCACCGTGGTCTATTTCAGTACAACAGGCTTGTGTTCGGAATAGCCTCGGCACCAGCGATATGGCAGAGAGCCATGGACACAGTTCTTTAAGGACTTGAGGGAGTACACTGCAACATGGATGATATGATCATTACTGGGAGAACACCTGAAGAAGACCTGAAAAACTTAGAACAAGTCTTGAAGCGACTTGACCGTTACGGGTTAAAAGCAAATGTTGACAAGAGTGAGTTCCTAAAAGACAAAATTGAATTTTGTGGCCATGTGATAGATGCAGAAGGACTCCACAAAACATCAAAGAAAATCGAAGCTGTGCTAAATGCTCCAGAACCAAAGAATGTGTCTGAACTCAGAGCTTTCTTAGGACTCGTAAACTACTATGGACGATTCATGGAGAACTTGTCTACTCACTCAGCGCCCTTATATGACCTTCTGAAGGATAATTCCAAATTTGTATGGTCAAAATCATGCAGAGCAGCATTTGAGAAGATCAAGAAACTTGTGACGTCAGACCAAGTGCTCGTGCAACATGATCCCCAGAAGCCCGTAACACTGGCAACAGATGCTTCTCCCTATGGACTGGGAGCTGTGCTGTCTCACGTGATGCCGGATGGTTCTGAAAAGCCGATTGCTTTTGCATCTAGATCACTTAGTCAAACAGAGAGGAAGTATGCACAAATTGATAAGGAAGCGCTAGGATTAGTGTGGGGGTGAAGAAATTTCACGCATACTTGTATGGGAGAAAGTTCACCTTAGTGACTGATCATCAACCTCTAGTATCTATTTTTCATCCCGAGAAAGGACTACCTGTGACTACAGCAGCTAGACTACAGAGATAAGCGATTTTTCTATCAGGATTCCAATACGATATTCAATACAAAAACACAAAGAAACACAGCAACGCTGATGCCTTATCAAGACTTCCTGTTCCAACAGAAGGCGAAGGATCCAATGAAGAGGCTTATGATGTAACTGAACTGTATATGATTCAGCAACTTGAAAGCCTACCTGTTAGTAGTAAAGAAGTTCAGAGAGGAACCGTAAAAGACACCACTCTGAAAGTGGTATATGACATGACAGCTTCAGGATGGCCAGCATCTGCAAATAACCTAAGTGAAGAACTGAAAGCATACTTTTCTCGCAGAAATGAGATCTCAATTTATCAGGGATGCTTACTATGGGGAATTCGTGTTATCATTCCCCAGGACCTTCGTTCGCGTGTCCTAGAGGAACTTCATGAAGGACACCCGGGGATTGTCAAGATGAAAACTGTGGCTCGATCTCAATTTATCAGGGATGCTTACTATGGGGAATTCGTGTTATCATTCCCCAGGACCTTCGTTCGCGTGTCCTAGAGGAACTTCATGAAGGACACCCGGGGATTGTCAAGATGAAAACTGTGGCTCGAAGTTTGGTATGGTGGCCAGGTATCGACAAAGACTTAGAAACACTGGTGAAACGCTGCAAGGATTGCCAGGAAAACCGACCCATGCCACCAGAAGCACCTGTTCATCCGTGGGAATGGCCCCAACGTGCATGGCAAAGGATACACGTAGACTTCGCCGGCCCGTTCCAAGGAAACATGTTTTTCGTCGTAGTCGATGCATTCTCAAAATGGCCCGAAGTTGTCCAGATGTCGACAACAACTGCAGACCGCACAGTGGATGTACTGCGTAGGATATTTTCAAGGAACGGTCTACCAGATCAACTAGTCTCGGACAACGGACCGCAGTTTGTCTCAGAAACCTTCCAAGACTTCATGAAGTACAACGGAATTCGTCATACTACGTCAGCTCCGTATCATCCGAGAACAAATGGGCTAGCAGAGAGACTAGTCCAGACGCTGAAACAGTCAATGCGTGCTTCGAAAGTGGAAGAAACTTCCATCACTAATCGTCTTGCCAACTTCCTACTCACATACAGAAGTTCGCCGCATTCAACAACAGGGGAAACACCGGCTAAGCTTTTCTTAGGACGTGAACTATGTACAAGACTCACACGACTGAAGCCGAATGTTCGCAACACAGTGGAAGCTAAACAAGAGAGCATGCATTACCGCACATCCGAACCCGTTCGACAGTTCAATACCGGTGACAAGGTTGCTGTGCGTGACTATCGCAGCAATAATGAGAAATGGGTGTCAGGGAAAATAGACTCAAAAACAGGACCTCTTTCGTACAAAGTGGAAATTACACCAGGGACAACATGGCGGCGTCGTACAGACCAGATAAGATCTGCAGATTTCACCAACTCTGCAGATACATTGATACATGATGATACATTGGCGGCCAAAACATCAGACCCTACCAAGAAACAATCACCAGAACTGACCCCTATACCGACATATGCACCCGCAGCAACTTCCGTGTCCGAAAAACGCTATCCAACCCGCACCACTCGAAATGTTCTGCCAAAACGTTACCAGTAGTAATAATAGACTGACAATTTTTTTTTATATGCATGCAGTGTTTGATTATTAAAAACTGTTATGTTTTGTGATTTTTTATGTTACATGTAACCAAGTAGTGCAAAAAAAAATGTTCACCTTTTTTTTATTCTTCTTGAAATGTGAATTTAGATTGTTCACAAGTCTAGTCAAAGTCTAGTCATGAATGTATTAAGTCAATATGCAGATGTCCATTAATATTGATATTCCTTCTACTAGTCAAAATTTGATTTTTTTTTTATTAATCATTGAAGTATGAACTATGTGTCCATCACATTTAAAGGGGGAGGAATGTAGTATTCCGGAATTCTGTAGACTTGTACCTTTTGGTTTTAAATGTTACTCAGGTACTTCCGTAATAAATAGTTTGTAACCGCATGGAGCTGTGTTATAAATCTCATTTATTCGAGTGAATACACAACAGTAACCACATACCATCCTGTCCTTAAGGAACTCAACGATGTTCTTAAAAAGAACCTCCCAATTCTTTACTCAAACAAAAGAACGGCTGAGGTCTTTAAGAAACCTCCATTGGCGGCCTATAGGCGCCCAAGGAACTTGAAGGATATGGTAGTAAGAACCAGATTAGACAACCCATTACCCAACGGGGGTTTTAAAACTTGTTCTGACAGAAAATGTCTTCTCTGTAAGCACAGCTCTGACACAGACAGTTTTAACAGCCCGGTATCAGGCCGCAGCTACAGAATATTAGGGAACTTGTCCTGTCAAACAGATAACTGCGTATATCTCATTATTCTCTTTAGAGAAGTGGACAAGCTTTCGCCTACATCCACTTCTCTTCGCAAGCCTTCATGTTTTGATTCTGGAAAACGTGTAAATCTCGAAGCGGTGACGGTCTACACTTCAACTGACATTTCGTCTAAAATACGTCTGAATGTACGTAATAGACGTGTTATATTAACAATTTTAACATAAATACACACAATTGTCACAAGAAAACTGACCTTTAAGTATTGTTAATCCAATTTCACAAGTTCTCCATCCCGGATTTAAATTATGTGCAAGTAACTCTTGAAGTATTCAAAAATCTCTAATTCGGATAAAAATGGAAACTATTTTTACAAAATAATAATGAAACAAGAGAAATCGTCTACTCTGTTTAAATTAACGAGACAGTATTTCCTCAAGTTTTGTTCAAATTCTTTTGATCTTTATTCTAAATCTTTTTTTCAGTTCTCGGGAGAGGTAGAGTTAATATCGTTTAAAAATAAAAGAAAATATTTTTTAGTATTGTCAGTGAGGAAGTAATGAAGTATTTTTTAAGCTCAAATTTACATCTAGATTGTATTTAAATAGTAAAAATAAGTATAGGTAATAATATTAATTTTGAATAATATGCTAAATCAAAAGTGAATTGTCAAAAACTTTTTTTGAACATTAAAATACGTCTTCACCAATTTTTCCAAATTATCCGACTTAAAATTTTCAATTTTTTCTAATAAGCTGTGGTAGATAAACATTAGTTTAAATCCGGGATGGAGAACTTGTGAAAATGGATTAACAATACCTAAAGGTCAGTTTTCTTGTGATAATTGTGTGTATTTATGTTAAAATTGTTAATATAACACGTCTATTACGTACATTCAGACGTATTTTAGTAAAATATCAGTTGAAGTGTAGACCGTCACCGCTTCGAGATTTACGTTTTCCAGAATCAAAACATGAAGCTTGCGAAGAGAAGTGGATGTAGGCGAAAGCCTGTCCACTTCTCTAAAGAGAATAATATCTCATCAGCTGCAAAGTTTGTCAAAAGCAGTATGTGGGTGAAACAGGAGATCTCCGCAGAAAAATCAATAATCACCGCTCGACCATCAAGATCAAGAAAATCGACGAACCTTTCCACCCCGAAGGTCACAAATGGGAGGACATGACAGTAGTGGTTATTGACCATAATCCAAGATGGACAGACGCTCAGAGACAAAGCAAGGAAAAGTTCTGGATGCACAGATTGAAGTCATTCCGCCCTAATGGCATTAACAAAATAAATAACTTCACCAGGATGAACGTGAACTAGATCAAATTCCTGATTGTGACAAACAAGAACATTCTCTCCATTTATTATATACCCAACAGTGTATCACTCAATTTTACTGTAGATTTTGTACAATCACGTGACGGTGTGATCCGACTTTCCGGATCACCACACTATGGTTTTCTGAATCCATATCAGCCCTCTCTGAAATTGATGACTTAGTACACAGAAACATGACGTTATTTTTCTTGCGCATCAAAAAGTCCCTTGACAGAATGCTTTGTTTAATGGAAAAATATTAAATAATTGATCTCAGAAGTTTTTAAAACTATATCTTGTTAGTTGTAAGGGGTATATAATAAATTTATTATTATAACAGTAACTTGATCCGAAGAGCCGTATCACGTCTCTTTGACAGGCGCGGATCATCAGATCAAACTCGACGCTTCGCGTCTCGTTTGATCTGATGATCCGCGACTGTCAACTCGACGTGATACGACTCTTCGGACTGTTATAAGTTACTGTTATAATAATATATATATAGTGTTAACTTTACAGTGAATTCGTATTATCAATTCCGGAAAGACCCACACACATATGTTTTGCTTACATTTTTGTTTATTATTTCTTTTATCCGATAAACAGTCCTCAAAACCTTTCCAAATTTATAATAGATCCAAATTCATATTTTAAAATTTCCCTTCTATATTATCTTTCTTTGTTTTTTTTTTATCATGAATGTTTATGCTATTTTGAAGGCATAAGACAGTGCAAGTTCAAGTTCAATTTATTCACCCAAACCAAAATATTGGTACATGGGGTTCATTAATAACATAATTATATACATTATATACAATCTGGTCAGAGGTACATATACAAAACAAAAAAACATGACAAATGATTGAAAAAGAAAATAAATAAATAAGAGAGGGGAAAATATATCAAGGAGAACATCATAAATTTTTAAAATAAACATACATAGTTTTTTCAGCATTTTTCGTTTTTGGTTGACTTTAGTTCCATGAATTTAATAACATTAGGTCTGTGGGAATAATAATTGCCCAGGTAATTTTTTCTTACATTAGCTAAAGTTTTACATTCTAAGATATAATGAAATTCATCAGCAGTTTGATTATTATTACAAAATGTACAGATTCCATCACACAGTGGTATACCATACCATACAAAATTCTGTAAATCTGTCCTTTTGAAGAATTATTTACGTCACAAGACCACTTTTGAATAATTGTTCTTGTAATATTTGTTTTACAGTAGCAGTTATCCATTTATAATTCATATTGACACCCTGTTCGTACCATACATTTGACAAATCACACATATTACATATTTTCTGTTTACAATCTAACCATGGGTTTGTTAATTTTCCATCACAGTACAGTTTAAACATATGTTTGTATAAAACATTTACAATTTATTTGGCGGGCCTGAAAAAAGCTTTGCCCAGTATGAAATCATTCTACAATATACCGAAATATACAGAGGAAAACGACCTGTTTCACCATAGACGATGTACGATGGCGTGGAACTTTTCAAATTAAATACATACTTTATAAACTTCAAGTGCAAACGCTCAATAATATCAAGGTTTTCATAGCCCCATATTTCAGAGCCATATACCGGTAGTAAGACCGGAACTACAACTCTATCAAAAAGGTCAAATTGACAGTCCACTGGTAGTTGGAATTGTCTAATTTTTCTTATAATGCCATACATCGCTTTTTGTGCTTGTTCATATAAGTGTTTTTTGTTTTACAAAAGGAACCTGTGCGTGAAAAAACAACGCCTATTTAAACTCTCTAGTATTTTCAATAACTAAGTTTTCTTTTTAACATAGGACCCTTTGAAAATACTAGAATCTTCGTTTTTTCGACATTCACTTTCAACTTCCATTGTAAACAATATGTCTGAAATTTATTGATTGCATGTTGTAATTCATCGGCTGATTCAGCCATAATAACAGTGTCATCCGCATAAAAGAGAATCAACAATTCATAATACATTAGTAATTCGTTCTCAATGGTTCTTGAAATACTTTGTATAAGCCTGCAATATTCTTGTTTAGTAAAAAATCTTCAAGATCATTAATATACATTGAAAATAAACAAGAGGCCCATGGGCCACATCGCTCACCTGAGCACATTGGCTTAGCAAAAGCACAAATCAGTTCAGTATTGAAAAGATTACCGGGAGGGGGGGGGGGCTTGTCAATATAACAAATGGCTTTGTTGTACTTGAGAAGATTTAAAAAAAAAAATTTCCCATATATTCCTTTGTAAAAATTTGATCCCCCATTGTGGCTCCTCCCTATCCCAGGGGTCATGATTTGAACAAACTTGAATCTACACTACCTGAGGATGCCTCCATATCAATATGACTAAACATAGCTTTTCTTTTCTTGAGAAGAAATAGTTTTTCTATATGTTCTTATGCAAAATTTTTGATCCCGCATTGTGGCTCCTCCCTATCCTAGGGGTCATGATTTGAACAAACTTGAATCTACAATACCTGAGGATGCTTCCATTTCAAAATGACTAATCATGGCTTTGCAGTTCTTCAGAAGATATTTTCCTATATATTTCTATTTAAGACTTTGATCCTCCATTGTGGCCCCACTCTATCCCCGGGGTCATGATTTGAACAAAATAGAATCTACACTACCTGAGGATGCTTCCATATAAATATGACTCATCATGGTTTTTCTGTTCTTGAGAAGAAGATTTTTAAAGGTTTTTCCTATATATTTCTATGTAAAACTTTGATCCTCCATTGTGGCCCCGCCCTACTCCCGGGGGTCAAAAATAGAATCTACACTACCTGAGGATGCTTCCATATAAATATGACTTATCATGGCTTTGCTGTTCTTGAGAAGAAGACTTTTAAAAGTTTTTCCTATATATTTTCTATGTAAAACTTTGATCCTCCATTGTGGCCCCGCCCTACCCCCAGGGGTCATGATTTGAATAAAATTGAACTTGCACTACCTGAGGATGCTTCCATATAAATATGACTCATCATGGCTTTTCTGTTCTTGAGAAGAAGATTTTTGAAGGTTTTTCCCATATATTTCTATGTAAAACTTTGATCCTCCATTGTGGCCCCGCCCTACACCCGGGGGTCATGATTTGAACAAACTTGAATTTGCACTATTTGAAGATGCTTCCATACAAATATGACTCAAACTGGCTTTTGCTGTTCTTGAGAAGAAGATTTTTAAAGATTTTTCCTATATATTACTATGTAAAACTTTGATCCTCCATTGTGGCCCCGCCCTACCCCCGGGGGTCATGATTTGGACAAATTTGAATCTACAGTACCTGAGGATGCTTCCACATGAATTTTATCTTTCCTGGCCCTCTGGTTCTTGAGAAGAAGATTTTTAAGATGCTATTAATTTTTCAGTAATTCTTTATTATCTCCCCTTGAAAAGGGCGTGGCCCCTCATTTGAACAAACTTGAATCGCCTTCACCCACGGATACTCTGTGCCAAGTTTGGTTGAAATTGGCCAGTAGTTTTGGAGAAGAAGTTGAAATTGTGAAAAGTTTACAACGACAACAATAACGCCGCCGACGACAACGACGACAACGACGACAGACAACGGACAAATTTCGATCAGAAAAGCTCACTTGAGCCTTCGGCTCAGGTGAGCTAAAAAGGTGAAAGATTTTCTCCCTGTCTTACTCGTACATTACAACTAAAAAATTCTGTGGACATGCCATTTATTTTCACCATAGATTTAACACCTTTGTACATATTTTGAATATATTGAAAACATTTACCATTTATACCATGAAAATGTAACTTGGTCCAAAGCCCATTCCGCCATACAGTATCAAATGCCTGTTTAAAGTCAACAAAGGCGCAAAATTACGATGGCCGACAGCGGCCGCCACTTTTGAATAGAAATATTGTCATTTTGTACAGCGCTTTTGTCAATTTTTGTTGACAAGTTACAACTCAACTAGTAATGCAATATGTACATGTACAATTCTTACACTGACAAAGTTCACCTGCGAAAAACATTAAAATTCTTTCGTGGGATATGAAATAAAACAGGTGACTTGAAAGAGATAATGTTCTATCAGTTCTTCGATAATATAGCAAAGGAAGTGAATTTCACACTTAATTAGTCTGGAGCTAGATTCTGTTTACGTCAAAAGTGCACCGCATTGTATGAAGAAATAATGACCGATACAAGTAAGTAAAAATAATCCTTTTACAAAAATTGTGAAGTTACCAATGATTTTAATGCATTTGCATTAATGTTCGTGAGACTAAACTTAGTACAATATTATACAAAAAAAATTTCAGCAAATGATTAAATATTTGTATCGTGTTTCTTTTTTTTTTCACGTATGCAGATAGTTTGTTACTAGAATACGCCGCCAAAAATATGAGCCACAAAGAAATTTCATTGGTGATGATCAAGGAGCATAATATACATTTGAGGTAAATGATATTCTCTATGTAACTTACATCTGCTGTTATTTATTTATAATAATAATAGTAATTATTTTTTTTGTTGCTGAAATTGGTTTGAGCTTGAACATTGTTTGTTATCTCCATATAATTTTGATTTGAACATATTTTATTGTATAATTAATGCAAAAGGAATTGGTAACAATTTCTTACAACTTAGAAAATTCTTTCCCTGTAATATATACAACAATTATAATTATAGTGATTGTAGAACCTACAAAATATTTCAAAGACACTTAAAGGTTCAACATTAACAAGTCTATAATGATGCATGTATATGAATACACAATGACAACAATGCTTGCCAAAAATAAATAAATAAATAACAGTAATAATAAACATGATAAACAAACATAATTTAAACAAAATCACCCATTGAATGGAATGAGGGTGTACATACTCAAGCATAGAAATTAAGAAGAGACATCAGCATGAATATATATGTAAATCGCATGACTTGCACGTATATATATGTAGCATACATGTCTGCGCTTCGTGAAATATGGCTACATAACAGATATGTGTAATTTAGATCTACACACCAAACCCAAAATAACAAAAAAAAAAAAAAAAAAAAAAAAAAAAAAATTGCAGAATTTGCCTTAAATGTGTACACATACCTGCATAAATTCGATTCGTACATATGAATAATAATATTTTAAGAATCTCCATGTACAATAATGTATGCTTAAACATTTTCTTTAATGATTTATTCGTTTTACTAATGTCATTATGCATTATGTTCAAAGCTCTAACGCGGTGGGGAAGCGTTTGCTACGGTGTGATTATCCACCAAGGCGAGGATCAACAGGGTACAGTGATGCAAAACTGGAACGTAAAATAAAGGTATTTTTCATTTACATGTATAATGTTCCCATAAATTATTAAGAATTTTTTTTATGATACATTTACCTAAAATATTGGATTAATATCATACGATATATTTTATTTAAAGTGACAGTGTGACGGACAAACGGGAAAATTGACAACAGTAGAATTTTTGCGTGACACATGCAAATTTTGTTCAGTTCTTGAAAATATTAGGTTTCAGAAAATTACAGGTTTCAGAACCTAAAAAATCTAATTTAATGGAGAAAAATAAGAGTAAAAAAAATCTTGGTATAACCCATCACAAAAATATTGCTTCATGTCTTCCTCTTTATTGTACGCATGCGCTGAAAAGTTGAAGAATTTACCATGGTTTCAATATTCCATAGATATAAATGTCGGATGACTGAGAATTTTGATACAATCTTCAAAAAAGATGATCATAACTTATTCCTTACAGTGTACTTCTGCTTGCCCGAATTCAATGTTGTTTACAAGTTTCACGCTAAAAATAAAGGACGCGTGACCTTGTTGACATTGACGATAAAAACAAAGCGATAGATACAACATTTGTTTTTCCGGCACTTATATTTTGCAGTTTTTTTTCTTGCTTTACAGTGGAGTTGAGTTGTCAAAACTTCGCTATATTCATATTTCACAGAAATCTTTTGTTTTGTGATACAATTTTCTTAAAAGAAAAACATCGTTTTGACTCATTATGCAACTTTAATGGCAATATCCCATACTTTTTACGATACATGCAGTTTTCATGGATTGTCTCCCATCTATTATCGTAGGAGCGGCCCATCTTTTTGTAGTTGTGTTAGGAATTGAGGCGTTATTTCTTTTTTCATTGCCTCGATGAAATAATTCTTTATTGATAACAAACATAGAAGTCATGAATAAAGGTTTTTGAAATTCGCTTTATACTTTGTCTTAATGGTTGTTATTAAGTTTTAATTTGTTTTCTTTTTCATCGAATATTCATTAATTTATGATTTTATAAAAAGTTGTTGCATGAACTGCTCCACAAGATGGGCATGCATAAGATATAGAAACAAAACGTAGTTAGTTTCCGGATATGAATTACAGTACCTGAAATAACTAATAAATTGTAAAAGTTTTTAAGAAGAAGTGAATTTTGTTTTGAATACATCTATTGCAGTTGCAAATGACACCCCGATTTTTGGACATTTCACATATATTTTAGAACATCGGCATCATCACATGACAAAGCTCCACGATATCAGTACGTGGAGTTTGTATTTCCTTTTTTGTCAGCAATTCAGACAGTATGTCATTATAGATATGTTTTGCATTTGTATTTGAGTCAAATAATTTTATGATCATACTATCCTTTTTTTATATCCATGAATTCATTTACTTTGTTTGATCAGACTGAAAATTGAAGTATAAGAAATTATATTTACATTTCCAATGTCTTTGTCCGAGATAAAATTACGAATTGTAAAAATACTTTATTTCTACATAAATCTACTGGTTCATCGATAGGCGCGGTTAAAAAAAAATCACGTGCGGGGCGGGACAAATAGAGACAGAAGCGGGGCTAATAGCACGGGAATTTGCAGAATCAGGAGCATGTAAATATAAGGAATAACTGTCAGATTTTTTGGATTCATGACGATGATCAATCGATTGGCTTGCGTGATAATTTTATGCATAAACGCCTTGGGCGCTTTTTGCAAATTATTGCCCAAGCCACTCGATTGATCACATCATGAATCCAAAAAATAAGACAGTTATTCCTTAAGCACAGAAAAAGTAAAGCAATGGAACAATTTTCAAAAGAAATGTACCATGTATTTTTTAATGTTAGAATAAAAAAATGAATTATATATATATATATATATATATATATATATATATATATATATATATATATATATATATATATATATATATATATATATATATATATATATATATATAATTTAATTTTTTAAAAATATAGTTTGAATATCACATTGATTATATCTACTTGCATTTCAATTTACAGGACATGCTACAATCTTCGCCACCGACAGTTGGCTATAGACATATGACAGACAAGCTCAGACATCTAAATATACCAGTTCGCAGGTACATTATTTTTTTGTAAAGTCATAATGATTTTATAGCATTTATATTTTAGTCAATTAGTCAAGAAGCAAAACTTTACTTCAAAAAGTTTAAACTTGTTTTCTAGCTTCCCTCTTAAACATCAATACAAGAAGAATCATTTAGACTCGAGTTATGACGTCTTTTCTGACTTTATTGTATGATTGTATTATAGAACTTATAAATAACTATGTTTTAGTCATTTAAAGTTGGCATTGATGTAAAACGGTGTACAAACGTTCATCATTTAGTGAACCCCCATTTTTTTTTTATTAAGGGGAGGGGCTTGCAGATTGTGGAAATAAATATTTTTCCTCCAAAATGTTGAAAATAAATTTTCTGTCCTAGACTGGCGATATGTCCTCGGCTAGAGTTTCGGTTTGGCATGAAAATACATGTAAATAATCTGACTCGAAAAAGAATTGCCACCGGGCCCTTTCAGAATCAACTAGTCGTCCCCTTAAGTTTTCTATAATGCCTTTAACAGTTGCCACATTATGCATAGTTAAATATTTTTATGCAATCAAGTCCACTTTAAAATTTTATCTTATTTCAGAGATAAAGTAATGGAAATTATGAGACGAATTGACCCACTCGGTGTTGATTTTCGAAGACGCCGTCGCATCAAACGAAAAATATATTATTCACAGGGTCCAAATTATATATTGCATGTTGATGGGTAAGATGATATGTCAGGTCATGTAAAACTGATTAATATCGAAAAGATTAAATTCCAAATCTCCTTCCGCGTCGGGGAAAATTTTTCATCCCTTGGAGACTAACATAATCAATGTTGCCCTCAACTCCAGTCAACTTTTGCAAAATGATCATCGCCCATTCCATCCCCCAACCCCCACCCCTATATGTTATTTCTCTCAACTAAGGGATTCCTTGACCTTTCATTTTCTGTCATCCCTTCATTCTAATTTAAATATATTGAGCTCGAATACTGTTTGTTATCTCCACATATTTCATTCAAAGAAAGCTCACAACCATTGTAATGTCACTTTTTCAGTTTATAAATAGAATGAGTTTTAAATGAAGAAATGCTCAAGAAATCAAGAATATCTTTTGTTTAAAATCAATTATTTGCACACTTACAGATATGACAAATTAAAACCGTTTGGATTTCCTATTCATGGATGCATAGATGGGTAAGTCAAATTTTGATTTAATTAACTTGTTCAATGACTTTTGTCAAGGACCTGTGCACAGCAGGCACTTCATTTCTCTTCCTGACCTTAAAATATACTTCAGTAATAGATTTCATTATATACCAGTGGGCCAATTTCAAGCTAACTTCCCACCAGAATCCTTTGGTGAAGAGAATTCAAGTTTGTTCAAATAAAAGGATAATAAGGACTTAGTTTAAATTTCATGGCACCTTACAAAAATCTTCTCAAGAGTAACTGAACCAGAAAATATGAAACTTACATTGAAATTTCCTGACTTAGTGTAGACTCAAGTTTGTTCAAATTGTGACTCACGGGGTAGGATAGGGCCCCCCATGGGCCATCAGATGTTTACATAGGAGTATATAGGAAACAAAACATTTAAAATTCTTCTAGTCAAGAACAGGAACGCCATTGTAAGTCATTTTATATGTAAACACCCGCAGGTAGTGAGTATAGATCCCAGTTTGTTTAAATCATGCTCCCCTGTGGGTAGCATGGGGCAAGAATGTGCGATGAAAATGTCTACATAGAACTATAGGGGGAAATCACTGAAAATAATTTTCTCATAAACAGCAAAGCCATGACTAGTCATATTATATGAAAGCATTTTAAGATAGTGTAGATTTAAATTTGTTCAAATCATGACCCCCAGGAATAAGGTGGGGCCACAATGGGCGATCAAATGTTTACATAAAGTATAAAGGAAACACCTTTAAAAGTTTTTCTCAAGAAACAGCGAAGCCCAGGTCAGTCATATTTATATAGAATCATCCTCAGGTAGTGTAATATGGGAAAAAATCTGCTGGTGAAAAAATAGCAGGGCCATAGTGGTTCAGGTAAGCATTGTGGCCCATTGGCCTCTTGTATGAGAGTTATATGGTTGTTTTTCAAGATGATACGTTATTAAAATGATAGTGAAGGTGGAGGTATACCTTGTGGAAGTGTTCTTTGATAGCGATGTCTGAAACTCGCCAGTGCTGTAATCATCTTTTCCAATTACAAATACCTAGGTTTTCACGACGAATTATGTGGCTTGAAGTAGGGCCTTCTAACAATGATCCAGAGATAGTGGCCTGCAATTTTGTCCAAACTGTAGCGGCTTTGAGAGGTATCAAATAATATTACAAACTTTCTATTCAGTTTCTGTACTTGCAATCATGCATATATTCTGTATGAAAATTCATTATTATATAACATGTATAATAGGATGCCCAAGAATACTACAAAGTGACCCGGGAACAGAAAACATAACCATGGGTGCTCTTCAGTGTTTGTATCGAAATCCAGAACAAGATCAGTCCACGGCAAGAGACTGTTATCGAGTTACCAGATCAGTTTTCAATCAGGTGCGTGATTGGTCAACTATGTTGTACGTCATTGTAAAGCTTTGATCATTTCTTTATGTCCATTGTCAGAAACAAAATTCACACAGTCTATATCACATTAAACCACTCGTCCATTTCATACCAAAAAAAAAAAAAAAAAAAAGAAAAATTCAACCTGGATACCTATGATGTAAGCACCATGCACACCATATGGAATTTGATGTAGTACTACAGTCTGTCGAGATAGAAGACAATCTAGAATTACTTAGACTGTGCATCCTGGTAGAATTTTATCTCCTTCGAGTGACCTGTCTTATGTACATGTGTGTTTTATAAGAAAGGATTTTGATGGATTTCTCCTGTGGAAATTGTCTGTCTAATATCGTGGGATATACAAAAAAAATAAGGAAAAAAAGAACTAAATCCGAAGTCTCAATAGAGCAATCCGAAGTAACTGTCAAACAGAAGTAAATCGAATATCCAAGAAATTCACGTACATTATTTTCACAGAGAATTGAGGCATGGTGGAGCATGATGCGCCGGCATGAAATGGAATGGTGGATATCTTTTTTCAAGGAATTGGAGACTGATGGTTTCTTTCGTAAAGATGTGATAAATGATGTGTAAGAATTGGCAAATAATATTCTTTATGCTCATTGACTTAAACATATACGGAATAATAATGTTGAGAAGAGTTTATATAGTAAATGCTCTACATAATTATGTTTCCAGGTATTCATTGCGATTTTGCTTTATGCCAGTTCTACAAAACGTCCTGGATGCGGTAAAAGAACAATGGAACAATCACCCAATAGCATACAACAGACACTCTGCTTGTCCACATGGTCGTCCAAATGTACTTTATATACTGCCAGAGGAAAAGGGTACTACACTTAATGCTTGAAGTTCATGCATAAAATAACCTCTTCTAAAAGAGGGCTTTTCCCTGCCTTTAATGTGAAAGAAATGCACATAAATTAGGTAAAAAAAATGCTATCAAGTCACTTCCCTCGACATTCACAATGAAAATTTAAAAAAAAATGCAGTTGAAATTCTAAAACACAGTGAAAGCGGATAGGGTATGTGCTTGTTAATTAAATATCAAACCGTCCCAATTCTTTACCTTTTCAAAACTAGGTGCAATTTAAATACATGTATGTTGATATTTACAGGATTCTCTGATTGCATTCACCCCGTTTCTGAAGAAGATATTAACTTCAGCAAACTGCAGTGCAAGGTTCCAACTAGAAGTGGATCTTTGGAATTTGACAATTATTCTAATGCTTTGTTTGGACGAAAAGGGTGGAGTGATGCAACTTCCTGGCAAGAAGCACTTGAGCAATATTTTGAACTGGTTGCAAATAATATGAATTAATCCTATTTTCAACTTTTTCCTGGTGTTTGTTTTTTTCTTTTTTTTTTTTTTTTAAAATTTCCGTGGGATGCAAAATAAAAACTGATAATAATAATAAAACAGCATGCTCAATTGAGAAAATTTTTATTTATTCATATTTTGTTCGCTGTTCAAACCAGAGGCCCTTAGGGCACAACACCTCTTTAGACCCATGTTGTACAGAGAAGAAAAAAAGGATAGGAATAGAAAAATGTTAACCACCGTGTTCTTCCAAGGTGTATTGATAAAAATTCGGGAATGTCAGAATATACTCCAACACAGAATTCTTTTCATCATGATATAGACCTAGAGAAACACAGGACTCTTTAGCAGTTCATTTCTACAAATTTTTTTTATACTATTGACGATTATTGTATACATGCAATTGGCATTGGGAAAAAAATACATTGTGATAGTATATAATGTCGCTTACCATTACAATCATGAACGAACACAAAAACCTGAACTTGAATATATTTAGGAAAGTATTAAAAAATTTATTTTAAAATTTCACCACAAATAAAAAAATAATTCGGAAATATTAAAAGAACAAATTGCAGTCATTTTGTACAGCATACAATAATTCGGAAATAAAGACCATATAGTTATACGAAAAAGATTCTTCATAGGTAAAAAGGAACTATATGTTTTGAGGATAAGGTCTTAAATTGTTTAAGCTAATTAGTTATTTTTGTACTTAAAAAAAGGGTCTGTCCCAGGGAAGTATTTTGCACCCTGGCATTTTTTTTTAAAGAAATACATTAATTTTTTTAAAGATAATTCTCTGAAAAATCTAACACAATAAACGTTCAGAACCCTGACATAGTTGAACATTAACACGTTTTCCTCATGCTTCATATTTTAGTTTTTCTTAATCCCAATCATTGCTCCTTTATAACATCCCTTTATAACATCTGGGTCATTGTTTCAACTTGAAAAAAATATTACAGATGAAACACACAATGTATTCGATGAGAGGTTGAAGATGATATTATGCAGAGTTTACAACCACATTGTCATTTGGGCCCTTTGGCGCAATTTTTCGACCAAAATCTGTAATATAATTTTTAAAAAAAGTCTGTTTCTCCTTTTTCGACACAGTCATTTAACAACAGAAAGATAGGTAGGATTTTTTAAAAAGATACATGCAACGTTTTATCATTAAAATTTATCATTACTATAAATCACTCATCATCACAAGGCTGACTGAATGACCTATCTAAAATAAAATCAACCCGATGAAAACAGATATGACATGAAATACGAAGTGTTTGTGAAACACTAATGCCCCTGTATGGTAGATCAACACCAATTTTAATTTTTTTTATGTACGTCAAACTCCAAGGTCAAGACGTTAAAATTATTGGTACGTAAAAAAGTCCTTGTCACAAGGAATACACATGTGAAACATGAAAGCCTTAACCCCAACCAAAGTTATAAATATGGTTATAGTTTTTGCGGACAGTCAGACCAAAAACTATATACCCCGAATTCTTTGATTATGGGGGCATAAAATAAAAATTCCAATGAAAAGAGGAATATAAACCTTAGCGTAGGGTCAATTTTTGTTGCTTGGTCGACAAAAGGGTAAACACGCGATATTTTAATTAAAACCAGTCTGACATGCATATGTAGAGTATGTGTAAAACACGAAGAGAGAAACGAGAAATGAAAATTGAATATAATTAAGGAATGATAAAAACCAATTACCTCAAAATGTCAACTGAGGGGACAGCTTTTGCCTTGATTTTATTTTGTTGGAGAAGAGGCTGAGTGAAATTAAAACATCGACTTAAAACACCTGACAGATTTAATTAGATATCTACAGCAGAAAAGTACATGTTTAACTGGTAAGAGACGGATCACCTCAAATTATTATCTGATTGTTACATAATCAAAGAAACAAAACGTTAAATAAAATATTTATACGTCTGTTTATCAATAACATATATATAGTACGGAAAGCTATTATAACATTGACATTAAATTTCTCTTATGATATTACCAGATTTCTATATCACAAGGATTATCTTGGTGGCAGTAAAATCTGGTAATCTGCATCAATTGATTCTTTTTTGACAAAGGTATAATTAGAGTTTTAAAATAGTTTGGACTATTATATAGTATGCCAGCGGAAATACGTTCAATAAGTTTATCACTCAAGATATCAGTTGATGACTTTATTATTTTAAGAAAAAGGTGGGTAAGCATTTCTTTCGTGTGATAGTGTTGTATGAATTAAATCTGTCAAGATTTTACGTTTTTTCAGTGTGGGATACTTGTGCGGGTCGCTGATAAATCTGACCTAAGTAAGATGTTTTCGATTCGTAGTTTAACCCAAAATGGGTGTTAACAAATGCCAAATCGTACATTTCAAAGTTAACTTCCGAAGGAAGCAATAGTCTATTTATACATGTTGTCGCGGTTGGAAACCGCCCCTCTTCCAGCTGGAACACAATATTGTTGGCTGTATAGCATATCCCAACACAGGTATTTCTCTTGCTCCTGTTACGAAAGCTAGAATGTTTTCCAGACTGACCTTGTCACCCCGTCTTCCAGCTGAAAAAAATTATACCTTTAAATTAACATTTTTACTTTAATATGATAAACAAAAAGTACATAATTTTTAGGTGCATTGTTTATTCGGAATACCTAACAACAGCGGATAAATTCGAACTCTTCTTTTTTTCCGTCAGAGAATCACTGAACACTGCAGTACGTACCGTAGACATCTCTGACGTATTTGAGGAATTGTCTATACATGTATATTGTTTCTTCAACCCTCCTCCTATTAGTCCCTTCCTCGCTGAACTTGACTTCGAATGTTTTGATAAACTTTTGTACGGTGAGTACAATATTTTCAATTCTTCGAAAAAGGAACTTCAGGGTTCTTTTGCCCCTCATCAACTGTAAAACATTGTTTTATGTATATACTAATTTTTTTTCTAAGGACATGTACCAGCATCATTTAAAAAGGCATAATCTGTATATTCAAAGAACGACATGTAATCAAACTACCAGGAATTAAATCAGTATTTAAAAAGCATTCAATATAATTACATGTAGTTGAATAAACATCTTTAAATAAATGTAAGCTTTGAATTGTAAATTTTTTGGACTATCATTGAATCATAACGCACACGTATTTCTAACGCGCTATTGAGCGGAATTTAAATTCCACATCGTTCACAGGTTTCAGTGATATGCATTTTTTATGGACTCATAACAAACCCCACAAGGATTCAACGGGAAGAAGCCAGTTGAAATGCTTTTTGACGAGAAAGACGTTTCTTACTAATACAACTATGTTTTTAAAAATATTCCTATTTCAATATGGAATTGGAATATAAATTATATCCTTGTCCGCATCCAAACAGTGATTTTTTTTTTTTTTTTTGGCAAGGTAATCTGTTAGCGAAGCGACATGCTTGTGATTCAATCTGGAGTGGAGTCACATAAATAGATATGTCAGCAACCTACGTGGGCTAGCTCTGTTATAAAAAAAAACACATGGTACGCAGAAGAAAAAATTTTAATTGATTTGAAATAGCTCCTCCCCGTAATATGACCCAGACTACTTTTTTTTATTACTGAATTTTCTCCAAACTTAACCTAGCGCCCTATCAGTGTACCATAAATCTTGGGTTGCTGAAACAATAACGAGAATGACTTGATAACTTTGTGGGGATTTTTTATGCAAGTGTGTGCATTGTTTGTTCACAACTAACACAGATTAAGAATACATTATTTTGAGAGAACATATAGTTATGGTGCTTCACTTCTATTTAAGCTTTTATAAAATGACCAAGAAATTAGCTATAGAAGTGTTTTGCTCATTTTTAATGAAGTAAGCAATCATTAATATCTAATTGTAAACACTTAAACTTATTTAATTTTTGCACTTATTTTCTTGAACCCTTTTAATAATGCCAAACAAACCCACAAAATCTGATCGGTAACGTGTTATTTTACAGCATTATTGTGCTGTGCGATAAATTTGACAAATGATCGACGTTTATAGCCATGGGAATTACCTAAATGTTATAAAGTTCAGCAGTTGTAAACAGCAGAATCTTAATAAATAGATGGACTTGTTTATCTTAAATATTTGGTCAATTTATTAGCATAATCTCTTTGATGTTTCATGTCCAGATTCATTGTTGATATTTAGACCTTTTAAGCTGAGGGTTTAAGAGAGCTAATGTTAACTTGTCATCGTCTTTTCTAGAATCACTGGCCAATTCATCTGACTGGTCATACTTCACATTAATGTAAAAAAAAAAAAAAAAAAAAAAAAACATAGCTCTAAGCATATTAGATATCTCCCCTATTGTGACCGTCTACTCGATCCATCTAGTTATGTTATTAGTCCCCTACCGGTGAAACCGGAGGGGACTATAGGTTTCCTCTGAGTCTGTCCGTCCGTCTGTCTGTCTGTCCGTCCGTCTGTCTGTCTGTCTGTCCCTCTGTCTGTCTGTCAGTCTGTCCCACTTGGTTTTCCGCACTTTTTTCCTAAATGCTTGCAGATATTGAGCTGATTTTTGGTATGTGAGTGTATTTTGATGAGTTACAGATCAAGTTTGAATTTCCTTCCGCTTCATTGATTTTTGACGGAATTACGGCCTTTTCAATTTTTACGGGTTTTCCGCAATTTTCTTCTAAACGCTTGTAGATATGGAGCTGATTTTTGGTATGTGGCTTTACCTTGATTAGTTATAGATCAAGTTCGCATTTCGTCCCGCTTCATTAATTTTTGACAGAATTATGGCATTTTCAATTCTTAACGGGAACCAGATTACATGCACTTGCCGGTAGGGGACTAGTATTGCTAATGCAATACTCTCAGAATGCTTGTTGATACGGGAATAGCTGAGTGTATATGCAGATGTTTTCACACTTGTATTAATGTCGCAACAAAATCAGGTCTATAGTATAATGCTTTACAACACATTTGGAATTGGGTTCACTTCCTTACCATGCACATCTAAATTCCGTATTTTATTTCGCTTTTTAATCTTGTAATTTCTTCTTCTTTTTTTCATTTAACAATTTTGTTCTTTATTTTGTAAATTTAGTTATTTTATTTATATTTTTTATTTTGCACTATTGGGCTTTCGGAATTAAACGACTAAAAGTGCGTTGTGAATAATTCACGGTAAAACGAGTCGTAAATAATTTAATATTATTAAAAGCGGGAAATTTCATAATTTAGAGACATTAGTAACCAGCAGGCAAACACTATAAAATCAAAGATGTACCTGAATCAGCCCTGTCTTTTCCAGTCCCCGGACGAACTGGTCTTTTTGCTCTGATTCCGGAGATTGGAAGAGCTGATCCAGAAAGTCAGCTAATGACCCTCCTTGAATAGCACTCAGACCTGGAATTCAGATAAATAAAGAAGGAAAATAGCAATTTGCACATCTATAAGGTAAATATATATGTAACGTCCGAGCAATTATCAGATAAATTAATTAGTCCATTTCTTATTGCAGGTAGCAATAATATGTAAAATATAAGTAAACGCTCAATGCGTAATCCAGGTATTTAATCGCTCCCGGCGATTTACTCCTGCTTTGGAAATCAAAAGTTAGTATCGGGTTAAATTTTATTTACACATAATCATAGTTAAGAATCATCCAAAATCAACACAATAAAACACTGTATAATTAATCCTGGAACAATTTTTGAGCGAAGTATCTCCCAACAGAACTATATGAAAAAACTGTCCTCGTATCAAATAAGTACCCGTATATATACTAAATGACCATCACTCCTAAGGAGTGATGGGGTATAAACAAATGACCGTCACTCCTAATGAGTGACCGGGAGTTATATAAATACTGCAGAATATTAAATAAACAAATAAAATAATAAATTTAGAAAAAGGCTGACTTAAAAATACGTGACATATAATAATGCTGTATGACCTCCTTTTTGCTTAAAAATAGATATTGAATCCTTGTTCGATCATTTTTGCAAGATTTTTTGATATATCTCGGTATTTATTTTCTGCCATTATTGTTATTTATGCCAGGGTAAAAATAGTTAACTTTTACATTAATCCGTTGAGTTATTCTAAATTTTAATTTTGACTAACCTATTGTGATTCCAGCGTAATAATAGTAATAACGCGCCAGTGCCTCCTCGTCTAAGTGCAAGGTGACTATACCATTTGAAACTGACACAAGTTTCTCTTTGATGGCAGTGAGCATCAATTCGAAAAATTCCCTCCTAGGTCCACCATAATCTTCGGCGTTCTCCCCATGGAAGTTTACTTCCAAGGGATATCTGAGGTTTTCAAGATGCTGCAACTCCTCAATGGCATCCTGGAATATGTCACCGCGACTAACAAAAATAGAGCAGGTCTCTCCTTCGATGACCACCGACTCGTGGGATATATCCAGTGGCCGTCCCCTCATGTAGATGGACTGATATTCTTTAAGAATTTCCACTGGATCAGAGGACTGTGTTCTGGAAAAAAAAAATATATCAACTGTATGTGAGTGCATGGAAGTTCGGAATGAAGCATTCATTGAAACATGAATTAATACATGTAACTTTTAATTCAAACATACAAAACATGTGATATTTTAGCAATTTTTTTTTAAATGCATACCCATATCTTGTTTACTTTTAATTGTTTTCTTAAAGTATTGAAAATAATAATGTCAGTTAGAACACTTACTTTAAAACTTTTTCCGCCAAATATGACGGAATTTCTGATGGCATTGCATATGATCCCGGAACAGGCTCCTCCATGTCTATGGATTCTGTCACTCTACAATTAACAAATACATACATATTCATACATATATGAATGTCATGGTAATCGGTGCATATTTTAAACATTTATATTCACTTTTCCGAAACTATTTTTATCTATTCCTTAAGTAATAAGTTCTGATACAAAAATAATAAAAGACTATTAATTATCCGATTTATAAGTTTGACTAACCTAAAGAGCCGAAGTGTGTACGAATATATCATTCCCATTGTTATAGATTGCATACAATGAAATTGATCTTTACTCGATAGATAACTTTTTGAAAATAACCTGTTTTTCTCCCTAAAACGTGTCAGAAATTAATTTAAGACAATGAACAATATGAGTTGTCAACAGTTCATTAATCGCAGTGAATGTCTGTTATGGCCACGGCCCTCTCTTTTTGGCATATTTACGAATAGTCATGATTGAAATTGCCAACTTATGTTAAATGATTTGTTAAAAAATATCCATGCTCTGGCCATAGCTATATGCATACTTAACCCTCATATAGTGGCGTTGAATAAGGCATATTATAAAACTTGGCCTGGCCCTTCTGACCTGGCTTTGCCTCAAAGTTGGCCTGGCCTCTATTTTGGCCTCTAATTTGGCTCCAGACCTGGTCTCAAAAGTTGGCCTGGCCTCAAATTTGGCTTCTGTAAAAAATTGTTGGCCTCACACACCAAAAAAATTTCTTTTTCAGAATTTTGATTGATTTTATTGATATTTTATTGGTTTCAGTTTTCAAAGTTAAAACAGATAAATAATATATTTCTGTTGATTTTTAAATGTGTACGTTAAAATAATCATGATCCACCACCATCTGATTTATTTTATTGATTATCGATCAATCAGTTCTCATAGATTTCTTATTAATATGATTTGAAAACATTTCATACTGACGCACTACCAATAGTCTTGCTTGATTATTTACAACAGTGTTTCAAAGTTTATTTTGTATTTTCCAAAGTATGTACATTGAAAACAATCTCAAGATATATTCCAAAGGGACCAGGCCAGGTTTTATAGTATGCCGTTGAATCATTCACAGTATGGAGACAAAATGTCTTTGATTAAATTTATTTGAAGGGTTCTAACCATACAGCATACCAAAGAGGTTTCTTCGGTTAAATAATGATTATGAACCCTATCTGAATACTGACCCAGTTTCAGTAGTCCCTTTTTATTTTCATCTTCTTTAGGAGTGGAGGTCAAAGGCAATATTTCTGGTAAATCATCGGAGGACGAGGAATCGCTGATGATTTCAATATCCTCAGAATGTTGATTTGCCTCATAGTCAGCTTAAAAGATTCATCGTTGGAAACATCATTACCATTGTATTTAATATGCAGGTTATAGTTGAGGTTTGTGGAGCTCTTGAAAGTGTGCCAATATTTTAGTCTTTATACGTAAACCATTTTCCCCCTCTCTCTCTCACTTTCAAATACCTTTCGCTCAAAATAATTTGGAATTGTGCTATGAGTGTAAATTGGTGAATACAGTATTCCCTTACCTTTCGTACACAAAAATAATCTAAGCCTATCGAATCGTCTTTGAGGGTCAATACTGTCCCTGTAACCTTTAATTGAGAAGGGTTCGTCGGATCCAGGAATTTTGTTTACTATAGAACCATCCGGATATAATAAGTGGAATAGCTCATTTGATTTGTATTTTTGTCTGAACACTCTGTTTTGATCAGAAAATTTCTCAAAGGCTGCATTCTTTATATCATCTGACACGTTTCCTTCCTTGGAGAAAGGTCCAACTATCACCATTCCCCCGCATCCAGACAGACTAAGCGCAGACATCTTACAAAACACCCCATTTTTGAAATATCCATTTCCAACAGAAATCTGAAAAGGAATCAAATGTAACAGTTCAAATTTTTGGTCACTCCAAATAAATTAATACCTACTCGTAAACATCAATATTCCAAGATATGTCTGCACAGAACTACTTGTAACACGACTACAAGTTCGAAATGCAATTACAAAATGTACACGGATGGTTATTTCTACGATGGCCGACAGCGGCCGCCACCTTTGATTAAGAATATTGTAATTTTGTACAGCGTTTTTGTCAATTTTTGTTGACAAATTACAACTAAACTGGTAATGTTATATGTACATACAAAGGTTTACACTGACAATATACACCAGAGGAAATCATTAAACTTCTTTCAAGTGATATGAAATGTAGATACATAAAACAGGCGAGGTAATTCTAGATTAGTATTGGCTTCTAGCTAGATATGCTTCCTCGACAGATTGTAGTAATTAATTTAAAAAATCCCACGTTGGTGTACGTACTAGTCACATCATAGATAACCATTTTTTTCTGGGTCTATAAGAAATTTGATTTTTCTATATAGTGGGACGTGACGATGTCTTTGGTGTATGAATTATTTTTTTATTAATGTGCACAAAATAATTCATCATAGTACATGTATAGCTATTTTAATTGGTCGTGACACATAGAAAAATAATTAGTCGACCAGGTGGAATACTTTTGAGGCTGCGTTGGCCTTTAAAAGTGTTTCAAACACTTGATTATTAATTTTATATATTTAAGGAGCAAACACAGACTCCCACATTTAAGGTTGACATTTTATTCTTGTTAAAAAAACGGGTATATTTCCGTATCTAAAGTTTTGTTTTTGATACAATCCAAAAACTTTAGACTGGATGCTCTCATGTATAGCTGCTAAATCCTGTTGCTCTACCTCTGCATAATTGGTAGAATCGAGCTGTCTCATAAACTACATGTATGCGATACAGTACCAACCAGACCCAACCTGACACCAAAGCAGTCCCAGAAAGCAGTCCCCGGGACTGCTTTGGGACCGCTCTGGGACTGCTGTGGGACTGCTCTGGGACCGCTGTGGGACTGCTCTTGGACTGCTGTGGGACTGCTCTGGGACCGCTCTGGGACTGCTCTGGGACCGCTGTGGGACTGCTAAAGCAGTCCCAGAAAGCAGTCCCCGGGACTGCTCTGGGACTGCTTTGTGTCAGGTTGGGTCTGGCTGGTACTGTATATTGATGTGTATCCATAACAAAACTGTATTTATCCACATAATTGTGATAATCCTTAGATTTTTTTTAAGATGCAGCAAGAAAGAAAATGACAAATGACAATTTTACATCTAACATCTAGGGTACGATATCTCAGACTAATTAAGAGTGAAAAATCATTACAAAGCACCTTATCTCTTCCAAGTCATCTGTTTTATGTATGTTAATTTCATATCACAAGAAAGAATTTTAATGTTTTTCGCTGGAGGAAATTGTCAGTGTAAAAACTGTACATGTACATTTAACATACCAGTTTAGTTGTAATTTGTCAACGAAAATTGACAAAAATGCTGTACAAAATGACGGTTTTCTTAATCAGAAAGTGGCGGCCGCTATTTCTCTCTCCCCCCCCCCCCCTTAATTTTGTTTCAAATACGAAATAAACTTGCCATGACTTTATCTTGCTTTTTGCTCTTCTCATTTACGTGAACATGTCTGCTTGGCTGTCTAGATGCTAGTTGCATTCTGTACGACTGAAACATTCCAAATCTCGAAGAATTGTCTGAACAGAGAAAAATACAAACTTGATTTAACGACTCGATGGGGACTAAATAACTTTACAATGAGGATCTTTGACATTTTTGGATAGTAGAGGAATTGCTTTTATTAATTAACACTTTAGAAATAATTTGTCCCAAAGTAATTTACATCTTACAACAAACATTAATAGAAATAATAATAGAATCCAAGTGGATGTAGGCTATGTCTGTCCACTTCTCCAAGGAGAATATAATGACACAGTTTATTCTACCGAATAAAGTAGATTTTAAAAAAAATGATGTTTCTTGTGTCCAGGTTCTTGTTTGTAAGTCATGATTTTATTTTGCTGTATGTACTTGTATCTGTCTAATACTGTACGTATTTTACCTATCCGTAGTTGCCGAAATCCCCAAAAATTAAAAATGAATGGAGTTCTTATAACCTGATATATTTAATTTATGGATTAGTATTTACATCATCGGAATATTTAATCCATTATTTCCTATGAAAATCATGGCTATTTATCAATCAGTAAACGCCGTTTTCAGGCCACCTGTATAAAATCTTAGATAGTGTGCTTTAACTGCTTTTCAATCAATGAAACATACAATGATGTACCTACATGCAATATTGAACTTACTTTATAGGAGTATTTATAGAGACATAGATATAATCAATAAAATGTTTTTCTTTGATGGCTTATGCGGGTTGTGTATTTTTTCTGTTACAGCTACAATCGTGGATTCCAGTTCCAACAATCAGAGAAATTTTTTTTATTGTTTTTAAAAGGCGACTTTTTATTGTAAAAAAGTTATTGAATAAATATTATTTAAACTAGAAATTAAGGATTTTTGCTTTTGATAAAGATTAAAATGCATGCCTATCATCCAATCATACAGAGTATTACAAGTGAAATAGAAAAACGAGTAACGACCTCCGTTAAGGAAATCACATTGAATAATGGGATTGATAAAATAAAGCTCCTGGTTCATATCAAAAGTGTACACACTTGACAAAGATACTGGTCCACTGTTAACAACCAAATAAACTCGTCCTGACACTTGCCATCCGCCATTTGGTTCCAAGAAGACATTCTCTCGACAAAGTATATGGTGTTGTTTATCATCGTGATCTTCTTTAAACCTGACAGAAATTGCATTTGGAAATGCGCTTCCTGTTCGAAATGAAATGTCTAGCTTTTAAGTACGTTGTGCACTTTTAGAAAAATTCATTTCTTTATTACATTGAAAGAGTTAAAATATATATAAACATACGTAAGTCCTCTAGAGTTAGCTTATTATCTTCCGGGATTGGAAAATAAATTAATGTTTCCTCTTCATCATCCAAGCAGCGAATTGGAATATTAGACCTGATAATTATACATAAGCATAAAGAATTAATTAAAATAAAGTTATGGGGTTCCAACTTGTTATCTGATTGGTGTTTAAAGGTAAACATTTTTAAAAAAAAATTCTTAATCTTTTAAATTTAATAAGGCTGACTGTAATATTAAGCAAAAACTTTTGTTCCAGAATGATGTTTCTATAGCAATAAATATCTTGGACTTCATCTAACTGTTTTCATGCAGCAAGATCAGGCTCCGGGGCCATAAAACTTAGATGAGCTCACTTTTGGTTTGAACATATTTTATTGTAATTTCTAATTACAAAGGGATTGGGCACAAGTTCTAAAAACTTATTACGCCCTCTCCCTACATGTAAATTACAAAGATTAAATTAGTTGAATATGTACATTCAAAGTATTCAATATTTGCAAAATTAACAAATCAATGCATTTAAAAGAATCATGCATATAATTTTATAAATACATGCATATATAAATAAAAATATTTATGTTAATACTAATACTAACATGTGAATCTGCCAGAATGTTTGATAAATGTTTGAACAATAGAGAAAAGACATTCATTCTTCACAGCACTCAGTGATTCTATACCCCATAATAAGACATGTGTATCTAAAATGTGAATTTTATCAAATAATAAAAAAATATCTAAAAATTCCTTTCTGGCTTTTTTATACTTTTGACATACAAAAAAATAATGATACGCACATGAGTATAAAGGGCTTGAGATTAAATTGCGTCTGTAAAGGTCATTATTTAATGAACAATTATGTCGAAGTCTGGTCTGGAGAACATTCAGTTGCCAGTTACCATATTCAAAATATGTTGATGGGGCAGATTTTTTAATACTTATTTTAGATTTAAAATTTGACATCAATTGTAAGTTTCTTTTTTCAAGTGGTAATGAGTTCCATTCATTAACTACAGTAGGAATAAACGATGACTTATTAATCTGTAATCTACATTTCGGAATATCTTAATTTTGAACATTTCTAGTAGAATAGTTATAAGTATTACGTCGCATATCTGGAAGTATGTCCATAAGATAATCCGGTACTAAATTATCATACATTTTAAAAATGCTTACTTTTGATCTAAGTCTCAATTTTCCACTATAAATTCCTTATGTAAAAGTGAAACTGAGATCAAAAGTGAGCTCATCAAAGATTTATGGCCCCGGAGCCAGACCTCTTTAAAGAAAAAGCTTTGAAAGCATATTTTAAAATTGAAAAATATAGTTTTATTAATTCGAACTCAGGAACTGTGGTTACGTAAACATTTATAAACATTCGTCTGGAATGTAACCTGTTAAAATTTTGGCCATAGAAGATCACTATGTAGACTAAAAATTTTCTTTCAAAAGTTACAAATTGAAGTGGGTAGGTTCACTAATATCCCTAGATGATCGCTTACATGTATGTATCAGATATAATTCTACCACTATAAATATTGAAACCCATATCTTTATAACATGTGAAAAAAAAATCACCAAAGAAAAGAAATATTTCGAGTAATTAAAATCAAATTTATTTACAAATTCATTCAGATAGTGAACAAAATGTATTTGGTTGTTCAGTAGTGAAGACAAGGAAAGTCAATTTATTAAATATAACATGTTATAGTAATCATGTACTTGTACAGATTATTGTACTTTTTTAAAAAGAATAATTTTTGTCACAAGATCAATTAGCAATGCTATGTACTATTTGTTATACTTTCCATTGGCATGTCTTTTCCTGATTATTGTAACCATTTCACATTTATTTATTTTGGGCTCTTACTTACAAATAAATATTCTGTTCTGTTCTATTATCTATTTCGGACATACTTATAACAGGTTTACAGGTTTATTATGCAGGTATTTTTTTTTCTTCATGCCGTGTTTAGAATATTACATTGGAATGCTAACGAGTACTATATAGATATTTGTAACTATTTATAAAATATCTCTCCTCTTTCTCTCTATCTGAAGTCAAAGAAAGACAACTTGTCCGTTACGACTAGGAGGAGTGCAAGTAATTTGCTATACTGTTTCTGTGTGTGAGTGAATCTCATTTTCAATTACTTTATTATATAAAATGATCCTAAATCGGAAAGGATGGTCAGAATTCTGCACAAGGTCACATGTTCCATACATTATTTAAATTTAAACCCTCCAAAAAATTCTCAAAGTATGTTCGAAGTTAAATTCTAATACTTACATTTTAAGAAAACAATGCCTCTTCTTGGTGTGAAACGCTACGAAATGACGACAATATGCCCAGCGGGAAATAGGATCTCGGACCAATTAAGCGTGAACTTCAATAAAATGCACGTTCTTATATAAAATTATCTTTATCAAGTCACCTGTTTAATGTATCTTAATTTCATATCCCACGAAAGAATTTTAATGTTTTTCGCAGGTGAACTTTGTCAGTGTAAGAATTGTACATGTACACATTGCATTACTAGTTGAGTTGTAACTTGTCAACTAAAATTGACAAAAGCGCTGTACAAAATGACAATATTCATAAACAAAAGTGGCGGCCGCTGTCGGCCATCGTACAAAATAGTTTCTTTTTTCTTTGCATCAAGATATTTGCATCAAGATATTTGATAAAAATTGTAAGGTAAGGATATGATCGAGTGTAGAATAATTTTTCCGAAAACCCGCTTGGTTTTCTTTAAGTAGATTAATTTCATTTGCATAAGCTTCCAATCTAGTATTTAGTATACAAGTAAATACTTTTCCTAAGCAACTTAGCAATGTTATGGGGTGATAATTATCAGGTTTAGTCGGGTCTCCTTATATATATATATATATATATATATATATATATATATATATATATATATATATATATATATATATATATATATATATATATATATATATAGAGGTTAAATTAAACCAATCAACCGTTCTTCGGGAACAAAACCACTTTCGTATATGATGTTAAAATTTTTTAAATAGACTGGCATAAATGTAGTTAACGTTGATGAAATATGCACATTCAGGATATTGTCAACTCCAGCGGATTTACCTTTTTTTTAATTTTTGTTACAGCTTCTAGTATATCATTTTCACGAATAACAGAATTCAGAAACTCGTCGGATATGGCATGGGTTGCATTTGTGACGGATGGTGCATTATTACTATATGTATAGTTCTCTTCATTATCGCTTTCATTGATATTTTTCAAGAAATCATATATATCATTTATATCAACAGAACACTTTTTTTGCTTTATCAGAGGTATTTAAAATTTTTATTTACATGATTTATTATACATGGTCGTAATTAATTAGCGATAATTAATCCGTTCAATTATGTATATTTGTAAATTGTACTTCACCAGAGTATACCCGACAGACCGGACGTATTTCACAGCAGTCCGGATATCTTTTTTTTTTTTTTTTTTTTTTTTTTTTACAACTGTTTATAAACTCAAATTAAACACGTAACATTGTAAAAATGTAGTGCTTGGTAGTTTAGTAGTAGTGCTAGTTGTTTTTTGTTTCTCTATTTCCTTTGTTTTTATGACTTCTTAACTTTCTTCTTTGTCCTGAGGAAGGGACAGGGCGTCCCGAAAATTTGACAATTTTTAATTGTTCGTGTCGTTTCAACTTATTTCAAATGATGTTATCGGGTTAATGACAAAAAGAAATAATTATCAACATGCTAGTGAAAATCTGAAAATTAAGTCAAATCACAACCTCTAACTAACCCCCCCCCCCCAAAAAAAAAAAAAAAACAACACTTATTCAATATTTGACTATCCATTGTAAAACGCCTTTCAACGCCCCATGTAGTACGGTTTTCCAGCATCGTAGATAGCCTCTAAAACAAACACTTCTTTCAATAATGAATTCAATTTCATATCTCAATGAAGTATTGATTTTGCACATTTTGTATTCAATGTTGTATGGGGCCAAATTAGAAAAAATAATTCTAAAAATGAAAGCAATTGATTGAGCGTCGTATCTAAATGTGACGTTTTTGCCGTCAAATATCATTGTGACACATAGCTACATGTTGTACATATATGTGACACGGTAGTTATTCTTAACATCTACGACATCTCAAGTTTAAATTCTGTATAGATATGCTTTTCTTAATAACATGAAAACATTTTTGTAGAGTTTAAAAAATATTTGACCTTGATTTTTCTCTCAGTATTACAAAATTAGCCATTCTACGGATCTTAAAAACTGTGTGACACTGAACCTCCAAACTTTGTGACACACCATCTTATTCAATATCCTCCCAATGAATCTTCTTAATAGCAGGTATCCAACATACATACCAACACAAAATATCATTTTATTCTAAAATATAGTTCTTCACACACCAAAAGGATTATCGAGATGTCAATTTAAAATTGATTTAGCTTATTTTATATTTTTCTAAGTATCCAAAGGCATTTCATGTTCATTCCATATTTCTTCGTTTAACGCTTGTCTACATCTCCGCCTTGCATTTTGAGCGAAGCATTCACAGCATACGGATTGAATGACATCACAATTGCAAGAATTTACATCATTTACAACATATTTTGAATTTTTCTGCTAAATTTTATGTTTGTATTATTTGTTTTATGGAAGTTATCAACATTTTGTTATTGCGTGTGCGACGCTCCCGTTATCTATCTACATGCGTTTTGGACGTAATTGACGGAATAGTCGAATTAATATATTTGATAAATGGATTTTTTAACCAATATTTATTTTAAAATATATTAAGTATACAAATACCGACCGAATGATATATAGTTTTCACACAGTTAATTGTTTCAAAATTATAAAAATAGCGCAAATGCCGCCACAATGGAAAATTTGACTTTTTGACACCAACACCGTGCGCGACGTCTCGTCATTTTTAGTGCTTTATATAAAATTCAATCTTTGATCTGGTATCTATTTAATAGATCCGACACATAGGATAAATGGTGTTTTGGTTTTCTCGTCCTTTATATATATATATATATATATATATATATATATATATATATATATATATATATATATATATATATATATATATATATATATATATATATATATATATATATATAAATATAAATATATATATATATATATATATATATATATATATATATATATATATATATATATATATATATATATATATATATTGTCCTCTATCTTGGAGACTTAGTCTCTAATATAGCTCAAAACAATATCAAAATTATACAGTATATTCCTGTACATGTAAATAGTCCATTTAATTCCCAACAGGCCAAATATCGGCGAACCCATTGTGACATCAATTTTGAAAAATGACATATAGGCCTACATTGTTTATTTATAATTAGAAGTTCAATCTGACATGTTTATGGACACGGGCATATTTAGTTATTAATAATTAAATAACAGTTTTATTCGACAAATTGACGTACATATTGCATTTTTATCTAAAGTGCTCCTTTTTCGTCCACCTAACGTGCACGATTATTCTATTAAGGTACTTGTTTACTCACGATATTTTAACAACGGGTCGCCGTAGTTATAAATGTCGTAAATTCAAAGAGTTGTGTGAATGAATAGTTTTGTATTTTAAAACTATATGTAAGAGTTACACATTACATATACAACTAATATTTGTGTCTTTCTGATTCTAATATTTATAATTTATCGGAAGTATATTGTTTACGACATATGCCGTATATCAGCGCGGTAAATTGTAAACAATCGTCTGTCATTTAACATCACCGATGTATCATGACACGCTGGAAGAAACATGGTTTCTCAAAGAAAATATCCCAGTACAGGAAAAATTCTCAGCTGCTTACGAATCGCTGGGCAGAAAGTAGGATTAATTTAGACCATAATTATGATGTCAATCGATCTACAGAGGATGAGACTGGACATGATGACAACATACATGTAATTGTTCCAGAACCGGCAGGTAGCGACGTTCCCGTCTCCTTCAACGACTCAGAAAATTCTAGGTAATGCTTAAGTCTAAGACCATAAATTATTAGAAACTCTTTTTCTGTAGGTGTGAATACATACATGTAAATCTTTCGGCAAAAATATTGTTGCCTACATAAACACTGATAAAGATCTAGAGGTCGAGGGATATAATAACCAAAGCCATCACCTGTTAATCTAACAATATCAGTGACATGTATCCTGCTCAACTGCTGAATCCTATTCACTTTTAGTGCATAAATAAAGTATAGTTTAAAATGATATGAACTTATAATGAAAGCTTTGACTGCCAAATATTTTTTTTATTTCTTTATATATGAATTATGATATAGGATTATAAGTTAAGAATGATTCAGTTTAATTGCATGATCAGTGCATAATTGTTATTGATCATTTAACTTAATGCAAACAACACTTTTTCTAAAGATATGACATTGCTTGGAGAGAAGGAAGAAGGGTGGTTGAGTTAGGGGTGTTAGCAGATGGGCTCTCTGGTTGTGAAGTTTGTGGCATTCCTCTCCATCTTTCTCATACCATGGGAATACTAACTTGTGGATTAGGTTCATTCTTGAAAGTCCAATGTCAAAACACAACATGTCAGCATGTAAATAAAATAGCGACTGGAAAACGCCATGGAAAGATATGGGATGCAAATACCAAGCTTGCCACAGGTACATATTTTGTATTTATTTTTCAGTTACAGTACATGTATATTATGAAAGGACCAGGGTAATTTCCTGTCATGAATATATTCTATTTTTTATAAATACATCTGAATTATATATTTTTAGGAATGGTGCATACAGGCATGGGGCCTTCTCAGGTGAATGCACTTTTAACATCATTAAATATCCCCCCAATCAGTTCTAGGACACTGCAAAACAGACAAAATGAAACAGGAACAGTTATGGAGAAAATTGCAGTAGAAAGTACCAGAAGCAGCCTTCATGATGAAATTCAGGCAACTGTAGAGTATGTACATGCAGAAAAACACATCCATTGTAATATGAAAATATTGGTTTTGAATATTTAGGACACTAATTAAAAATATATTTGATATAAATGAAGTTATAATGTGTTTATCAGAATGTAAATGCATAGATGATGTCATTTAGAATCTTAATATTTCTATTCTCAAATATATTCATCTTTAACATATTACATGTAAGTAGTAAATCCTATCATTTTCAATTAAAGATTTTAAGATAGTTTTCCTAAAGATATACTGCATAGTAACCTATTATTATATAAAATGCTCATTTTAAGAGATTTACCACAATTAAGGTGGGAAAAACCAACTAGCTTCATGTTTCTGAAAGCTTTCCTGTGATTTTTAAGGTGTGAAGGTACAGACGAGCTAACAGTCAGTGTTGATGCAGGGTGGCAGAAACGAGGCAGTGGGCGATCCTATGACAGCCTCTCTGGTATGTTGTGCATATTTTTTATACCCTCCGTTTGAAAAGTGGGAGGGTATATAGTGATCGGTATGTCCATCCGTCTGTACATCCATCTGTCTGTATGTCCGTCTGTTATGCTTTGGGGTACCCATCTCTTATCCACAACTCCTCTTATACCACTGGATGAAATTTAATGAGACTTTCACAGATTCTGTGTTACATAGTGCCACTGTGCACCTCCTATTTTACTATTTGATCGGACACATATTTTGGGTTTCCAAGAGCAAAACATGGACACTGTCATTCTTTTTATGATATTGGAGGGTACCCATCTCTAATCCAAAACTCCTCCTATACCACTGGATGAAATTTAATGATACTTTCACAGATTCTTTTTTACATAATGCCATTGTGCACCTTCTATTTTACTTTTTGTTCTGATACTTATTCGGGACTCCCAGAGCAAAACATGGACCTTGCCTTTATAATCATATGGGAGGTGGGGGGTATCATTTAGTGAGCTCATTGCTCACAGTACCTTTAGTTTTCTTTTAAAAGGAGTTGGATGTATAACAAAGTAAAACTTCAGTTGTTTAAATTATTTTGAATTATAATTGTTATACCTATTTTATACAATATTTATATATTTTATAATAAATATATTTCATAACAAACATATTATATACCGGTATATATTTTATAATAAATTCATTCCTTAAATAACTCAATCTGCATGACTTTTTATTTGAAACAATATTTTTAGGTCATTGCTCAATGATTGGATCTCAGACAGGCAAAATCATTGACTATGAAATACGAACAAAGTGTTGCAAAATTTGTGAGAGTGCCAGAAGAAATGGAAAAGACCCCAAAGATCATGACTGCCGAAAAAACTGGGAAGGTACATTGTATTTTAGTCTCTGAGAGAGAGAACTGATCCACCTATCCTTTTCTCTCTATTATTCTCACTTTCATTAATAACTAATCATGATGCAAATAGGGTAAACTGATCGAAAGTCGAACATGACCGCGAGTCGAACGCATTTTAACCCTCACCTACACCTTTTGATAAACAATAAATGGTAGGCAACTCTTGATTATCTGTCTTCTTTTTTATCCATTTAATTAATTAGAGTTATCTTTTTTAAGTCGAACTCTTCTGTCAGTAGTTCTGGGTGCCGGGAAATTTGAAGGTGATTTCTCCAAATTTTCTGTCGTAAATGAATTATCCATGTTGTTTCAAAGCTCCAAACATTTACCAAATAAGCTAATCAATACTTTAAAAGACAGATTTATACCAATCAATATTTTTAAAAGCTGTTTTTATATGGTTTTGGATACATAATTCGCAAAATAATTAACCAAAGCTCATTGAATTAATATCGAAAAAAGATATGGAGTCGAACACCGAAAAAGATCGCAAGTCGATCAGTGTTCGACACTAGAAACAACTATAAAATACCGCAATTTACACAAGAGAGAATAAAAGCTTTATAAGATTTATAAAAATTACATTATTATAGAAGAAAATGAATCAACTCTTTCCATTAAAAAAAACAAACAAAAAAAAAAACAAAAAACAAACAAACAAACGAACAAACAAACAAACCTGTGCCACCAGTACTTTAATTATTCCATGATTCAGACCACAATTTACTTGATCATTTTAACTGTAAACATCTATTAGTAATAAAGCAAAATTTGGAGGTAGGCTATCTATTTTGGCAATTACGTCTAAAATCAAGTTTTAAACTTTGTGCAAAAATCCTCATGCTGGGGAAAGGAGTTTTCTTTTCTTTTTATCAACAAATTTGTGAGTTGGATTTTTTTTTAAATGTAGTCCCCCCTCCCCTCTCTCTGGAAAAAAAACCTGGGTCTGCACCTGCCAATGTTTTCAGTGCTCTCCAGAGCCCAATACATGTTACTGGTGGGTTCTTAATGCTTTATTCATTTACCAAGACTGTGAAAAGACAAACAAAGATGAATATTTAATTAAGAAGATCTGACGCTCCGCAAGCACGAAGTATATTTTCGAACATAATATTTTACTGTCAATTTAGTTTGAAAATGTTCATTGAAAAGTCTAGCTGCAACCCCTCTCCTAATTTTTTGCAGCACGGTAAAATCGCCCCGTTTTATGTAGCCAAAAAGCTTATTGTTGAAACAGTTGGAACCCCCCCCCCCCCCCCCCCCCAACCGCATAAAATTTTCGAGATTGGATAATTACTTCTTGGTTTTTGCTGGCTCATGGCGCAGTCTTCACAACAATTTTTTTTTTCAACGCATGCCCGTCGGGCATCTCATCTACTACTTTTACCAAGTTTACATGCCTTACTCAAAATTTAACTTCATGAAATTAAAAAAAAATGCTGTCTCTACAGTGTATGAACCATTGTTTATACAAGAATGGACCAACAACCAAAAATTTCCGAGAGTGAAAAATATTCTTTCGGGTGGTCAAGAACATATACTTTTTATTGCTGTAATGCATTACCGAAAATTTTGAAATGTAGTAGTTTATCATTAAGGAAAAACCTGCATGCAGTTTTTAACATACTGAATTTGGATTCCATGTGAAAATCCTACAGTGTAATTACAGTTTGTGTACACAGTGTGTACACAATGTGGCATGATTATCTCGTGCATTTCAACAACAGTAGAAAGACGACAGGGATTAGTTAGTTACGCTTCTTTGCATATGACACCTGTGAAATTGATTTCAAAATGTGTATGCACTTCTTTGGTCAACTTATTTAGTATATATACTTGTGTGTTTTCATGATATTGTTACATTAGGTAATAAAAAATAAATTTCACCTATTTACTTGACTACTGACGGCATATTTATTTGGTACATTAAATACATGTATAAACAGGGCTGTTAAAAAAGGTCAGTGAATCTACAATGAATAATAAATCTACCAAAATGTGGTAATCATTGCTATTTTTGAAGAAATCTGAATTTAATAAACGAGTATTGAACAATTGAACGTTGAAAAAGGGGGGGGGGGTAACGATAACTTCTGACGTAAATGTAATTTCTTTTGATTTTAATTACCGGGTATTTTACTAAACTAATATTCAAATTTTCACACACAAAAAATCAAGAAATGCCAATTAGAAACAGAAAGGGAAAAGGAGTTGTCATGGAATAAAATACCGTACATACTTTAATATCAGAAACGAAAGTATAGATTGCAATCCACTGTGTAAAATATTTTTACATAAAAGTCAGTCTATAATGGAGAAAACATTACACATGCCCAGCGGACATGTGAATCTTCATTTTTTACATGCCCGCCCGCAATTTTACCATCGGACTCGATCCCGGGTTATTTCGAAGACTGATGGCGGGTGTGACTGGTCAACTTACTTCTCCTAGGCACCTGATCCCACCTCTGGAATTTCCGGGGGTTTGTGTTTTGTATCCTTTTCACAGATTTGTATTGTCTGTAGATTTTCTTGAGATCGATTCCGTTCCCTATCTTCATCTTTTTCAGGTACGTTGTCTTGAATCTTTTTGAATCTTTTTTCGCTCCCCCCTCCCCCCTTAAAAAAAAAAAAAAACCAACGATGCTGCAAGTATGTTTGCGCCAGTTCCAGAAAAAAAAGAAAAGATTTGTTGAGATCTCAGGAAAATAGGGGCCGTAACAGAGGATTAACATTTGATTAAAGAAAAAAAACGAATGCTTATAGAGATAATTTGAATGGTTTTAAAATCCGCATGAAAGATTTAAAAATTTCTGAAGAAATAAATATTCAACATCAAATTTTTATGCAATTTTGTAAATCGTTTTATGTCTTCTGATTTTAAAATATGTCAAATTGAATTTGTTTCATGGCAAGATTGTTTAGATTGAAACTATTTTGCGTTAAATAAAGTAATCGAACTTTAAGAAAATCAGTCCTATCATAGAAAGTTGTGAAACTTCAAACAATAAATTGAGTCCTGACCACATAAATTCGCCTGAAACGAATACTTAGAGCATTCGAAATGCTACCTTAGAAAAGACTTCTAGGTGCAAAAAATGAAGATAACAAACAGTGATCGATGTCAAAAAAAAAAAGAAAAAAAAGCAAAACTTTTTTTTTCTCTTTTGCCATAACTTCAAATTGGGCTTCAAACATGTTCAACGGAGGATGAAAAAAAGAGAGAAAAAGCATATAAAACTGGGGGGGGGGGGGGAACTGAATATAGAGAGAAATAAGATAAAATCAACAGAAAAGGTGGAGGATCAATGAAAAATTTTGCAAATTGATAATGTTGACTGAATTCTACATTACATGTATTACTTTCCTCCTTTAATTTAAAATTATTTCCCGTATTACCAACAACGTTTCACAATCTTCCTTGATATTAAAATAAATGAAATGAAAATCATGTCAAAATGTTTGGTATGAATCAAAATCTATCTATAAAAGAAAAAGACGAGATCAAACAAAATCTTTTCAGAAGTTTGTCTATTTTTAAAAATAATAATATATTATGTTAATGTCATGAAAAGCAGTTCCTATTAACAATTATGTAATTCATGCGACTCGGAATAAATGGCGTTCGACTTCATATCTAGCCGTTCGACTTATGGTCGAATGTGTTCGACTTACGATCTATTTTGTATCTCGGGCTTTTTCCTTTAATAACAATTGTTTCATTCAGTTGCCACAGTAAACAACACGCTAAAATGACGCCTTAGGCACACATTTCGATACATCTCTGGGTTTATGACACGCATAATGTACCCTGTTGTCAACACTGTCGGTGAATATAGATAGGCGTTCGACTTGCGATCAGTTTACCCTACATGTACTTTAAACTGCTTGAAAGTACTTGTGGAAAACAGAGCAAGCAAATTTATTTTGTGAGAGACATGTGAATCAATATATCCCATGAGTATGGTGTCTAGATAGGGCCTTTTACAAAAGCTCACCAGTGATTTCAGAAAAGCAGGCCTTACAACAACAACACATCAAGCGAACACAACTTCCCACAACACGAAATCACACTTACACGCAACATGTCATTGCACTTACAGGAATTTTAAAAAATATTGTAAAACAACAACATCCAAGAATACATTAACATGCTTTAATAGTATATACATGTAAATAAAAATGAAAAAGTGAAGTTATTTTTTCACACTGTATTTGTTAGAAAAAAATCATGGAAATTCATTTAAAATCATAGCAAAAATTATGTGTAAAAATATCATGATATTATCATGATATTTTTTTAAAATCGTGATATATCTTGATATAAAATTTTGGCAATACCCATCTCTAATAACATAGGTAACTCTATTTATCAGATTACTTTTACCTGATAACCCCATGCTTGACTTTATTTGAGGGAATTCTGCAAAATGATCTATTTAAAATGAGTTGTAGAGTGTATATTGTAAAATATAAACAGTTCTAGTAGCACATAAAACCTTTAACTAGCTACGATAATTTCATCTCGAGCTTAATTGAACTTCTTTTATATAGGAAGCTCTAAGGCGATGGAAAAGGATATGGTCGCTAAAATGGTCTCCAGAAAAGTGGAAGAAGGGGTGAACATAACAAATGTGGTTGCAGATGAGGACACCACTACCTTTTGCCATTTGAGAAACGTCCACAAAAACATTACAAAGATTAGTGATAAAAACCATATAAGGAAAATTTTCTCTTCAAATTTGTATGGTTTACAATTAAAACACAGATCACTGAGTACTAAAGTTATTCAGTACCTAGTAAAATGTTTTAATTACATGATATCACAAAACAAAGGGAATCCAGTGGGAGTACAGAGAGGGTTGGAAGCACTAAGCAGACACCCTTTTGGAGATCACAGTGCTTGCAGTGAATCTTGGTGTTCCCATATCAGCAATCCGAAACAGAAATATTCTGCTTTGCCGTATGGGAAACCACTCAAGGACAGCCATCTTCAAGAGTCCCTTCAACTCATCTGCTCCAAGCTACTGAAGGACACTTCCAAACTTTCAAGATTAGGAAGTACACAAGCAAATGAAGCATTCAACAAATCTGTCTCCCTAAAAGCTCCTAAGAATCATCACTTTGGTGGATCTGCAAGCCTCAGTTACAGAGTTGCAGCAAGTGTTGCAGAGAAAAATGCAGGGCAAACATATTTGGTTGAGGTAAGTCATGTACATGTATAGTTATGCAGCTGAGTGATGATGACAACTTAAAATTTCATAGATTGAATATTAAGGACACAAGTGAATCAGTGATATATTATTTATTTAGCTTTAACATTATAACATCATACTTTTAATAGGTGAACAGAAGAGTTGGTCTCTCTCCAGGAAAACACACCAGGAAATTCTGCTATTTGCGTGACTCTCAATCAATCAAGAAAGGGGAAAGCCATCGCAAGAACAAAGAATGCAAAGAGGAAAAGAATGCAACTGAAAGCTAAGAAGTGAGATTTTTAAATTTAAAGTTGTTAAAAGTATTACTCCACCTCCAACCTCTTTGTGGGGCTTGATTGTGTCGGACTACTCAGTCTGTCACATACCTAGAGCTTTACTGTATCATAATTTTTGTAAGGTGTATATAACGATAGTATTAAATGTTGACAGTAAAAAATTATTTGTGTAATTCATGCATACTTATATATATATTTACTTTGCCCTTCTTGATAAGTTTGGAAAATCAATTTTGTTTTGAAGTTTCAAATAGTTCAGTTATTGATATTAAAAATTTTACTGCCTTTATAGATGCCAGACTACAGCATGTAAAGAGATAAGAGAGGGGCCTACATATCAGTCTGGAGTTGGAATCTCTGATTCCAATACCGTAGTTGATGAAATTCCACCACCGTCATCTGCACCACAGCCACAGAGTTTGTCAACCAAAGACAAAAATTTTGTCGTCTTTGACCTGGAAACAACAGGACTTGGTATTGATTTCTATTTCTCTAAATTAAATCTTGTACAATTGATTTTAAGGAAAACTTCAGAAAAGTTGTCTAATATATTATAAATCATAAAAGAAAGCCAATGCTGATTTTGGTAAAAAAAAAAAAAAAAAAAGGTTAATGAATGCCATTGTTGATTTTGTTATTTTTTTTTTAATGAATGTCAATGCTGATTCTTTTTTATTTCAGCAAGAACATCACACATTCTGCAGGTGGCTGCCATTTGTGGGAAGGAGACATTTTCTTCCTATGTAATGCCTAAGAAGCAAATTACACCCTCTGCCTCCACAGTTACTGGCCTAAAGCTTGATAATGGAACCCTCTATCACCATGAGAGGAAAGTCAATGCTGTTTCAATTTCAAGTGCACTTGGTTCTTTTTTAAGCTTTATTGAGAAGCAAGGCAATGTTATTTTAGTTGGCCACAATATCAAAAGTTTTGATGTTCATGTTCTTTTTCATGCTCTAGATTCTTGCTCTCTGTTAGATCGAATGTCAAAATGTGTACAAGGTTTTTTAGATACCAAATTTCTATTCAAACTTGTCCATCCCAATTTGTGTTCATATAGACAGGAACATTTATCAGAAGTATTGTTAAATTGTACTTGCAATGCACATGATGCTGTAGAGGATGTTTCAGCTTTACAAAGGTTATTTGACACTGTTCATTTTTGTGATGATGAACATTCATCCTCTACATTTACATTTCAGTATGCTTTGAGTGTCCATAACTACCAGAAGGTTGTAGATAGAAACATTCCATCCTTAAAATGTTTAATTGATAAAAATGTTTTGAGTGTCAGAATGGCAAGGAAGGTGGCAGGTAGTGGCCTAAACTTTGATCGTCTCAGATTAGCACATTCTAGAAGTCCTGATGGAATTTATGATCTATTCACTGAGCAGTGTGACAACAAATCTGTCAGAGTTACAAAGTGCAAGAAAATTATTGATATTGTTACACAGTTTTTCATGTCTTTAAATGAAAGTTAAATGTCTGATCATTACATGCATAATCCCTGGAGTGTTGCATTCCTGTCTAACAAACATTGAGGTTATACGTACAAAACTAATGAAAGAAGATGATTATTAGTTAAATTATATGAACATTTATATTTTGCCATGAAAATGGATCAAGTTAAGTCATGTAAGAAAAAAAGTACATTCTTTCACTTTGTTCATGCAGTAATTCATTTTTAACTTAATAATCATTATATTTATTACATGTAAATTATTAATTTATCTTAACTTAATGTTTTAAAATTTATTTTAAATTTTATGGAATGTGTTTTTATATATTATGAAATTTTGTATTTACTCTTTCGGTTTTACTATTATTTAAACTGAGAAATGTGTGAAAATTGGAAAAAAGGATAGAGAAAATTCGAAATATTATAATTAAGTTTGTTTCCTTTTTCTTTAAAATGTCAATTTTTGCAGTTCAAAGTATCAGACAGGGTGACATGAAAAAGATTTTGTTAAGTACATCAACTTTTTTTATTGTACATCTTAAGGCGAACATAATGAAATATCGTATGAAATTGAAAAATAATGGAGGAAATTCAGGTTATTTTGTAACAAAATATCGCAATATTTTGATCATTGACACCCACTTTGTAATTTATTTTTATTTCTTTTAGGGTGCTTTCTATATGTATAAATCAACCATTCAGAGTTATCATCAGTCAAATTTTTAGAATATTTGAATGAAAAAAGGTTCATTTTTATGCATAAAATGTTATAAAACAGAGGAAATTCGAGTTGCAGAAAATAAAAACGTGATTGATTTTGGAAATGATTTATGTTATTTTTAAGATAACACTTTAAATAATAAATTCACATGATAAAATGTTTCATTTATGTGCTCTCAAAAAAAGAATATTGTGAAAGATTGAAGTAACCTTTAAAAATTCATATCTACAATGGTGAATTCATGCTATAATTTCATTGGCTAATAGGAAAAAAAGTAGGTCATTGACCTAGATGTTTTAAAGTGGATTTCGTCAAAACATACATATGTCTTACTAATTCAATAGCTGAGTTTTGATTATCATCAGTGGAATTTTTTTTTATTCTGAGTAAACAAGTACCTTAAATCGGACATTGTCGCTCACTGTTAAGGGAAATATACATGTACGTATCAAATTTTCAATGATATTTTGCAATAACATTTGTAAGAAAAAGAGGGGGTATACACCCCGGGTCCTACAGATTCCATCACCCAGAGGACAACCAACATTGATTATTTCAATATCTTTAAATACGAATTACAATGGTATTCAATGTATAACGACCATATTTTGTATCTAATACATGAAAGGTCCTATATTTGTAATTATGGTATCATTTTGAAGGTGTTATGAAATAAAAATACTCCACCAAAGAAATTTAGAAAATTTTGATTATTGTCAAATTAATTGCACCTTGAATTTTACATTGAAGTCTATGGACAATGCATGTGTTATTAAGATATTGTAAAAAGTAATTTGAATGTCATAAAAAGCTCTTGGTGAAAATATGCATACACTCTCTCTTTATTAAAATATGAAATAAAATTAATCATTTACCGCAGATATTTTGACGAAATTAAAATTTTCTTCTTTGCATCAAGGGCAGATAACTCTTCAAAAACTTTTAAAGTGCAAAATGACCGGTTTCTTATATGTTATCAGTCATGTGAATTTGGTTCATTTCACTTTCATCGTTATCTAGCAGTGCATTTTGACTAGTTTTAAATGATTCAAAATTGTTCAAAATCCCTTCATTATGCATTGAATACCTTAACAGTAATATAAAAGTGATGTAGAAAGGGGGTCGAGGTACGTTTTTTGTCCATTTTCTCAATTTATGGATATGCAAATGCTTACGGAAGAAAGCGTTATTTTAGGTGTATATGGTATTCTCTATTGAGAAGTTGATGGCTCGTTTTAATACTCCCCCTCAAGTTCTCTACGAAAGGCCTACTAAAGGCAGTTCAGAAATCGACTAAATGAAGAACCAAACCGGACCCCACTTCGACCAGATAAAAAAAATGTATATTTTTACTTAAAATATTCATTGAAGGGCTGGTCCCCCACTAATGGACCTTATTCACTCATCCCTAACCCCAGAACAAAATTTGAAGTTAAAAGAATTATCTTTTCGTGGGGACTAATCAAAGCTTTTATTCAGCTGTTATTTTCCCCTGATAATGCCTCCCCCTTTTTCAAAATCTATCCTATAAAAGAGCCTGGCATTATTTCTTTTTTTAATGGCAACTAATTATAGAGTAGATATAAAAAATTCCAAATTAATCCAACTGGTAATGTTATTTTAACCCTGCTTCTCTAATTTCATTTGGCTAGGACTTCAGCAAATTTAAACAAGTAAGATGGCATGAACTACTTAATGAGAATGAGTTCCTACCAACAATCATTTAATCATTGAATCATATAATAAAACAATCATTGCTAGCCACCTTCGAAGTACAATATTCACCTCGCCCTTCGGCATTGTACTCCTCAGGTGGCTAAATCATCGTATTGACCTCAAAATCAGCAATAATTGTATAATGTACAATGTAGTTAGACCCCCTCCCCTTTTTCGATCCAATTTAATTGCCTCGGAGCCCTAATGCATAGGCGTCGGGACCGGGGGGGGGGCTAGGGGGGCTTAGTCCCCCCCCCCCCCACTTTTTTTTGGCCAAGTTTGCCAAGATAGACATAATATAAGCATTGAACATTGGGGTGTAGGTTTAGTATCCCCCTTTCAAGAAGTTCGACCCCCCCCCCCCCCCAAATAGGATTTTTGGGTTTGGACAATTTTCAATTTTCCTTTTTTTTTGCTTGTCAAGTTTTTTTCACAGGTACTTGGGTCTTGGTTTGTAAATACGTATACCTATTGATATGTGTAATTTTTTTTTTTTTTTTTACATATCAATAGGTATACATATTTATAAACCAAGACCCAAGTACCTGTGGTTTTTTACAGGTTTGAATTTTTTTTCGCTTTCAATTAGCCCCCCCCCCCCTTTCAATAATTTGCTTCCGACGCCTATGCTAATGTCAAATATTTGCCGAACTTGAGAATCGTATTAGTTTGGTATCAAACGTCGTGCATCCGGGATAACATTATGTTACATGGGCGAAAAATATGTGCAATTTATGTCCTTTATGTGCTGCCCTATTCCGATAATCATAATAATGGAAATTCCATGAACTAGGCAATCGAAACCGAAAGTTGTTGTTTCATAAAATTAGGTATGTTAATTGACTCTTTTTTTTTTTTTTATTAATCTGCTTAAATACCCCATACATTCAAACATTAATGATATAAAAATATTGTAATGTGTGACTCATTAGTGCGTGTATTGTTTCAGGTGAAATGGCGTCTCTTCTGGTACTATTCTTGCTACATGCAGTACTCTGTTTTGCCGACGCTGCTCAGAATTTTCAGGAAGTGTCCGTTTGTCCAAGAAATGCGGACACATGGAAAATAGAATCAGACAAGAAGAATTGTAAGGGGGACACGCCAGACTATCTGTGTGCAGCAATAGAAAACAATGTTAACAGATACGGGGAAATTTGCACAAAATACGGGTTGTCCCCAGCCAGTAAGTAGGCCAGTGTGTCATAAATTAGGAGGCAGCGATTTAGCTCAACTAATTTTGTGCATGATTGTACCTCAGCAAACATAAATCTTTATGAAATACTATTATAAACCTGCATACAAAAAAAAGGGATTTCATCCGCACATGCATGTCTAGTGCCTGAGAACCTAAATTATGACAAAATGCATGCATATCAGATTATATTATCAGATTATGCACAATTTTTAGAAAATGCTTAAATGAAATTTCTTTAGAGAAGTGGACAGGCTTTCACCTTGCTTCTCTATGTCAATTTGCCCTGCAAAAGAGCAGTACCTATGCCCCGTTATGTGAAACAATTAATTTATGCTGTGGAACCATAGTTGTACATTTTAGAGGGGACCAATACATCCCCACAATCGATAATGTATTTTCAACTTGCAGGGTTTGAATTTCAATACTGTTGATCACCAAATTTTTGCGACACTTTAATTTCGCGAGATGGCCATTTGGTATTTATAAGCGAGACATAATTTTCACGAACTCTGATTATTGTTCTATATAATCTTTTGTACTACAAAATATGTCATTATGCAAGAATTAAATTTTCACGAGCAGGCTGTCCCGCATAATTACATGAATTAAATGAAGTTCTCACAAATAAAAAGTGATTTACATTATATATGTAAAACCTGCAGAATGTGAAAAGAATTAACTTATAGAAACTTTACAATCACCAAATTTTCCAGAAGTTTATAACATCAAAACTTACAATTTTTCTACACTTTATACAACAATTCCTCATGATAAATTAAAATCTAGACTCTTTGATATCATAGACAACTGCTTCTTAAATAAAAACAGAACTTGGAAATTTTCACATCTTGTGATTGGTCATCAGCAAAATTACTTCATTAAAAACCACTCTGATTGTACACACAAGTACTCTGAAGTTATATTAAAAGGATGCTGGAGTTCCTCATTGACAACTTTTATGTAGTCTTCGGAGACCAAGTTTTCCAACAAACTGTTGAAATTGCTATGGGCACTAATTATGCTCCTTTATTAGCTGACCTGTTTTTATATTCCTTTGAAGCAGAATTAATTCAAAAACTTCCAGAGGAGAAGAGGAAAACACTAGCTGTGGCTTTCAATTCAACATTCAGATATATCGACAATGTTTTATCAATTAACTGTAACCGTACAAAATTTATTTTCATTCATATGTTGACTCAGTATATCCCAATATTTACATTTCCAATGTCTTTGTCCGAGATAAAATTACAAATTGTAAAAATACTTTATTTCTACATAAATCTACTGGTTCATTGATAGGCGCGGTTAAAAAAAAATCACGTGCGGGGCGGGACAAATAGAGACAGAAGCGGGGCTATTAGCACGGGAATTTGCAGAATCAAGAGCATGTAAATATAAGGAATAACTGTCAGATTTTTTGGATTCATGACGATGATCAATCGATTGGCTTGCGTGATAATATTATGCATAAACACCTTCGGCGTTTATGCAAATTATCACGCAAGCCACTCGATTGATCACATCATGAATCAAAAAAATAAGACAGTTATTCCTTAAGTGAACTTGAAATAAAAGACACAACAGAGTCTGTTTCATATTTATCCGGTAGATATTTTACTGAGGCCAAACAAAAAAATATGTGTGGTTCTGGTTGCACCTCCAAAAAATTAGGGTAGGTAGGTAGGGTCAATTTTTTTTTTAACAAAATGATTTTCTTAATTTTTCTAAATAATACCCATCACTCCTTTGCAAGTGGCATTTAGATGTGGTGTGATAATATACTAGTCAATATTGGTAGGGGACACCTACATGCTACCTTGCTTTGGATTTAAGACTATTAAACACTTGCACTATGTTTTGCAAGGAGGCTGTCATTGCTGAAACTAAAACTTAAACCGGAGCCATTGATAGAAATCTGGGAAAATTCCAGAAAAAATATGAAAATTGCCGAAAAAAAAGTTTAGGGTCGGGGGTATAAAATAGGGACGGTTGGGTAACCGGAACCACACATATTTTTTATTTGGCCTGACTATAGACCATAAAGGCCAATTAACAACTAAATTGTATGACAGACAAGATGACTTTAGCCTTTCTATCATCAACTTTCCTTATTTATATAGTATTATTATACTTTCATGTTAAATACTAAAATCTGATTGGTTTAGACGCATTTAACAATCTGTAATGTTACCCTCAGCGTTAGCAACATACTTGACAACGGGTAACATTACGAAAATGTTACATGCGTTCAAATCATGTGCGTATGGTTCACTGTAGAATTCTCAAAACGTCGGTTGTGCGTTTGAAAGAAGCCGAATAAACGACGTCAATAAAAGCTTGCGTCCGATGTAGCTCACTTGAAAACAACAAACGACAGACGAAACAACCTTGCGAGTGCAAACTTTAGATGATAAAGGACTTTTTGAGTAGCAAACAAACAATAACGAGGTTGGTAAATCTTTTCCGAAGCTTTCTTTTTGAGAAAAATAGAAGCGGGGAGCTTGAAAGCTTTCTAAGCGTGAACTTGACGATCTCCGAATTTTTTTATGACATCCGAAATCAATAGGACATTCAGTATAATAAAATAAATAGTACACGTTTTTGAGGGTAACAGTTGAAACTGACACCCCTCGGAAAACCATTGTCAACCTCCGTTGACGCTTCGGTTGACAATGGTTTTCCTTGGGGTGTCAATTTCAACTGTTACCCTCAAAAACGTGCACTATCTATGTAATATTCCACTATCACCTGCTTATGGTGTTTATGTCTGACGCTCTAAATTATTTGCTACTTAAGAGCTTGCTCCAAGTACGATCAATTTTTAAAGTGAAGCATGCTGCTCACTGATAAGTTGATGTTACAGGGATTTCAACAGCCTCATTTCAAGTCAGCATTGCATAAATTTTATAGTCATTATAATGACCTTGTTAGCAAATATAACCTATCATTGGGTCGTATTTTGGCTGACTTGTTTCATACCAATTGTTAGGCCTTTGTTTTTGTACTGAATTGACTACAGATAGTTATGTCTACCTGATCAATACACAGGGCTCACGGCAGGTGTGACCGGTCAACAGGGGATGCTTTTTCCTCCTAGGCACCTGATCCTATCTCTGGAATTTCCAGGGGTCTGTGTTTTATGCCCTCTTCACATATTTGTATTTGTGGATTTTATGAGATCGATAATTGATCGATTGTTATATCTTTACCTTTTACATTGGAATGTCAGGATTGCAAGTTAAAAATTCAGTAACTCACAAAATTTTGCTAGTTGCTTTCTTGTAAGTTAAACTTTTTTTTTCCAGAAAAAAACTCAGCTCCATCCTGGTTTTATCCATTAGTTTTTTAACTTCCCTTTTTTCTGGATTGCAGTTTTTAAATAGGTTGATGGTGAACGTTTAGAAAAACAATCTCTCACTGGTAGATTGGGATGAGAAAATGCATTGGGATAGAGCAATGTCCTTCCAAAGACTTAAACACTATCCCACTCACTTCCAAGTTTAGAAAAGGGTGTAAAATTTTTAGAAAACAGTTATTAAAACATGATGTGGTTGCCAGTCTTCTCATGCAAACTTGCAAAGAAATATGAAAACAGTGGGCAGGCACAAGTTTGATAACAAACATTTCTCTACTGATTGTGAACTAGCTACCAAAACAGATAAGCATGCATGTATGAAAATGCCCAACAAAGTGCATTTAGCACATTATTGGAAAAAGAAAAAAAAGAAAGTACGTTATTTTATTCAAAATAATTATTGATGTGAAATAGCCTACAGTAATACATGTATTTTCATGAGGCTAAAAATGTACACAGTGTCATTATGCATTTTAAGTTATGTTGTGTTAATGATAAAAACCTTATATTTCAAAATTGTGAGTATTCTTTGGAAATTTCGAGTACATTTTTTGGTACTAGCAATTGCGAATTTACTGTTTGGGGAGTTTTGAGCCCTGACTTCTGAGTTTATAAGATCATCAATCTGATTTGTTTATGAACATACAGTTACATGTACATGCATGTACCCTAGGAAAACTTTATGTGGGAAAAATATTGTTCAAGTGCCACCTGTCAAGAAAGACTTGTATTTCATGAATTGTTAAAATCACAGCAAAAAGTGCTTATTTCCTAAAAAGTGAAGTGTACTTCTCTTCTTGGGAGGTCCCCTGTGTTATCACATATATCTACTATAAACATGATAAATATACAGAAAAACTCTGTTATAATGAAGTCTTGAGGACCTGTGAAATTACTTCTCTATATTCATAATTCATTATATCTGTATAACAAATTTGTGAAAGTATATATTTATAGCAAACTTGCAATATAGATTTTTTCCTACAAGTATGACTGCCACATTTATTTTAGAAGAATTAAATACATGTAAATTAAAGAAATGTAGTTAAAAAATTTTGGATGAATTGAATTTCAGATTTAAAATACTTACAAAAATAGTGTCAGTTCAATATTTTAAAAACTGACATCTTTGAAAATTCGCTGTAAAAATGTAAATTTCGTTATTTGTATCCTTTAGGGGACACAGAATCAGTTTTCTGTATCTTTAAATTTGGTTTATATCCATAAAACTTTGCCACATAACTTCTTTCAATTTCACAGATAAGTGTGCTGTGTTGAACAACCAGACACACAATTTGGACTCTGTAGACTGTAAAGCAGCATCAGGATGTCCAGCAGTTCCTTACAATCCTTCAGAGTTGTGGAAATGTAAGTAATCTATTATTCCCTCCCAACAAAGTTGGAGGGGATACAGTAATAAAGCTCTTGTGAATAGGTGAGTGTGTGAGTGTGAAATCCAAGTAAGACATAATGTACATCAGGATCAGTGTGCTCTTTTGCTCTAGTTTGCAGTGCCTTCTACATGTATATATAACTTTCATCTGATTCCACAGAAATTTAATTTGTAAAAATGTACATAAGTAGGGACACTGAAGGTAGAATTAGGACAGCTGCAATATTAGTTTTCACCAGACAAATATTTGTCATCATCATGTTTGGTTAATTATGATTAGTTTAGTTGATTATGATGTTTAAAATAAGGAGAATAGGAACTTGGATATTTCCTTATAACACAGTCATTATGAAAGGTTAATTGCTAGGTTTTGATGTTCTTGGAAAATATATGGCATATAGCAAATTTATATCCATGATGACTAAACTGTCATGACTGTTTTTATCAACCCCAGAAGGGTAGAGTTTAATTTTAGCAATTGGCTCCTAGCCAGTTTATATTTATTTATTTTTTATATAATACATGTATAAAGCAATCAGATTCTTATTAGGTTATCAGTCTCTCTGTGCCTAGAGGCAATGCTATATGTTTATCTGATTGATGATACATGTATGTATATATATGGTTTGAGTCATTAATTGTTCATCATAAAATTTGATGTTTTTATACTTGAATTGTTATGATGGTTTTTATTTTCATCTCAAATAGCAGTAATAAGTACTTGAATTTTAATGTAACAAAAAAGATCATAAATCTTTGCATATATTTTTTTAAAAGTTATTGTAGTGTTTATTAACTTACATCATGTATGCATGTGTACATAAAATCAAGACTTCACAAAAGTCACTAGCTCCATTTTAAATAATACGTAAAAAAAAAAAAGAAACATTCAAAACAATTTTAAACAAAACAAAATAAATTTAAAAAGCAAACAACTTCCTGCTCCCCCAAGATAAAAAATAAATACTAACCCAACCCTCTCTCCCCCCCCCCCCCCAAAAAAAAAAACCTCTAACATTTTTAGCTCACCTATAAGCTGAAAGCTCAAGGGAGCTTTTCTGATCACCCATTATCAGGCATCCATCTTTCAAGCTGTCTGTCTGTATCTAAACTTTTCACATTTTCAACTTCTTCTCAAGAACCACTGGGCCAATTTTAACCAAGTTAATACAAAGCATCCTTGGGTAAAGGGAATTCGAAATTGTTAAAGTGAAGAACCAAACCTTCTTCCAAAGGGATATTATCAAGAAAAAGCCAAAATAGGGTAGGGTCATTAAAAAATCTTCTTCACAAGAACCAATGGGCCAGAAAAGCTAAAACTTATTAGGAAGCAACCTGAGACATTTAAATTCTAAACTGTTCAAATCATGTCCCCCAGGGGGTAGGATGAGACCACAATAGGGGATCAAATTTTTGCATTGAAATATATAGAAAAAAACTATTAAAGTTTAAAAATCTTCTTCTCAAGATTCACTGGAGTAAAAAGTCTGAAACTTATATGAAAGCATCTTAAAGTAGTGTAGATTCTAAATTTATTGTTCAAATCATGTCTCCCTGAGATAGGGAAGGCCAAAATAGGTGAACAAATTTTTACATTTAAATACATAGGAAAAATCTTTAAAATCTTCTTCTCAAGAACCACTTGACCAAAAAAGCTGACACTTATATGGAAGCATCCTGAGGTTGTATTGATTCTAAATTATTCAAATCATGGCCCCCGGAGGTAGAGTGAGGCCACAATATGGGATCAAAGTTTTACATGTACATTAAAACATATAGAGAAAATCTTCTTGAAATCTAGTGGACCAGAAAAGCTGAAACTTATGTGAAAGTATACTGAGGTAAACTAATGTAAATGTGCCAAAGTGTGACTCAGATGAGCTGTGTGGACCATGGGCCTCTTGTTTAATATAAAGTGAGTAATCACATAATTAAATTCTTTAAAAAAAAAAACTCCCCCCCCCCCCCCCCAGTATATATAAGCAGATAAAATAGGCACATGCATGCAGTTATAAAGAACAAGGATATGTCTTTTCCAAAATTATGAAAATTGTGGCCCCATGAGGGTCAGGTGCTTTGGTGTTGGGGAAGGGGGTATTTTTCATATAGGAAAATAATACATTACTTCATTAAAAATTGTCTTCTTTGCTCCTTAAAGCAATTAAGCAGACAAAATAAGTGTATTGTTATGATGAGCAAGATCGCCTCTTCAAAATTTGACTTTCATGGCCCCTGGATCTGGTGTTAGGATGGGACTGTATTGATCAGATAGTGAAAATGGAAAAATTCTTTGAAAATCTTATTCTTTGCCCCTGGGTATTTAGCAGACTAATTGTATGGTTACAGGGCTCAGTGTTGCTAGTAATTAACTCACAAATGCACGATAAGGACATACGCAACATACCTTACCTACTGATAATTTTTCAAGATATTCTTAATTTAGGATTATAGTGCCATCAGATGTTCGTAGACAAAAAATCAGCATGCATTACCAGGGGTTTTGAAAAGATATCAATTGATGAAAATTTCTGTATAATTCAAAGAAAAATGTACAAAAATTACTTAACATATATTCTAAATGTTTTGTTTATCAAAACTTGTTTTAGAAGAAGTGTACAATAGCATATATAGACATTAAAATGTAGCACACATTTCCTTTAAGTATTGGAACTCTTCAACTCCAGGGAAAAAGACAATAAAATTCAAACTACGTTGCGTATGTCCTTAAATTTTGAGTTTCTGAGTGAAATGAAAAAAGGCTACCATTCTGCAACCAAAAATATATGAGAATTTATAATAAGGCCTTTTAAATTTTTTTTTTGTGGACTCATGGAAACAAGGATTGCTTGTCTTGTTTGGATTTTCCATCCTATATGTCCAGAATTTATGTACAGACATCCACTCAGGGGAACATAACATTCAGGCACATAGTATTTGAGAGGGGCTCAATCTGTTTTTTGTCCAAAGTAAAAAATAAATTCTTATATTCATGCACCTGGAAGGCCATGTGTAGGTAAATGTGTTTTTTTTTTCTACAGTGTTGGACCTCAGCCAATCAGAGCTAAGAATTATTTAATCATATAATTAAGTTATAATTATTTCTCCTGTTTTCATTCACCCAACTTAATTTGATAATGAGGTGGATGTGTACTGAAAATTGTCGAAAAATAGTTGGACTATGATTTTAGAGGTTTAGGACAGAATGGCCTAGCTATTACTTTTCTGATAAATATGCCAGGTGACGTGTGTAATGACTTATTTCAATTTAAAATCCCCTGCTTCAGAAGAGATGATTTTTTTCTAGAAAAAAAATACTCAATTATTTTTGTTCAAAGAGTATACTGAAAGTATGTGATGCAAGTGAACAGTACAGTAAGTTGTATGATCATATTTATTATGATGAAGTATCTTCTTTCTACACAGTTCCATCTTGTTCAGTGATTTTTTGTTTTGTTTTGTTCACTTCAAAGGCATCTGTCCGAGAAATAGATGTGTGCAGTCATGTCCTTAGATTAGACGGTAAATGTGATAATTGGGAAAAAATGCTTTCTGATATAGGACTGAGAATTTTAATACACTGTACTATATAGGCCACAATAATTGATTACTGGTATCTAAAAATAGAATTTAGTTTTGTAAAAAGGGCACATTATAAACACAATTATTAAAAAAAACAACTGAATATTATTTTTATTTTTTAAGGTAATTTGAACAGGGTCACGGTCACTGGCCATAAAAATATATATTCTTGTTTTGGCCATAAACTTTGAAGAGAAGAAAAACATTAGTTGATTACATGTATACAGTACTTAAGGCAAAAAGGTTGCTTGTGAACAAAATGGCTTGATCTTAGACTTATAAGTACCCTGTATGCTATGACCCCAAAGTCATAAAGTTCAAAAATGATATTTTGATGCTTGCATGGATTGTGGATGGTTATATTTTTCGAAGTTAACACAGAGGTAGATGTCACCACCTTTAACCAATGAATCTAACAAAAATTCAAGCCATACAAATTTGCAAAATAACTTAAGCAAGAACAGAGAGTTCTTTTTCAGGGGTTGAAATTAGCGGGAAATACTCACAAAATGCGAGTTGAAATTAAAAAAAGTAAAAATAGTAGACACTCGAAATTTTTGGCGAGTGGTGATTTTCGACTGCAATTGTTTCGTATCTGGTTTTTTTCAGGTAATGTGTCCTTTACTTTTTTGAAACTTTAACAGAGTCACGACGATGCTTAGATATCATGCTGATTAAAGGAGCCGTTATATCCGTAATTTTTTTTTAATATTTATTTAGAAAATCATAATCAAACAAATACTTTAAAGGTCACAGAAACAATATATTTTTTTAATGTAAAAACATTGATGACCAGGCTTCGGGGCCACCAATGCTGAGATTTTCTCAAATCTGAGATTTCTCAGAAAATTTGAGTTTTTCTCACCGAACTGTGCCACCAATGAAATATTTTCTCAAACTCAGACTTATCTTTTGAGTTTTTTCCTTAAATCTGAGATTTTTCTCAAATCTGAGATTTCTCTGAATCGTGTGTGCCACCAACGTTTTTTTCGACTCAGCTGAGAAAAAATCTGAGATTTCTCAGAAAATCTTGAGATTGGTACATAGTAGTCTCAAATAAAATCTCACAGAATTATTTTATGGTAAAATGGTTGCAAATATTATGACAGTGGACACGTCAATCCATGAATACATGAAATTAACGTGCAAACACAGAGAGCATGTTTATTTCTCCCAAAACAAGATCATACGTTTTTAAGAAAGGGGAGGAGGGGGGGGGGTTCTTACGCTTATGTAAAAAATGTCATAATATTGTCCACGCAGTGAAACAATGCACTTGAAACTATATCAAAAGAAAAAAAAATAAGGAATAAAAACAATATTCTTGTGACACGTTTTACATAACATACATGTATATCTTCATTCATGCAAGAATTATTTTCATTTATTAATTAAATTCATATTTTAGTGTGCTATTTATGGTTAGGCAAATTTATTAATTCACATTATATATACATGTATATCAGAAAAGAAAATATGATTAGATAATATTAAATCTCCACGGCCTCTTCTTTGTTCTTTCTCCGGTAGTTATTTTTTACTTGTGCAATATACGTACCTATTCGTGTAAATTATACGCAAATATTAAAAGAACATTGTTTAAAATTCTGTGTAAAAATATTGCAATGCTTTCACTAAATCTATAAAATTCTTAATTGAGAATAGGGATCCAGGAATTCTTTCCAGTGTGTATGTGTGTGTGTGTGTGTGTGGGGGGGGGGTCTATCCAAGTAAAAAAAAAATTCAACCCAGAAATTTTTTGACAAGCAAAACTGCTTTCCCAAAAGTATCAAACCCTGAAAATTTCTTGCAAAGAAAAAAATCCATTTCACAAACGTGAAAAACCTATTTTGTTGTGGTAGTGGTGGGGTCCATCCCCTGCGAGACAATATTCATGACTTAAAGAACTTTTATGAGTTGTTCATCATTGTTCATGAATGCTCATAAAAGATTCATAATAGTTTCATAAAAGTAGTTCATGAATTTAATTCATGAACACATTCATACTGAAAAAATTTATACTTCATGAACAATGATGAACCTTTATGAAATTCGAAAATCTTCAACATTTAAGTAGGGCTCCGCGTAAAAATCATGCAGGTAGCACAGAAAAGGCGCTACATCGATAATCTGCAAATTCATTAAAACTGAGTTTAATATATTCATTTGGGTCTAAAATGAATGATAACAGATGGATTTGTAATAATTCTTCTTTTTTCATATAGCTAGGGATAGGGTACTCCAGGGGTAATTTTGTATGGATAGTGTGTAAATAGTGCATATTTCAGAAAATAATTTCTTCTAAACCCAAGAAGATGTATAAAATCTAAACACATAATTACAGTGAAAATGGAAAGTGTAAATTAAATTTACTCTAATATTTTTGTGCAAACGAAGGATTGAAAAGATACAGGGTGTTAAAAATCTGGAATTTGTTAAGATTCTTCATATGAGTTATCTCCCTTAGGAAATTTATATAGGTGGCGGTAGTAAAAAAAAATGGCGGCCTCCATGGAAAGCTGTACTCTGCAAAGTTATTTTGATGCATCATGTGGTGTTTATTGCAAATATCCGTGTGAATTGAGTAAAAATGATTGAAAGGAATTTACAAGAACAGATTGGACATAGAGCTCGTTTAAATTAAGAGGGAAAAAAATCCGTGAAACGAGAAAGTGTAGTTTGGGAATATTACTGTCATCGTGTTGATCAGGGTATCGGCAATTTTCCTTACTACTGACATCAGTATGGTCTATGTCGGAAGTTTAGCTTCTAAGTTAATCCACCGGAATCCAAGAGTAAGCCCTCAGAGAGGAGTTGCAATCCGATTGTGTCAGCTTACTCAACTTGGAGAGGGAAGATAATGTACCGGCGCCACCGGTACATTTGGACAGCTGTTTGAACAGCTTGATAGGTAGGATTTAATTTAAATTCATTTCTTATATATGGTTATTGATATTTTATACAGTAAAGTATGTATTGGGAAAATTGTTGGGGATGGCCAGTTCCTACATATATCAATATCATGTCCATTTTGAAAAAAAATGACATCTTACACATATATATGTTAGAATAATGTTACTGTGTCTTGGGACAGGCCCTGACCACAGTTAGAATGCCTTCCATATTCCCGCAATGTAGCAGTAAATGGTGGAAACACTCTGAAATGATTTTGGAGAAATTAAATGAAATTGCATTGAAATATAACCGTCAAGTTAATAATAACAAAGTTAACCTTTTTTGTCACAGGGATACCTTTCACCCCCAAAAATTAATGAGTGCGGGACGGTTCCCCCCGAAAGACCATTCGCGCTGAGACGTTTCGCCCCAAGACGGTTCGCGCCGAAGATCAAGTAATCAATTATGTGGTAATTATCACTTGTTAACAGCAATTATTAACTTCTTAATAACTTTTGTACTGTGCTATATTAATCCAATCCATTGGTTCAATCAATAAACCAATTTATATGGGATATACTAAAGACCTGACACTCTGAAGACCTGATTGAGATAATTTTGCCTGTATGGGGGAAATATTAATAGATGATGCATACAAAAATACACTTGTAGAGAATAAAAACTGAGAATTTATCTCTATATCATGCTATATCCCCCCCCCCCCCCCCCCCATAACCACACTAAAATTTTAAAAAAAAATTGTCAGACCTGATTTTTTTTAAATGAATTCCTATTACTTAAAAAAAAGAAGAAGATTTTTCTAAATGACCTGATATTTTTTTATGATGGGAGAAAACAGCAACTCGTGATTATTTTAATGACATGATGATTTAAAAAAAATTTATCTATTTTGATGTAACAGGCATAGAAATGTCACTTGTGAAATTAGTTATATGAAAAGATTTTTTTGAGAAGTATATTTTTGATAAGTACTTATCACGCTTATATAGCATTACTCAAAATCGCAAAGAAAATTGGAGTCAGTGTGCATCCTAGCTATTGAAAATAACCAGAAGTCTCTGATGAGACTGTAGCTCTACTGGTCTGTACATATAACAAAGGAAAAGTAGCACTTGGATTTGAAACTTTGCAACATGCAGCAATAAATAGAATAATGTATCTTAATGTAGTCTACTTGTGCGCCAAGTTATATTGAAATCAGACTAAAACTGAGGGAGGAGTAGCCCTTTAAAGAAATTTCACAGAAATTTCTATTTTTAGTAACCATGGCAACACCATTCATCGAAATCAAAAACTGATGCACTTAATTATGCATCTTAGTGTAGTCTACTTGTTTGCCAAGTTATATTAATATCAGACCAAAACTGAAGGAGAAGTAGCCTTTTAAAGAAATTTCACAGAAATTTCTATTTTTAGTAACCATGACAACACCGTTCATTGAAATCAAAAACAGATGCACTAAATTATGTATCTTAGTGTAGTCTACTTATGCGCAAAGTTATATTGAAATCAGACCAAAACTGTAGGAGGAGTAGCGTTTTAAAGGAATTTCACAGAAATTTCTATTTTTAGTAACCATGGCAACACCGTTCATCAAAATCAAAAACCAATGCACTAAATTATCTATCTTAGTGTAGTCTACTTTTGTGCCAAGTTATATTGAAATCAAACCAAAACTGTAGGAGGAGTAGCGTTTTAAAGGAATTTCACAGAAATTTCTATTTTTAGTAACCATGGCAACAATGTTCATCGAAATCAAAAACCGATGCACTAATTTATGTATCTTAGTGTAGTCTACTTATGCGCAAAGTTATATTGAAATCAGACCAAAACTGTAGGAGGAGTAGCGTTTTAAAGGAATTTCACAGAAATTTCTATTTTTAGTAACCATGGCAACACCGTTCATCGAAATCAAAAACCGATGCACTAAAGTATGTATCTTAGTGTAGTCTACTTGTGTGCAAAGTTATATTGAAATCAGACCAAAACAATGTCTCCCCTGTTGTCAAACTAATCTGACTAAATCTTACGTTGTCCGTGGAAATATATATCTACTGCGGAGGCATACTCCCCATCAAGGTCTCATCTACAGAGAGAACAAACAAACACTGGCAGAAGTTTGAATGCTGCACAGCTATAAAGTGGGTGGTGCTTTTTCTTGATTGATCATGTCACAAATCATTTAGAGAACTCGACAGGTTCTGTATTGTAGATACAAATCTGGGGGCGGAGACTAGTGCTATGCACTCGTCCACCCCCAAATTTGTATCTACGATATAGAACCCGTCTCATTCTCTAAATAATACTTATTGCCCGGTTTGTTTTGCTACATAACCTTGCTAATACACATTCTTTCATTAAAACGGGTCTGTAGGAGAATATCATCTTAACAATAGAACATTTTATCATCATGTAAGACTTAGTATGAAACATTGTCTGTGCTCTCATCATTAATCAATACATGTCCCATACAACAACCATTATTTAATGTGGCCAAATTTAAGGGATTCAGTGGGAAGGCCCGCTTGAAAAATTCTTTGTTTGAGGTTGCCGACCTATAATTTTTAGAGTGGATAGGTAGTTGGTTTTTTTTTTAAAAATAAGTTATTTTTCAGACTTTTATTAGATAACAATTTATAGAGATATTCATACTTCAAGGGTTACTTAACATAAATAAGCTTCACTTGATAAAAACAAAGATAAAAAATAGAACATTTTCAATATCCCGAAAAACTGAAACTTAAAAAAAATAATAATACAAAATGGCTGAAAAAAAAGTTTGGGTCAGGTGCATTTTCAGTGCATGGGTAGGCAACTGCAAACAAATTAATTTTTATTTTAGGCCCCTGGTTTATGGTAATTCAAATTGAAAATGAACATGTAAATTTTACTAATTAAAAGAAGTAAATGCTTTATGTGATAGGTTTTGATTTTTTAGCTCACCTGAGCCAAAGGCTCCAGTAAGCTTTTCTGATCACACTTTGTCAATTGTCTGTTGTTGTTCCAGGTGTCATTGTCATCTTTGTTTAAAACTTTTCACATTTTCATCTTCTTCCAGAACTGCATGGCAAATTTCAACCATATTTGCCACAAAGCATCCTTGGATGAAGGAGATTCAATGTTGTTCAAATGAAGAGCCTTGCCCTCTTTCAAGGGGAGATAATTAAAGATTAGTGAAAATTTAATGAATCTTTCAAAAATCTTCCTCTCAAGAACCACTGGAACAGAAAAGATGAAACTTATGTGAAAGCTTTATTATATAATGTAGTGGGAAGTTTGTTCGGATCATGACCCCAAGGGATATGGATTGGCCGCAATAAGCAATCAAAGTTTTACATATAGAAATATATATGTAAAAAACTTTATCAGTCTTTTTCTCATGAAAAACTGGGCCAAAAGGGTTGAAACTTTTGTGAAAAAGTGGCGGTAGCATGGGGCTTTAATGGGTGGTCAAAATTTTACTTTAAAAAAATGTAGATACTAGGTAACAATCTTTAGAAATCTTCTTCTCAAGAACTAGACATACTGGTAGTATAGGGCCATAATGGGGGATCAAAGTTTCACACTAGATAGTGATAATTCTTCTTTTTAAGAACAGCAAAGCCATGATTAGTCATACAGATACATGTATATATTGAAGAATCCTCAAGTAGTGTAGATTCAAATCTGTTGAAATCATGAACCCCTGGGATAGGGTAGGACCACAATGGGGATCAAAGTTTTACATACAAATATATATTAGACTCAGGTGAGCATTGTGGCCAATTGGCCTCTTGTTTGCTCTACCCATGTCAACATGGCACTAGTCAGAAATGATAACTAAATAACAAAATCAAGTATGGACAGAAAAAAAATCAACCAAGATATAAAAACCACCAAAAAGCTTGATTTATTTAATAAATATATATAATTTTTCAGACAAGGCTGTTTATGCACATTTTTTAACATTACTGATGGTATAATTTGTAAAAGATATATCACTGAAAATTCTATTAGTCTTGTCAAGCAATTGCTGACTTACATTTGACTGGCCCAACAACATTTTTAATCTGAATAGGGTTGTTAAATAGGTATATTTAGTTGTCTTTATACCTATCTCTCTCTCTCTCTCTGTATGTCATATTGCATATAAATCTAGATGAAAAATATTCCTTGTTGTTTTTCAAAATGATCAAGAACTTGTTTGACTGAAGAGATAGAATGAAAAGGGAAGACCCAAAAGTGTTTTATAACAGGTACTGTGAGAGTACCGGGTATTTGATTTTGTAGTTTTAATTTAATCAGTAGCAAGATTACAGAATTCATAACTGGTTACAGTTTAAATTATAATATGGTTAAAACCTGAGACATAAATGATAGAAAATATGGTAAAGATATTTTACAAATTTCATAAGTTAGTAATTTGAATTATATACTTTTGAAATGAAACCCTATATCATTTTCACAGAATGCACAAGATGGTTTGGATCACAGTTATGAAGGAAAAGCTGACAGTATTTCTGAGACAGCAAGAAAAACATCATTGCACACCACCAACTAATAAGACTCCAAAGGTGGGGGACCACATGCCATGCACATGCAACCATTTGAGATTTTACTTGAAATTAATGGATTACATACATGTAAACTTGAGATTCCATGTAAAGTAATTTATAAATTTTAAAAAAAACCTTTAATACCTTTAAATCAATGTAGAACAATGAGTTTTAATGTGGTAAATGATAATTATATGTAACTATTATTTTAGGAATAACAAAGATTAGAGTTTAAAGAATGGATTCAATGCTGGTACTTGGATAAAGATAATCAGGCATGGACTCTCATCTCCTATGGATCTTCAGCACCTTTAGGTTACAGTTTTATATTTCACTAGAAGAGACTCATAAATAAACAAAGGACAGTCAGTTACTACAAAAGAGAAGCATCGGAGATTAGTGATATTTTGTTCAGCATTACTGCATCTTACAAAGATGTAAACTATTAAAATATTGTTTACATCTATCAATTAATGAATTTGATACATGTACCAGTAATTAATAATTTTGATGTGGGGTAAACTGATAAAATTGAATGGAAAACAAGCAGATGACTTGGTAATGATGTGTAAAAAACATCATTCATTTAATTAATACATGCAATTGCATGCAGTTAAAATTCGGTCAAAATTCTTGTGGTGTATATTGAAAGGTGTAACCAAGAGGGAAACATAAAATGATTTTCATATTATCATTAAAATAAAAGTCAAGTTGTATATTATACAATTATTTCTGTTTTTGAGGTCATTATAATGGCTTGCCTAGATGTATGCATTCACCGATCCTAAAGAAGGAAGTATTAATATTGTCCCTCGATGGTTGTTGGATCAATATATTAATCCCCCCCCCCCCCCCAAAAAAAAAATAAATAAATGCAATTTCAATTTTTGTATAATACCATATGTATCATACCCATAGAGTATGGTGTGTACAAAACAAGCGTGACCTTTTGATTTGGCTGTTGGACTTTAAACAAAAAATTTTAGGCTGAAAAAAAACCTCAAAAATGGGATATGATACTGTTTTTTTAAATATGGATTATCTCCCTTTTCAGCTTAAAATTAGAACATTTTACTGGTCATGAAAATATTTTGATTAAATGAAAAGTAAAATTGTGTTGTATTTCAAATTGGAAAATTGAGAAATTTTTTTGAAATGTCAATTTATTCTTACATGCATACCCGGTATATATTCATGGTATGTGTATAGGACATATTTATTGTACTGTAACAAAAAAAGGGAAATTGTCATTTTTTATATGAAACTCATCAATCGTTTTGGGTAAATAATAATCATTTGCTTAAAAATGTTTTTATTATTTTATTTGCTATAGGGTATGGTGTCTATGAAATTAGCATGACCTTTTGGTAGGGTTTTGTAGGGTTTTTTAATTTTTTGATAGCTGAAAATCCTCAAAAAATTGATATTTTGCTGTTTTTGTCAATATGGATTATCTCCCTTTTCAGCTTAAAATTGGAACATCTTACAGGTCATGAAAATATTTAGATTAATTTAGATAAGTAAATAATTGTGTTGTATTTGAGTTTGGAAATGTAAAGAAATTGTGTTGAAATGTCAATTTCCTTTTACATGCATACATATACATGTATGGCATATATTGTACTGTGACAAAAAAAGGGAAATTGCCATTTTTTATATGAAAATCGTCAATTGTTTTGGGAAAATAATAATCATTTGCACAAAAATGTTTTAATTATTTTATTTTCTATAGGGTATGGTGTCTATGAAACTAGCATGGCCTTTTGGTTTGGCTGTAGGGTTTTTTAATTTTTTGATAGCTGAAAATCCCCAAAAAATTGATATTTTGCTGTTTTTGTCAATATGGATTATCTCCCCTTTTCAGCTTAAAATTAGAACATTTTACTGGACATGGAAATATTTTGATTAATTATGAAAAGTTACTATTTGAGCTGTATTTGAATGAGAAATAAACAAAAATGTGATTTATTGTCCGATTTTCTTTTAATTTCATATGAAATATTGATATGTTTGCCTATTTTTAGAGGAAATTTCAGCCATATTTTACCGAAAACAGTTTAACTGTTGCCATGGCAACCAGACACAGAATTGATAAAAAATCATTTTATTTTTTGTAGTATCTTAGCATACTCTACCAACATGCAAAGTTTGAAAAAATTCTGAAACCCCCCATGTATCACCCCCTGCATGATTTTTACATGGAGCCATACTTAACACAGCAACACAAGTTTCATGATTATTCATGATTATTCATGACTCAATACAATTTAAATTCTATAATGATTCAAATTTATTGATATTGAATTTTAAGTACAATTTTAATTAACTGAATGTTCTCCATTGGTAATTGCTTAACATTACCTATTACAATACTGTTCAATGTTTAAATGGAAAGACTAAATAGACAGAAAAGCTTGCTGGATTTTTTTAACATCATTATAGACTAACAGTAATAAGTTGCAAATCAGGGAATTTATGTAAATTTACGTCTTAAAATGCAAAAGATGTATACAATTGTGGTACATACACATTAACATGAATTGTATTTTCTCATGTCCATTTAAGAAATACATGAATCATCAATGTTTTCAAGTAATGATAACCATCACTCACAGTCCACTATGTTAAAAAAAAATACTATTTGATCCCTAAAACTTATAATTTATTATTTTAAAAAAGCCTCCACGCCTATTGCAACATTTTTGTTCATGGGCATAAATGGTTCTAAAATTTACAACATATATATTTATTTTTTTATAAGGTAACATCTTAAAGTAGAAAATAAAAATTGTGAGTTTAATAAACATGTTGCCGATCATCTGAAAAGATATCATATTAGTCTTGTCTATGATGTCAGTTTCAAATTGTGTGCTTGCATGAGAAGATCCAAAACAACTTGGTTCCATAAGAATCATACTCTTGTCAATTCTCCTTCACTGATAAACATAGCTGATTCTTGCTGCTGATTCTTCAGTCTTTTGGGATATTTCAGTTCTAGTTGTTTCTTTGTTAGACCTGTAAAAATTGTACGCTCTTAATGAAAGTTATATTTTAAATGAGTAGACATTGACAAAAAACAAAACAAAAACAAACAAAACATTCAGCAACTATCTTCATAGTTTCAAAGTAGGTAATCTATACGTCTAGTATCCCTGTGATGACTTAAGTTTCAATTTATGTGAATAATTTTGATGTATAAATAGAAACACAATCGTTTTCCCTGAATTCAATAAGCTAGATAATTAAAAAAAATATTAAGTTTAAATACTTTATAAAAATATTTCCAGATAATATCGGTACTTTTTGCCTACTAAGTAATCTGTGAGGACACGGATTGTGTCAAACTCTGTCAACTAACAACACTGTATACATAATTCTAAATCGTATTTTATCTCCCTCTTGTTTCATTCTTGAGAAAAAAGCAAATGCCTTGCCAATCTCATTTTGAAATTTGAACAAACCAAACAATAAATAGGGCCATAAAAATATAATTAATTTAAGAACATATGAAACAACCTTGCAGGTTGTGCACACGATATCCATCCCCCGATTGTAAAGTATAAAACAGATGAAAACTTACTCATGTTGTGAGCTGATGAATGCAGGCGGAACAGTGCTGGTCTTTCTGTGGATGTTGTTTGGATGGTGTGCTTTTAAAATATAACCTCCAATGCAGTCTATATTGTAAATTCTCAAGTTTACAAATTTCTATCGCCCACCGAAAAACAAAAAGGCCGCCATCTTTTTAGCGGGTGGCGAGGCAATTCGTATCAATAATTTTTCACACCCTTTTTATTCAAAGATTTTTTTAAAGTTTGTAGAAACGTTGGTATAAATATAATTAAAAAAGTAAAACTTTATTTAATGGTACCAGTCCACGATTAACTAGGCCTATTTATTTACCATTTTTTTATCAAGGTACCCCAAACAAGAATACATTGTCGGCCAATTAATATTACGGGTATGATTTGAATCGCAACCTCAATCGTTTTTAGAAAACGTCGTTTGATTGGACGCTTCTGGTAGCTGATTTATAACATCGTTACTGATTAGTTAAGCAGTTACGCGAGCGCCAAATTTTCAATAGATTGAAAGGAAGGAAGATGTGCATTGCATTGTCAGAAGATTGTCGATAGATCTAGATTCTGTCAACATTTTTTTAATGGAGTGTTAACTGTTATATTCATCGAAAGGAAGGACTGCCATACAGAAAGCATGTGGTAAGAACATAATTTTTTCATTATTTTGGTTCCAAATTTGTTGATTACGTATGGCACACTTGTTGCACGCATGCCAAACAAACGTGATTAAAAAAAAAAATAACTCGGAGAGAAATATAATTTCAGTTATTGTTAAATGAAATGAATTTTAATGAAATATATTCAAAAAATTTATTTAAAAAAACTTGTGTGTTTTGGTCTCAGAATATTTTTTTTTATATTTTATAATAAAAAATGGAAGGGGGGGGGGCATACACACCCCCATGTGCCCATGGACTAGCTCAAATTGAAGGGAAAAAAAGGAAACTTGATTCTAAATTGAAACTAAAATCATTTTTAAATTTTCTTTACTGATTAGAACAAATTGACTTTGACTCGTCTCTGAGGATTCCTGACTCTTTATAAATTAAAGACCAAGTATTATGTATAAAAGACAGGTAATTCCTATATTTTTTTCTGGCCTCCAGTTGCAGCATCACCACAATTCCCATATTATTTAAAAGTATCCTGTTCCCTGTAATATTTATTTCTATTTGGCATATCATTTATATACATGTATATGTAATTTCAGGGAGAGTGAAATGAAAAACAAGGCCTATTGTAAAAGAGCTAGAAAAAAAACCACGTCATGATTTAAAGGATGGATTTCAATTTTGGATGAATTAGTGAGTGATCCAGCAGACACCCATAGAGAAAAATTCATTTTTGGAATGTCAAGAAGCAAAGTTGACAAGGATAACAAATGCACCACAGGCATCTGACTTACTTGAACGTGCCATAAGAAGAACACAAGCGCTGTTTAAGATTCTGAAACTGATCCAGGCTGTACATGTAATTGTTTAAGAGTGTGTTGGCTAAAAAGCTGTATACATTTATAAATTCAATGAATTAATTTAATACATAGCATTTAGTTTAGAATATTGTAGTCATTATTTATAAATTATCAAATTTTTAAATAGAATGTTTATGTACATGTATTTTGAGGGTACTCACAGTGGTTTTGCCAATTTGGCCTTCTGTCAAATTACGTAATTCAAGAATAATATTCTCAAAAAGTTCCTGAAATGTTCATGAAAGATCTAATGAAGCTAAAATTCACAGGACACTATGATTTCATGAATTCTATAAGGAAGTTCATGAATTTTCAAGAGTAGTAAGTAATTCATGAACAACCCACTATTCTTGAATATTCTTGAACTTGGTTTTCATGAATAAAATTCATGAATTCATGAGTGTCCAATTTTAACTTCATAGGATCTTCATGAATATTTCATGAGCAGATTCAAGAATATATTTCATGAACTTTTCTTAAAAGTTCAAGAATTATTCTTGATACTCTCGCAGGGGATGTTTTCAACGTGGGGGGGGGGGGGATCCAAAATCAATTTTTATTTGATTCAGTATACTTTTAAGAACCCTGCAAATTCCAGGGGGGGGGGCGACCATCTCCCCCCCCCCTTAGATCCGCGTATGAGGATCTGCTTTATACTCACTATGCATCGCACACAAAAATCCCTGACCGTTTATATTATTTGTAAGAATAAACCTGACTTTTTTTTTTTAATAAGACCAGTTACATTTTGAGATTAAAAAAACATGTATGGTACAAACTTTCAAATAGTACACGATTATGCTGGGAAACTTTTCATAGGAATTAATCAGTTAATCGTCACTTGATGAGTGAGTGTTAGATTGATATCGATTTAGGTGTCCAGTGTAACAACGAATTTTGCTCACTATATTCGTTAATTGTTATTATATCTGAAATTAATTATTATTATATATATTATATCTGAAAAGAAGAATATTTTTCCTGTGACATTTTCTCACAGGGGATCGTGGAAAATGTGTTATTTAGCCTCGTCTCTGCATACATGTCCGCAGTTCAATTTCAGGTTTTTTGTTTCTTCGGGGGAAGGGGTGTGTATACCTGAAATAACCTGACCTTAAACAATTTGTATCGAAATTTTCTTGATAAATTGGGTTCACGTAAAACCAAGCATACATGTATATTGAATTGAATTGTAATTATGTTACTCGCCCTGGACATTTTTTCTGTCGCAACTTATGCACGAATTTTACGGAACACTCAAGAAAATTATCATGTGAGAAAATTAACATTAAATCAGCTAGAAAAAAAAAATTACTCGGTGTTTTCTTAATCACTGTTAATGCCGAGTTTGCAGTATTAAAATCCTCATTTCGGCAGTAAAATTTGTTTTCTTTGATCGCTTAAAATGATTTTAAAAAAAAAAATAATAATTCTAAATAGGGACAGAACTCCTTATATTTAAAACATTTTTTCTATGGAGGTAAAATGTAATAGATATATCTGACAGTACAAAACAAAATAAAAGATAAAAAATGAGTAATCGGTCTGTAAATATAGGCCCCCCTATAGTCTTGATCCGCCTATCTACTCTTTGTAATCTTTCGACACGTAACGTCACAATGGTGGAAGTGACGCCTCGGTGTATACTTTTGTGTGTTTATGTAGACAGACGAACCAAGACTATAAAGTTAGGATATGTTTTGTGTTATTCTTCTGTGGGGATTATTTTACGGGGACTCGGTGAATATTTATTGTCGCAAAGATCGTAATGGAATCCTTTCCGTTGAGTGACTCAAAACAGCAAATAAAAGACGAAGGAAGTGTAGAATGTGTGTATTTTTGCGAAAATACACCAAAATATTGCATAAACAACTAACTGAAAGGTAAATTCAATCATTGATTCAACAGCTTCGTGCATTAAAAGAAAAAAGGTCGCATATAACAACAAGAATAAGTCTTAAGATTTTTCTCAAATCTCAGCTTACGTGAGACGAATCTTAAAAATGTTGGTGGCATGGTATTTTAGGAAAATCTCAGGTGAGGCAGAAATCTAAGATTTGAAGTTGAGATTTGAGCTGAGATTTTTACATGTTGGTGGCCCCGAAGCCAGATCATAACGATGAAAATAAAAATTCGCCTGAGCGTTCAGATGATACATATACATCTCAAAGAAAAAATTTAACACAGTCACAGCATCTTTAAAAACAGTTAAGAAATGGAAGCAAGAATTCTAAATTCCCATAGGGTACACAAAAGATGGTGATACAGTTATCACAATTTGGATTTTTGATCTGTGATAAGTTTGCTTCTTATAAATTAATATCGGTAAATTATACAAAAGTAAAAATGAGATTCATAGATTGAATACATTTTGAGCTCAAATGAAAATGGAATATAAGTGTCTCTTTTCATTCCAACATATTAACTGGAAAATAAACACAAATATCTATTTATTTATATTGTTTAAAAATTTTAAATTGCTGCAGGGCATGGCTCAGTTGTATAGATACAGCGAGTAGAAAAAACATAAATTCCTCTTGTTGCAAAAAAGTAAATGTAGCAGTATCACTTTCAGAAGAGATGGCATGCCCATTGAGCTGTACTTGTAATATGATGCATTGAAAAAAATCTCATCTCCAAATCTTTCACAGTACACTTCATATGTACATTTCTGCTGCAATAACTTCTCTCTTTACAAGTGTTTTCAAGTTTCTTATTTCTTGAAGTTGAATTGGTTTACATGATTTTCTTTTTCTTTTGAGGAACTAATTAAAAAAACAATAAATTAAAAATTGCTATAAATATTCTTCCTAAAAAAGTAAACGTAACAAGCTACGAAAAAAATTTCTGCATGTGAACGGTGAATAATGGGATTGAGACATTTATAATGATAGACTGTAATCACTGTAAATAATATAACTTAAAATGGGGAAAAGTACAGGCAAATAAATAGATAAATAAGATTTGTTACTGAGTACTAGATTTATATTTTGCTCAGATCCCTGATCATCCTATTAATCTCCTTCTTTTTTGGGCAACGTAGCTTCATTTATCAGCTTAATTTATTTTAATCTATGGATCATTACATTATACTCAGGTGACCATTAAGGCCCCTGGGCCTCTTGTTTTGGAGATGATCCATGAAAAACTGCCATTAGCTGGTATTCGAACTGAGAGTTTTTCTCAGCCCATTCTCAGTCTCTCTGTCGAGCAGGAAACTTGATAAAGGATGAGAAATAAACTTATATTTTACTGAATTTTCTGCTAATTAAAATATCCACATCCTATTATGATTTCTGCAATAGTATCTTACAAATCATCTACTGAAACATCCGCAAATTTTCTGCTAAAACATTAATATTTTTTCACTTAAATATTCTGTCAATTTGCAAAATTGTCCATTGCCATCTGTGTCATACAGAGAACATTAATTCAGTTAATATTATATTTTTAATATTTGTACATTTTCTCTTTAATTAGATCCCATATGTTATGCCAATTTTTACGGAAGGTAAGTATAAAATATGAATGTATAAACCTATGCATTTAATTTTGGCCTCAATTTTGAACATATTTAATGAAATAAGAACTTTTTCAGAAATTGAAAATATGCCTCTTTTAAAATGTATTTGATTTTCTGGAAATAAGTCGTAAGCTTGAACTTTTACTTCATTAAAAGTGTGATAATCATATTAGCTTACCGGTATACATTTAAATGATGTTTCTGTAGAACACGAGCTCCTCCCACCACCACCACAGTCCAAACAACAGCTCCTCCAGTGTCGGGGTATGTATCGGTATAAGTCATGTGAATGCAAGTGTCAGATCGTGATATTTAATCAATGTTGATGAAAAAATTTTGTGTGAATTAAGATATATATATTAATCAAGTGTTTGTCAGGGCTCTAAATTCCTCCTCATTGCTTGGTGTGACATTTTTTTCCATTAACCAGCTAAAAAGTTTTATAGAAATTTAACATTTTATTTGTATTAAAAACTTTATTTTGCAAGCAAGATTCAGATTCCAACCTTTAAAAAATGTAAATTAAAATCATAAAAAGCCAAAGAAATATTGCAAAATTAAAAAGTTACTTTGATATTGCAAGAAAATTTAGTCAGCCACAGGATTTATGACTGTCTCACAGCAATTGAAATTTGTGTACTTTTCACTTAACACATATATATATTTCTCTGTATACACAAGTGCTGCCCAGGGTTAAAGTTTAAGAGCAGGTCTCATTTCCAAGTAACTACAAGCCCTATTTTGACCAAACTTGCACGGATGATACATCTAAGGTACAGTCCCTGAAACATTCTACTTTCCCATTTTTCCATTCACTCACCGTTCATTCACCATTCGTTCACCATGCGTTCAGCGTTCGCTCTCCGTTCACAGTTTTGCATTCAGCGTTCACAGTGCGCTCGCGTTCACCGTTCACAAAGCTTTCAGCATTCGCTCTTCGTTCGTTCACTTTGCATTCACCTTGCGTTCAGCATTCACTTATCATTCAGTCTTCACTGTCATTCGGAACTCCGAAGTGAAAAGACTTATCTTTTTGTACAGTGTAAGTAAGGATTTACAGCTTTTGCAACTAAATAATAACATATCGTGTTTAAAGAATCATTATTTCATGGGGAAAATTATCTACAATATTTTTTTTTATTGTAATTGTAACTTAGTTTTTAGGTTATTTGTTAATTTACTCTAGAAAATAAATGTTGTTATAAGTATGTACCTATGTAGAACGATGTTGAAAAATTAAATTTTAATACGGAAACAATATACAGATACTTCAAGCACTACAACATTTTGTTGTTATGTCAAAGACGACAAATCGTTAATGGAGAGATAATAATCCAAGTCAATTAATTTACCAACTGCAGCAAAATTACGAAAATATTTTTTTCTACCACTTTTTTTCAATTACTATAGAAATAAATATTAGAACTAGTTCTGAGAATTATAAATAGTACTGCGGATATCCAGTTAATTGAATATCTTTAGAGAGAATAAAATTGATAGTGTGGTTTAAAAAAAATTATTTAAAAATTTAATACACTACAGAATTTTTTTTCTACTCTACAAATATATGAAGTCTATAGTTAGAGAGAAAAAATTCCTTCCTTCATGATCACCGTAACTGTTTATGTTTGAAGTTCGATATGTGTAAGAGCCCCCCCCCCCCCCCCCCTTTTTAGGTCACCTGAGTCACTCAGGTGACCTATTGCTATCTGTTTTTGTCTGTCGTCGTTCGTCGTACGTCGTTCGTCGTCAATCGGTCGTAAACTTTTGAACATTTTTAGCTTCTTCTCTGGAACCACTGAACCAATTTCAACCAATTTTGGCATATAGCATCTATGGGTGAAGGGGAGTAAAAATTGTGAAATTCATGGCCCCTGCCCCCCTGGGGCCTGAGGGGTGGGGCTAAAACCACCAAAATTAATGCAATCTTTAAAAATCTTCTTCTTTACTCCTGGACATCAAGCAGTCAAACTGTTGGCATGATTGTAATAAGCATTGAGCCCTCTACCAAAATTGTGAAATTCATGGCCCCAGAGTCAGGGGTTCTGGTGTTAGGGTGGGGCTCTAATGAAGATATAGTGAAAATGCATTAATTCTTTGAAAATCTTCTCCTCTGCTCCTGGGTATTAAGCCGATGAATAAAGTACATAGTTATGATGAGCAAGAGTGCCTCTTCCAAACTTGTGAATTTCATGGCCCCAAGGTGAGAGGTTCTGGTGTTAGGGTGGGGCTCTAATGATTATATAGTGAAAATGCATTAATTCTTTGAAAATCTTCTCCTCTGCTCCTGGGTATTAAGCCGATGAATAAAGTACATAGTTATGATGAGCAAGAGTGCCTCTTCCAAACTTGTGAATTTCATGGCCCCAGGGTGAGAGGTTCTGGTGTTAGGGTGGGGCTCTAATGATTATATAGTGAAAATGCATTAATTCTTTGAAAATCTTCTCCTCTGCTCCTGGGTATTAAGCCGATGAATTAAGTACATAGTTATGATGAGCAAGAGTGCCTCTTCCAAACTTGTGAATTTCATGGCCCCAGGGTGAGAGGTTCAGGTGTTAGGGTGGGGCTCTAATGATTATATAGTGAAAATGCATTAATTCTTTGAAAATCTTCTCCTCTGCTCCTGGGTATTAAGCCGATGAATTAAGTACATAGTTATGATGAGCAAGAGTGTCTCTTCTGAAATTGTGAATTTCATGGCCCCTCTTGGTGAGGGGTTCCATGTGGGGGGGGGGGATTTTTTTCTATATACAGTGTACTGAAAATAAATTAATGCTTTGAAAATCTTTTCTGCTCCTGGGTATTGAGCTGATGAACTAAGTACATAGTTATGATGAGCAAGAGTGCCTCTTCCAAAATTGTGAATTTCATGGCCCCTTGGTCAGGGGTTCCATGTGTGGTGGGGTGGGGAGCTAATTTATTATGCCCCGCCATGAATATGGCCGGGGCATTTAGTGTTTGTCATGTCCGTCTTCCGTCCTTCCGTCCTTCCGTCTGTCCTTCTGTCACACTTTGCGTTTAGCTCTGTTCAAAGCTCAGTTTCAAAGAAACTATCCAAGATATTTTTATCAAACTTCATATGCTGATAGATATTGATGAGGGCTATGCAACTGCATCAACATTTTTTTACCTTGACCTTTCCTTTGACCTTGACCTCACTTTTCTTAAATTAGTGTTTAGCTCAGTTTTAAAGATACCATTCAAGATAGTGTAATCAAACTTCATATGTTGATACATACTGATGTAGGCTATTCAATTGCATCAACATTTTTTTGACCTTGACCTTTCTTTTGACCTTGACCTCACTTTTCTTAAATTAATGTTTAGCTCTGTTTTAATGAAACCATTCAAGATATTTTTAACAAACTTCATATGCTGATACATACTGATGAGAGCTATTCAACTGCATCAATATTTTTTACCTTGACCTTTCCTTTGACCTTGACCTCACTTTTCTTAAATAAGTTTTTAGCTCAGTTTTAAAGATACCATTCAAAATAGTGTTATCAAACTTCATATGCTGATACATACTGATGAGAGCTATTCAACTGCAGCAACATTTTTTGACCTTGACCTTTCCTTTGACCTTGACCTCACTTTTCTAAAATTAGTGTCAAACTTCATATGCTGATACATACTGATGAGAGCTATTCAACTGCATCAATATTTTTTGACCTTGACCTTTCCTTTGACCTTGACCTCACTTTTCTTAAATTAGTGATTAGCTCAGTTTTAAAGAAACCATTCATAATATTTTCATCAAACTTCATATGCTAATACATACTGATGTAACCTTTTCAACTGCATCAACATTTTTTGACCTTGACCTTTCCTTTGACCTTGACCTCACTTTTCTTAAATTAGTGTCAAACTTCATATGCTGATACATACTGATGAGAGCTATTCAACTGCATCAATATTTTTTGACCTTGACCTTTCCTTTGACCTTGACCTCACTTTTCTTAAATTAGTGTTTAGCTCAGTTTTAAAGAAACCATTCATAATATTTTCATCAAACTTCATATGCTAATACATACTGATGTAACCTTTTCAACTACATCAACATTTTTTGATCTTGACCTTTCCTTTGATCTTGACCTCACTTTTCTTAAATTAGTTTCTGAATCAAACGTCATATGCTGATACATACTGATGTAAGCTATTCAACTGCAGCAATATTTTTTGACCTTGACCTCACTTTTCTCAATTTGTGTTAAAATGTTGCATTACTAATATACCCTTGGCGGGGCATTCATGTCCTATGGACATATTTCTAGTTATATATGAAAATAAATTAATGCTTTGAAAATCTTCTCCTCTGCCCCTTGGTACAGTACAATTCGTTTTTTATCATACCGGTTTTATATCATACTTCTTTTTTTATCATAGATATTTGAAACACAAAACCATTTCTTAATAATTCATTGTAAATTTCGTCTGTTATTATCATAGGTAAAAGTGTAAACTTCGCTTACTGTAATAGAAAATTTTCGTCCGTAATATTTTTTTCACACCTTTTCACTCTTGGGACAATCAACAAAACAAAAGATAACACCTATCTACACCTGTGGTTCATGCACTGTCACTTGTCTATACACAATGGCTTGATTGGGGAGATTAGTCACACTTCAGTGCACTTACCTGAGTGACACGAAGTTTGTTTATTTTACAAAGTACATTACATAACAACACAATACCATTTGCAATCTTATTTTCTTCTTTTGTTTATCCTGAATTGTACATTGATAATAAATGTGTTTTACCAAATGTGTTGAAACTAAATTTTGTGTCAATTAACCCAGTGACCTATATACTAACGTTAGTATATATAGGTCCCTGATTAACCCAAGCTTTCTTACGCTTGTTGCCTGATCAATGTTCATAATTAATTACATTTATAAAACTGCCCCATTAATTAAGAAGTGAGGTTTTTATGTCTACTTTAGTTGAATAAAAGAAATGAATTTAAAAAAACGAAATATTGGTAGTTTGAATTGATCATATATTTAAAAATGAAAGTAGATGAAAATGAAAATAAACAAGATGGATGCCAAGGGATCTAGAAGACAGTTCGAAGTTCTTCTAGAGAGTTTGAAGAGTAATAAGCTTTATTTAAGTGAATTTATTTATTATGGAAAGTTGAAACAGTAAGTAAATATTGTGAAATGATATGTTAATTAATTTGTATTTCAAAAAAACTAAAAAAAACTGAAATTACATATAACATAACATGTACAAGAGAAGTACATTCAATAATTTATACAAACGTCATTTCATGTCAGACATCCGACATGAATTTCAGCCGACTATGGTTATTATAAAAGTCGCTTATCATAAAGTTTTGGCCTGACAAATAAACTATGATAATAAACGAATTGTACTGTATTAATTAGGCTAGAGTTTTTTTATTTTCTGTTTAACGGGAAGCGCCGACCCAATTTTTTCAAAATACTGAAAAAAAATAAAAGAGGTCCATCTCACTTTTATTTTTAAAATACCCGGCGACTGTGTCATTTATTGACGGTTTGAAATAAAATCGGGTTTGTTGTACACCATAATTTTAATAAATCATGTAAACGTTAGACATGAGTGTGACTAAAATGGGTAGTAAAACCCGGGCCGGGCCGGGAATTTTGAAACTGAAAACCGGGTTTTCGCTAATTACTGAAAAAATATAGAATTCTTCATCGCGAAACTTACAGATGTAATTTAATACAACAAAATGTGTTTTCGCTGAGGGTTTTAACACCAAATATTATGTTTTTCAATTACTATTAACGATTGTCATTTTCCCAGTGACTAAAATGGGTAGTAAGCCCGGTTTAATCATTTTGGTGATTTAAAGCAAATTACACTCAATAAATGGAATTCTTTGTGTTTTATCGATGTTTATTAACTTTAAGAACTTAAATATTACAACAATTGCAAAAATTAACGTCGATAATTAAAATAAGCGCCGATTTTTGATACCCGGGACAGTCCAAAACCGGACGCGTTTGCCTGGGACAAACTGGAATATTCCGAAAAATTGCCATCAGATAAACGGGTGCAGAGAATAACGTAGAATTTATTAAAAAAGTAAACTACCCCCCCCCCCCCCCCCACAAAAAAAAATAGATAAATCATCAAATGGAGAAAATAAATGAAATACACACAAAAATCCCGACAATTCTCTTTTTTTTAATACTAATGGAGTTATGTATCTTAGTGATTTGACAAGAGAAAGACTGTATGCTACAGCTAAGGTTCGTTTTTCAGGTGATCATTTCCCTGAAATTACATGTATATGTCGGCAGAGCTGGCTTTGAACATGTTAAAATAAGATCATGTAGATAATACCAGTTAAGTTAATAAAATCTACGCAGCTGGCTTGGTTCAGGATATTTACTACTCTCATCATTATCTTGTAAATTTAAGGTTCATCCCGGGTAAACGTGTCCGGTTTTTCGGTCCCGGGTATTTAAAAAATGCATTTATTTTCTACAATCGGAATATATTTATAAAATGGTTAAAAAATTTTAGCAGTTTAAGTTCATTTCGATCTTTCCAATACAAAAAACTGCAATTATATCAATAATATTAAGTACAAAACACCAAAATATGTAAACCGGGTTTACTACCCATTTTAGTCACCGGGAAAATGACAATCGTCGATAATCATTGAAAAAAGTAATATTTGGAGTTGAAACTCTCAGCGAAGGCATATTGTGTTGTATTTAATTAAATCTGTAAGTTTCATGACAAATAAATAAGTATTTTTTCAGTTATTAGCAAAAACCCGGTTTTCAGTTTCAAAATTCCCGGCCCGGCCCGGGTTTTACTACCCATTTTAGTCACACTCGTTTGACATAGCTTACGTTAATCAAATTCTTGTACGAGCGTCTTGCTGATTATGATATCGTAACCAGTTTAAAGAACTAGTTTATCGCACTTTTCGTGGGTTCTATCAACAGATCAACAAGCAAAAATGCCATTTCGAGACATTTATAGATAAAAATGACGAGATAGTAATATTAAATCCATTGACGATAAAGAGAAAAAAGATTCTGAAATCGGAATGAAGGCATCAACAACCTAAATACACTAGATGCACACTGAACCATCTTGTGTCTAAGGAGTTGGGGGTAAGTTTTTTGACGTCTTAATAAACTTTCTGTTAAAATTGTTCTTTTTTTTTTTATTTTTTGATACGTTTTTTGTTTCTTTCAAAGATGTTTACATTGTATATTTAATTTGATCACATAACAAATTGAGGTAAAATTCGCGGTAAAATTTAGTTTTACAATGAATTATGTTTAACTATATCAGGGACATAAAATTACGATTAAAATATTTTAGATACAAGTCCATGTCTGCTTGGTTGAATTAAATGAGGTCAGGATTCCAACAAAATTACGATTGGAAAAGAATATTTAAAACTAACACTGACAAGTGACAGCTAATTGGAATTGCACACCTAATTGGAATTGCACACTTTATCCTGTGGAAAGGTAGAGACAGAAAGAATTAAGTCAACAAATTGTCCAATTTAATATTTTAAATGCAAATTGAACAAAGACCAAAATTATTATATTTATGATATAAGAAATGTGTTACATGTATTATCAAAAACTCTTAAAAAATGTTTTGTATCTTCATTTAGAAAAGAAAATTATTAAATCTCATGTAAATACTGTTTTTTATCTTCTACTTTCTAACTACTACATGTATTTGGTTATATTAATAAAGTATCTTAAAGGAACATGCATTTTTTGTGCAGTTTGATTTCTTGGTGGAGACCCAACCATTTGTGAAGAGTTCAGAAGACTTCCAAGATGACTGCTGTTGTTCGTCAAATAATTTTAGCTGACAAATTTCCATTCTGAACCTCAAGAATGTGTTAGTCCTATACTAGGAATGCATTGTCAAGTTAGCTATCAACCCCATATCTTTCTCCAAACTTCTGTTTAATCATAATATATGTAGCTTAAAACATTTTTTATCATTACTTTTATAAATTTTATACAGTAGGAGATTACCAAACGAAGACATCTATAAATTTTTAAGCAGTGTGGATTTTTCTGTATCCAACATTATTGTTGCTATATAATAATTGAAACTGTAAATTTTATTGTTTTGCTTTCATACTAGAATTTACAAATGTAATTAACCACAGTAGGATGACACATGCATATAGTTAGGAGTTGTATCTTTTTATCCATATTTGAAATCCAAATGAATGATAAACAAAATTTTATTGTGTTTTCTTTCATTTTTCAACATTCTATTAAAAAAAAAAAATCATACCATTTTTGGGTTTTATTTTTTATATGGTCTCGACTCGACAAATTTTGAACTTTTTATTTTTATTTTATTTCGTCCCCTCGACCCGACTTTTTCTAAAATTCCCGTTAAACAGAAAATAAAAAAACTCTGGCCTTAAACAAACTAAATACATAGTTATGATGAGAAAGGATTCTTCCTTCCAAAATTTTGAATTTCATGGCCCCTGGGTCATGGGTTCTTGAGCTTGGGTGGGGTTCTATTGATTAATTAGCAAAATGCATTAATGCTTTGAAAATCTTCTCCTCTGCCTCTGAGTACTAAGCAAACAAGCTATATGCAATAATATCAATGTAAATACATGTATTAAATTTAATTGTAAGTAAATGTGCCTTTTCTTTGCTTGTGGGTATCTAGGAGGCAGAGTATACAATTGTGATGTGAAGCAAATGAGAGTTACTCCCCTTTGCTAAATATTGTTAATCAAGAAATCCTTGTTTATAATTTAATTAACAGGTTATTTGATTGAATGAGAATACAAGAAAGAATGTTATATATATATAGAAACAAAATAAAAATGAATGTTTGGTTTAAATGAGCAAAGTATGCTCAAAGTCAGATTCTTGCCTGGAAAGCAGTATAAAAGATTGGCATAAAGATTATTTATATATTTAGCAAAAGTTGTAATTGTACACAGAATGTATACTCTGTGGTGATCTAAGTTAGTGTCACTTGTAGAGAGTTGTGGTTGACAGGAGACTGGATGTTGTTTGATACTTTATCAAAGTGAACAAAGAATCACAGAGAGCCAGAGTGACTTATTGTAATTAGTGACAAGTGGCAAATAACCACGTTGTATATACCCAAGTCTGTGTGTACTGAATTGTAGCACTAAGCAAGTGACAAAAAAAATATCTGTATATATTGAATACCTTACACAATAAGCAAGTGTCCTTTGTATATTTTGCATTCATTATCATCCCTGTAAGACTTGGGAAAACCAAGTATGATCCAAAGGAGATCAATCGGGTCTAGCACATTACAATAAGCAAGGGTATTTTTACCAGATTTTTAGCTCACTTCGACGAAGTCGTGATGAGCTCATACTATACCCCCGACGTCAGCGTCCCGGTTAAAGTTTTAGGAGCAAGTCCACTCCCAAGTAACTATAAGCCCTACCTGAACCAAACTTGCATGGATGATGCATCTAGGGATGGCCACTACCACACTTGCTTCGGATGCTGGATCTGACCTAGATTTTCCAGATGAGTGACCAGGTTAAAGTTTTTGGAGCAGGTCTTTTTCCAAGTAACTATAAGTCCTACTCAAACCAAACTTGCATGGATATTGATCTTGGGATGTACACTAACTAGCAAAAAATATGATGTGAGATTTGCCTTACTTATAGATAACATTTGTCGAGGTGAGCTTCGTAATCTTTGATTACCTGTGTTTGAAATTCTTGGGCAACATTGCTTCATCTATCAGTTAATTTTGTTTTATACTTCCATGGATCCTTTAGTGTTGTATTATACTCAAGTGACCGTTAAGGCCCTTGGGCCTCTTGTTTTTTTCCCCTTAATCCGTTGCTTAGTCAGTATTTCCAGTATATTTTAAGTAACATTTAAACAGAAGTTAATATGTTTTGTAGCACAGAAATTTCAGTCTCAAAGCATACATGCATCTAAAAAAGTCATTAAACAATCGTATTTCAAAATATACATGTGCCGGCGATGGTATTTTAAAATTGCAGCAAGTATGTTTCACATTCAAGCGGCTGAATCATTCCAAGTGTTTATTCCCATGGGCTAATGTATTTTATTTATTTATTAATTTAGAAAACTAGAAATGATAAAATTGTTAAAACTTCTTGGAAATACTAGCACTTCGTCTTTGTTGTGACGTGACTTTCAAACCTGCACACCTGCACAGTGTCGAATGATTTTGATTAACAGGGCAAGCACTTGGACTTCGTGTGAACTTGAAGCAGGAAAAAAGATATAAAAACCAATTAATACTGTTAAACAAATGGATTTGTTGATAAAAAATTGTTACTTTCACTGCCTGATATATTTAGAAAAAAAAAAAAAAAGAATTTTTGTTTGATACAGGTACAAACATTTGAAGTAGGGGTGGGGGCTAAATATCTTTCTCGCTCTTTTCTCATTTGTCTGTTTGATAAAACCATGACGGCATATTACTTTTATACATGTATCAAGTTCTGAAAATTTATTCTGTAACAAATAATATGAATGCCTCTTTGTATCATCTTATCCAAGTATCATCTCTGGAAAATGTCTACAGATACATGTAGAAGTCTGCTCAATAAATCATAATAAAAAACAGAAATGACACATAAATATATTATTGCATTAAAATTAAAATGCGGATTTATGCAATACGTCCACAGACCTTTGTAAAATATTTTATTTTTTTTTCTCGTTATTTTACATGGAATCGCCTTGGCACGGAAATACATGACTGTATGGTTGCTACAATCATTGTCATTCATTCTAAAAGTCAGTAGTTTTCCTTTCTAAAATCCACATTATTATGTTCCCCAAACGAAGTTTGGGAACATATTGTTTTTACTCTGTTTCTTTTTCTTCTTATTATTAAGGTCTTCCGACTTCCTTCGGAAGACCTTATTGTTTTCCGTCTGTTTTCTATTATTATTATTATTATTATTCTTTTTTTCATAGTTATGGCGATATATCAGCGGTGAGTGAGCAGATTTCAGAGATTTTTTCGCGGAAGATGCATCATGTAAATATCTCCAGACGTGTTTTTCATTTTTTCAAAATTCATTTCCGTTCGCGATTTTTGGGGAAATTTGTATTTTTTAGATGGCATTTTGTCCAGAATTTTTCTCGACAATGGCTAAAGATATGAAATTGAAACTCAATGAAAAAATAGAACATCAAATTGCAATATGGGGAACGACCTTTATTTTTCGTCGCAAACGGAAGTGAATTCAAAAAGTCCAATTTTTCAACTTTTTTGTTTTTCAATATTTTTCTTTAGGATTTACAGGGTTTATAGAGTGTTTTACAAGAATTCTAAATATGTCTTCAATATTTTGATGCGTGCATTTATTGCAAAGATATGACCGATCCAAACTTTGTCCCACTGTCTGGGGTTCGAATCCTGCTGGAGGTAGTTAATTTTTTTTCTTTGTTTTTCTCTCTTTTTCAGTTGCTAATGACTTCTCTCTCTTTAAAAACATGTATGGTAGTTTTTGCTGATTTTTAAAAGCTTTTTTGTCAGAGATTCTGTAGAAAACCTTTCGACATATACTGAATATCTTTGCATCTATAATATGTCCTTCTAAAACTATTTTAAGGATTTCATTCTTGTCCCCAAAGCTTGACCCATTCAAAAGTTGTCACCCCTTTTGCAGTAAAACCTTGTTATCGTTACTCCTCCGAAACCGTAAAATGTAGAGATTCCAAGCCTTCAGCAGTGTCTTCGACTCATTTAATACTCTCTTCATTCTATCATTGCAAAAGCATTCTTTGGTCCCTTGTATGAGTTACTGCCCCTGAAAGTTTATGCTGCTTACATTTAATGAACTTTTTTTAAAACGGTGTATCCTAGAGACATGGGACCAACTTCATCGGCATGTTTGACTTTGACCTTGAAATATAGGTCAAGGTCAAAGTCATTTAAAAACATAAGAAATTCCTTATATATGTGTAAAATATAGCAATTCACCAAATGACCTTGAACTTTGACCTTGACCTTTGGCCTTGATATTGGGTCAAATGAAAAGTAAGGACATGCATCCAGCTCCAGTATCAGGTAAAAACATAGAAAGTTAAGATTTCCTTGTTTTGTTTTGTTTTGGTTTTTTGTTTTTGTTTGTTTTTGTTTTTTTTTTTGGAAATGACCTTGACCTTTGATCTTGACCCAAAGGTCACAATCAGGCTTAAAGATGTGAAAGTAGTTACAATTCTTAGTTTAAAAGAGGCATAAAATAAATAATTCATTCCCCCCCCCCCCTTCTTAAAAAAAAATCACATCAACAACAACGTAGAATATTTCTGTAAAATTCAAACCAGACCTCGGATCGACAACATATTTGGTACATATCTAGTATAGACCTCAGAGAGTTTTACGGTGAGTCTTATAAGTTTATAGAAGTCATGAAGTTTCACGGCAAGAACTACAAGTTCTGTTGTGTTTGAAATTAAAGTGCAGGTGAACGAAGAAATGATCTAAACCTTTTATCGGCTATTTCTTCAGATGTCGTTAGTAGCATTCGATTTTCCTGATATGATACGACATTTTAATACCAAGCATTCTCTCTTTCTTTCACATTTGGAATTTATTTGATTTTTATTTAGAATTAATCAGTTTCCAGAAATAGCGATTTTCGGTATATTGAAAACAATTCTCGCTTTCATTGTTGTGTTTCCCTTCTAAAAATGCATGTTGGGAGTTTAATTTGTGCTACACATATTTAATTTAACCCAAAGAAATGCTTATTTAAATGTTTCATATTTATTTCAGGATATTCAGTCAGAAATGTTAAAATCCGAACCCGATCTTTTAAGCTTACAACAAAGCTATTTTCAAAAAATTCAGCATGCTCACAATATCGATGAATCGGACTACAGTCCATTAATACATTTTCATTAGGGAACAGTGTTAATGTTTTCCCACGCACACCCGTCCCTTTTTATTAAGGTCTTCCGACTTCCTTCGGAAGACCTTATTGTTTTCCGTCTGTTTTCTATTATTATTAAGGTCTTCCGACTTCCTTCGGAAGACCTTATTGTTTTCCGTCTGTTTCCTATTATTAAGGTCTTCCGACTTCCTTCGGAAGACCTTATTGTTTTCCGTCTGTTTCCTATTATTAAGGTCTTCCGACTTCCTTCAGAAGACCTTATTGTTTTCCGTCTGTTTTCTATTATTATTATTAGGGCTTTTCGCTTTCAGGCGAAAAGCCCTATTGTTTTCGTCTTTTTTATTATTATTATTATTATTATTATTATACTGAACACTTTTTTCGCTCAGCATTTGAGGAGTACCTTTAAAACTAGGATTTTTCTCTTATAACCACTAGATAGCAAATGTAAATATCTCGCGTATGTAAGGTACTGAACTTCCGTTTCAGTCACTTCCGGTTTCTACTAAAGAAAAACTAAAATACATAAAGAAGCTAAAATCTTTCTCATTTTCGATGGCTAGACTCTCAAATTCAAGATATGAATTATAGAGACCAATACCTACAAAAAAGTTAGCGACTGTGATTTTCGACCACTGATACTTTCTGAGATATAAGACTTCAAACATTGAAAAAGGGGGGATGAAACTTTTCAAAGTCACAAATAAGGTTTGAAAATTATTTTGAGCATAGAAATACGTTAAGACTAATAAGTGAAACATATACTGTAAGTTTCATATCGATCCGAGCCGAACTTCCGGTTTTAGGGGTCTTTGAAAATTGTCTATGGGAGTTTCTGTGTTAAATTGAAATCAGTCGTGGCACGTTTTCTCTTAAAACAATCAAGATATTCTTATGAGATTTTAACTGTAGAATGAGCTTGATACGGTACCGACCTCATTAGGTCATTAAAAGATAATTCGGGAAAATAAGGGATTTCTAGGGGCCAACATTGAACACATACTTTTTCCTGTAACTTTTTTATTTCTCAACAAATTTTTAAACAGTTTTCTATTCTGGGTTCAGATCAAAGAGTACAATCTAAAAATTATGGTCCGTGGGGTCACTTTTTGACCCCTTATAGGAGTTACAGAAGACTGAAATAACGTAATTTTCATTTATGTCAAAAATAATGGAGTAAGAGTTATCTCTCTTTGAACATCAGTTAACAGGCTTACATACTCTTAAGGTTTCAAGTTTGGTATGCATATGAGAAGTACTTCCGGTTTTATGAATCTCTGAATTTGTCTATGGGAGTTCTAATGTTAAATGGAAAATTGCACATTTCACGATATCTCTAAAAGTAATCAAGATATTCTTGTGAAAATTTAGTGATATAATGATTGTGATATTGTTTCAACCCCATTAGGGTTTAAAAATGAATTTCTGGAAAAAAAGGGATTTCTAAGGGCTAAATTTGAAAACTGACCTTTACCCATAACTTTTTTAATTCTAATTGAATTTTTAAACAGTTTTCTATTCTGGGTTTAGCTTAAAGAGTACAATCTAAAAATTATGGTCTGTGGGGTCACTTTTTGACCCCTTATAGGATTTACGGAGGACTGAAATAATAAAATTTTTCTGTATTTCAAATATGATGAAGTAAGAGTTATCTCCCTTTGAACATCTGTTGGGGAGCTTGCATACTCTTTAGATTTCAAGTTTGGTATGCATATGACAAGTACTTCTGGTTTTATGAATCTCTAAATTTGTCTATGGGAGTTCCCATGTTACGTGGAAAATTGCATATTTCACGATATCTCTTAAAGTAATCAAGATATTCTTGTGAAAATTGAGTGATATAATGACTGTGATAATGTTTCAACCCCATAAGTGTTTGAAAATGAATTTCTGAAAAATAAGGGATTTCTAAGGGCCAAAGTTGAAAACTGACCTTTGCCCATAACTATTTTATTTCTCAATGAATTTTTAAACAGTTTTCTATTCTTGGTTTAGCTTAAAGAGTACAATCTGAAAATTATGATCCGTGGGGTCACCTTTTGAACCCTTATAGGAGTTACAGAAGACTGAAATAATGTAATTTTTATTTATTTCAAAAATAATGGAATGAGAGTTATCTCCCTTTGAACATCAGTTAACAGGCTTACATACTCTCTAGGTTTCAAGTTTGGTATGCATATGACAAGTATTTCCGGTTTCATGAATCTCTCTATTTGTCTATGAGAGTTCCCATGTTAATGGAAAAATGCACATGTCACGATATCTCCTAAACAAAATAAGATATTCTTCTGAAAAATGAGTGATATAATGACTTTGATATTGTTTAAAACCTATTAAAGTCTGAAAATGAAATTCTGAAAAATAAGGGATACAAGGGGCTAATATTAAAAACTGATTTTCCAATGTAACTTTTTTATTCCTTAATAAATTTTTGAACAGTTTTCGATCCTGAGTTCAGCATAAAAGACACAATTTGAAAATTATGGTCCGTGGGGTCACTTTTTAAACCCTTATAGGTGTTTTAGAGACCTGAAATATAGTAACTTTTAGTAGTTTCAGAAAAAAAAGCAATGTGAGAGTTATCGCCCTTTGCAGAGCTCTAGTGAGAATTACATTCTTGATAGGTTTAAATTTTTATAAGCTTTTTAAAACTCGATCCGGTCTGATTATTTTCTTTTATTTTTATCATTTTGTTAGAGTTATCGCTCTTTAAGGTCCATGAGATTTAAAGCATCGAAAAGCCCTCCGTTTTTGTTGAACGACAAAAAAGGTCTAGTTATTATTATTATTCTTTTTTTCATAGTACAGGCCATATCTCAGCTATGCGTGGTTCAATTTGAAAGATTTTTGCAGGGAAGATGCATCATGAATATATCTCCAGGGGTGTCCCTCACATTTTTGAAATTCACTTCCGTTCGCGATTTTTGGGGAAAATTGTATTTTTTAAATGGAATTTTGTCCGTTAATTTTCTCAAGAACGGCTAAAAAAATGAAATTGAAACTCACTGACTTGATAGAACATCAAATGCAGATATGGTGATCGACCTTTATTTTTCGTCGTTCTTACTTCCGGTCGCGAACGGAAGTGAATTCAAAAATGTTAAATTTGTAACTTTTTTGTTTTTCAATATTTTTCTTTGATATTTACAGGGTTAATAGAAAGTCTTCCAAGAATTCTATGTATGGTTTCATCATTTTGATTGATCATTTATTGCAAAGATATGACCGATCCAAACTTTCTCGTATGTTGCCGGTTCGAATCCTACTGGGGCGGGAGATTGTTTCTCTCTTTTTTCACTTATAAATAATATTTTTCTCCTTGAAGACATGTATGATAGTTTTTGCTTATTTTTTAAAGCTTTGTTAACAGATATTCTACAGAAATCCTTTAATAATCATGATCTATGTTGAAAGACTGTGTTACATAAACGCAAACGAAAAATACCTTCAATAAAGTATTAAATAAAGTGAGATAGCATAGCGTTCTGGAGAAAAGTTCGGTCGGAAGACCACTTGTTGCCCTAGCAACAAGAAACGCATCTAGTTAAGGTCTTCCGACTTCCTTCGGAAGACCTTATTGTTTTCCGTCTGTTTTCTATTATTATTATTATTATTATTCTTTTTTTCATAGTACAGGCCATATCTCAGCTATGCGTGGTTCAATTTGAAAGATTTTTTCAGGGACGATGCATCATGAATATATCTCCAGGGGTGTCCCTCACATTTTTGAAATTCACTTCCGTTCGCGATTTTTGGGGAAAATTGTATTTTTTAAATGGAATTTTGTCCGTTAATTTTCTCGAGAACTGCTAAAGATATGAAATTGAAACTCACTGACCTGATAGAACATCAAATGGAAATACGGTGATCGTCCTTTATTTTTCCTCGTTTGTACTTCCGGTCGCGAACAGAAGTGAATTCAAAAATGTTAAATTTGCAACTTTTTTGTTTTTCAATATTTTTCTTTAGGATTTACAGGGTTTATAGAGTGTCTTACAAGAATTCTAAATATGTATTCAATATTTTGATGCGTGCATTTATTGCAAAGATATGACCGATCCAAACTTTGTCCCACTGTCTGGGGTTCGAATCCTGCTGGAGGCAGTTAATGTTTTTTCCTTTGTTTCTCTCTTTTTTCAGTTGCTAATGACTTCTCTCTCTTTGAAAACATGTATGGTAGTTTTTGCTGATTTTTAAAAGCTTTTTTGTCAGAGATTCTGTAGAAAACCTTTCGACATCTACTGAATATCTTTGCATCTATAATATATCCTTCTAAAACTATTTTAAGGATTTCTTTTTGTCCCCAAAGCTTGACCCATTCAAAAGTTGTCACCCCTTTCGCAATAAAACCTTGTTATCGCTACTCCTCCAAAACCGTAAACCGTAGAGATTCCGAACCTTCATCAGTGTCTTTGACTCATTTAGTACTCTTTTCATTCTATCATTGCAAAAGCATTCTTTGGTCCCTTGTATGAGTTACTGCCCCTGAAAGTTTACGCTGCTTACATTTAATGATTTTTGTTTTTAAAACGGTGTATCCTAGAGACATGGGACCAACTGCATCTGCATATTTGACTTTGACCTTGAAATATAGGTCCAGGTCATTTAAAAACATATGAAATTCCTTATCTGTGTGTAAAATATAGCAATTCACCAAATGACCTTGAACTTTGACCTTTGACCTTGATACTGGGTCAAATGAAAAGTAAGGACATACATCCAGCTCCAGTATCAGGTAAAAACATAGAAAGTAAAGATTCCCTTTTTTTTTTTTTTTTTTTGTAATGACCTTGTCCTTTGACCTTGATCCAAAGATCACAATCAGGCTTAAGGATGTGGAAGTAGTTACAAGTCTTAGTTTAAAGGAGGCATAAAATAAATAATCCACCCCCCTTCTTAGAAAAATCACATCAACAACAACGTAGAATATTTCTGTAAAATTCAAACCAGACCTCGGATCGACACCATATTTGGTACAAATGTAATATAAACCTCAGAGAAACTTTCTGGGGAGTTTTACGGTGAGTCTTATAAGTTTACAGAAGTCATGAAGTTTCACAGCAAAAACTACAAGTTCTGTTGTGTTTGAAATTAAAGTGCAGGTGAACGAAGAAACAATCTAAACCTTTTATCGGCTATTTCTTCAGATGTCGTTAGTAGCATTCGATTCTCCTGATATGATACGATACTTTAATACCAAGCATTCTCTCTTTCTTTTACATTTGGAATTTATTTGATTTTTATTTAGAATTAATCAGTTTCCAGAAATAGCGATTTTCGGTATATTAAAAACAATTCTCGCTTTCATTGTCGTGTTTCCCTTCTAAAAATTGCCTGTTGGGAGTTTAATTTGTGCTACACATATTTAATTTTACCCAAAGAAATGCTTGTTTAAATCTTTCATATTTATTTCAGGATATTCATTCAGAAATGTTAAAATCCGAACCCGATCTTTTAAGCTTACAACAAAGCTATTTTCAAAAAAAATCAGCATGCTCACAGTATCGATGAATCGGGCTACAGTCCGTTAATACATTTTCATGAGGGAACAGTGTTAACGTTTTTTCACGCAGCCCGTCCCTTGTTATTTTATATGCTGCTTGCAAGTTCAGGAACTATTTCCTTTTACGGAACTTCTTTCTTCCCCTACCGATTCTAAAAATACGCTTGTATTTATTCTTTAGTCTTAAACAATTAACTTACCAATTTAATCGGAATGTGTAGAGCAGTGGTTAGCGCACCTGCCTTTCAAACCAAAGGTTTTGAGTTCGATCCCAGCTGGAGGGGCATTTGTTTTTTTTTGGGGGGGGGCATTTTTTGCATTTTTCTTTTTTTTTTTTCAGCCCAAATGACACGAAAACACTTAAAAAGGTGGAAAGGCCTCTAATTGTTCTGTGAATAATTAGTTTACTTGTTATTATTAAGGTCTTCCGACTTCCTTCGGAAGACCTTATTGTTTTCCGTCTGTTTTCTATTATTAAGGTCTTCCGACTTCCTTCGGAAGACCTTCTTGTTTTCCGTCTGTTTTCTATTATTATTATTATTATTCTTTTTTCATAGTACGGCCGATATCTCAGCTGTGAGTGGACGGATTTCAAAGATTTTTTCAGGGAAGATGCATCGTGAGAATATCATCTCCGGACGTGTTTTTCATTTTTTGAAAAATCACTTCCGTTCTCGATTTTTGGGGAAATTTGTTTTTTTTAAATGGAATTTTGTCCGTTAATTTTCTCGAGAACGGCTAAAGATATGAAATTGAAACTCACTGACATGATAGAGCATCAAATGGAGATATGGTGATCGACCTTTATTTTTCGTCGTTCGGACTTCCGGTCGCGAACAAAAGTGAATTCAAAAATGTTAAATTTGCAACTTTTTTGTTTTTCAATATTTTTCTTTGATATTTACAGGGTTAATAGAAAGTCTTCCAAGAATTCTATGTATGGTTTCATCATTTTGATTGATCATTTATTGCAAAGATATGACCGATCCAAACTTTCTCGTATGTTGCCGGTTCGAATCCTACTGGGGCGGGAGATTGTTTCTCTCTTTTTTCACTTATAAATAATATTTTTCTCCTTGAAGACATGTATGATAGTTTTTGCTTATTTTTTAAAGCTTTGTTAACAGATATTCTACAGAAATCCTTTAATAATCATGATCTATGTTGAAAGACTGTGTTACATAAACGCAAACGAAAAATACCTTCAATAAAGTATTAAATAAAGTGAGATAGCATAGCGTTCTGGAGAAAAGTTCGGTCGGAAGACCACTTGTTGCCCTAGCAACAAGAAACGCATCTAGTTAAGGTCTTCCGAATTGCTTCGGAAGACCTTATTGTTTTCCGTCTGTTTTCTATTATTATTATTATTATTCTTTTTTTCATAGTACAGGCCATATCTCAGCTATGCGTGGTTCAATTTGAAAGATTTTTTCAGGGACGATGCATCATGAATATATCTCCAGGGGTGTCCCTCACATTTTTGAAATTCACTTCCGTTCGCGATTTTTGGGGAAAATTGTATTTTTTAAATGGAATTTTGTCCGTTAATTTTCTTGAGAACGGCTAAAGATATGAAATTGAAACTCACTGACCTGATAGAACATCAAATGCAGATACGGTGATCGACCTTTATTTTTCGTCGTTCGTACTTCCGGTCGCGAACGGAAGTGAATTCAAAAATGTTAAATTTGCAATTTTTTTGTTTTCCAATATTTTTCTTCAGGATTTACAGGATTTATAGAGTGTCTTACAAGAATTCTAAATATGTATTCAATATTTTGATGCGTGCATTCATTGCAAAGATATGACCGATCCAAATTTTGTCCCACTGTCTGGGGTTCGAATCCTGCTGGAGGCAGTTATTTTTTTTTCCTTTGTTTTTCTCTTTTTTCAGTTGCTAATGACTTCTCTCTCTTTGAAAACATGTATGGTAGTTTTTGCTGATTTTTAAAAGCTTTTTTGTCAGAGATTCTGTAGAAAACCTTTCGACATATACTGAATATCTTTGCATCTATAATATGTCCTTCTAAAACTATTTTAAGGATTTCATTCTTGTCCCCAAAGCTTGACCCATTCAAAAGTTGTCACCCCTTTTGCAATAAAACCTTGTTATCGCTACTCCTCCGAAACCGTAAACCGTAGAGATTCCAAGCCTTCATCAGTGTCTTCGACTCATTTAGTGCTCTCTTCATTCTATCATTGCAAAAGCATTCTTTGGTCCCTTGTATGAGTTACTGCCCCTGAAAGTTTACGCTGCTTACATTTAATGAACTTTTTTTTAAAAACGGTGTATCCTAGAGACATGGGACCAACTGCATCTGCATATTTGACTTTGATCTTGAAATATAGTCAAGGTCAAAGGTCAAGGTCATTTAAAAACATAAGAAATTCCTTATATATGTGTAAAATATAGCAATTCACCAAATGACCTTGAACTTTTACCTTGACCTTTGACCTTGATACTGGGTCAAATGAGAAGTAAGGACATGCATCCAGCTCCAGTATCAGGTAAAAACATAGAAAGTAAAGATTTCCTTGAGGTTTTTTTTTTTGTTATGACCTTGACCTTTGATCTTGACCCAAAGGTCACAATCAAGCTTAAGGATGTGAAAGTAGTTACAATTCTTAGTTTAAAAGAGGCATAAAATAAATAATTCTTCCCCCCCCCCTTTCTTAAAAAAGAATCACATCAACAACAACGTAGAATATTTCTGTAAAATTCAAACCAGACCTCGGATCGACACCAAATTTGGTACAAATGTAGTATAGACCTTAGAGAAACTTTCTTGAGAGTTTTACGGTGAGTCTTATAAGTTTATAGAACTCATGAAGTTTCACGGCAAAAACTACACTTTCTGTTGTGTTTGAAATTAAAGTGCAGGTGAACGAAGAAATGATCTAAACCTTTTATCGGCTATTTCTTCAGATGTCGTTAGTAGCATTTAATTTTCCTGATATGATACGACATTTTAATACCAAGCATTCTCTCTTTCTTTTACATCTGGAATTTATTTGATTTTATTTAGAATTAATCAGTTTCCAGAAATAGCGATTTTCGGTATATTAAAAACAATTCTCGCTTTCATTGTCGTGTTTCCCTTCTAAAAATGCCTGTTGGGAGTTTAATTTGTGCTACACATATTTAATTTAACCCAAAGAAATGCTTATTTAAATGTTTCATATTTATTTCAGGATATTCAGTCAGAAATGTTAAAATCCGAACCCGATCTTTTAAGCTTACAACAAAGCTATTTTCAAAAAATTAAGCATGCTCACAATATCGATGAATCGGGCTACAAGCCATTAATACATTTTCATTAGGGAACAGTGTTAAAGTTTTCTCACGCAGCCCGTCCCTTGTTATTTTATATGCTGCTTGCAAGTTCAGGAACTATTTCCTTTTACGGAACTTCTTTCTTCCCCTACCGATTCTAAAAATACGCTTGTATTTATTCTTTAGTCTTAAACAATTAACTTACCAATTTTATCGGAATGTGTAGCGCAGTGGAAAGCTCACCTGCCTTTCAAACCAAGGGTTTTGAGTTCGATCCCAGTTGGAAGAGCATTTTGGGGGGGGGGGGCATTTTTTGCATTTTTTTTTTCAGCCCAAATGACACGAAAACACTTAAAAAGGTGGAAAGGCCTCTAATTGTTCTGTGAACAATTAGTTTACTCGTTATTATTAAGGTCTTCCGACTTCCTTCGGAAGACCTTATTGTTTTCCGTCTGTTTTCTATTAATATTATTAAGGTCTTTCGTCTTCACGGAAGACCTTATAGTGATTCTACTGTTTCCTATTATTAAGGTCTTCCGTCTTCACGGAAGACCTTATAGTGATTCTACTGTTTCTTATTAAGGTCTTCCGTTTCAGACGGAAGACCTTATAGTGATTCTACTGTTTCTTCTTTTTAAGGTCTTCCAACTTCCTTCGGAAGACCTTATTGTTTTCCGTCTGTTTTCTATTATTATTATTATTCTTTTTTTCATAGTACAGGCTATCTCAGCTATGCGTGGTTCAATTTAAAAAATTTTTGCAGGGAAGATGCATCATGAATATATCTCATGGGGTGTCCCTCACTTTTTTGAAATTCACTTCCGTTCGCGATTTTTGGGGAAAATTGTATTTTTTAAATGGAATTTTGTCCATTAATTTTCTCGAGAACGGCTAAAGATATGAAATTGAAACTCACTGACATGATAGAACATCAAATGGAGATATGGTGATCGACCTTTATTTTTCGTCGTTCGGACTTCCGGTCGCGAACAAAAGTGAATTTAAAAATGTTAAATTTGCAATTTTTTTGTTTTTCAATATTTTTCTTTGAAATTTACAGGGCTAATAGGGATTCTTCTAAGAATTCCATGTATGTTTCCATCATTTTGATTGATGCATTTATTGCAAAGATATGACCAATCCAAACTTTCTCGTATGTTGCGGGTTAGAATCCTGCTGGGGCGAGAGATTGTTTCTCTCTTTTTTCAGTTGTAAATAATATTTTTCTCCGTGAATAGATGCATGATAGTTTTTGCTTATTTTTTAAAGTTTTGTTAACAGAGATTCTACAGAAATCCTTTAATAATTATGATCTATGTTGAAAGACTGTGTTACATAAACGCAAACGAAAAATACCTTCAATTAAGTATTAAATGAAGTGAGATAGCGTAGAGTTCTGGAGAAAAGTTCGGTCGGAAGACCACTTGTTGCCCTAGCAACAAGAAACGCATCTAGTTAACTTCTTCCGTTTTCACGGAAGACCTTATAGTGATTCTACTGTTTCTTATTATTATTATTATTATTATTATTATTATTTTTTTGACCAAATTTTGTGCAGGCGTTTTCTTGAAAACTATTCAGTGGTTTTTCGTGAAACTTTCAGGAAAAATTAGTCATTGTATGAACTTGTTTCATCACAAGGAAAATTTGGAAAATTCCATTTTGGTTCCAAGTTACGGGCAATTTCCTGATTTTAAAATGAAATTTTGTCCTCGAATGTTCTCAAGAATGACTAAAGATATGAACTGGAGACTTATTGGAGAGCATAGAACGTGACTTCTAAATTTGTGGAATCACATTTTCGTTCGTCGTCGGCACTTCCGGTCGTTTACGGAAGTGATCAAAGAAATCATAAAATTTCAACTTTCTTTTTTTAAATCAATACTTACATCACATTATTGCATCTCTTTTGTAGTTTTGAAATATGTTGGTCCCACCGGAAACAAAAACGACAACTTCTGGTTATAAGAGAAAAACTACATAATTTTAGTATTTTTCTTTCCCATTAACATCCTTTGTAGATAAAGTTTTTGAAATGAATTTTAAATATGTTATTCAAACTGCAGATATCTAGAGTAACATCAAATATCTTTGTAAAATTCACTTCCGGTCGCGTGTTTTCCTGTCCTCAAAATGAGAAGTTGTCTGAGCAAGATCTCGGAAACGGTGAGAGATTAAGACACCAAACTTATATGAGCAACAGACCTTAAGATGTAGGCAAAACCATTTGGGTTCAGAGCGTCAGCCGTCACTTCCGGTCGTCACAGGAAGTGATCAAAGAAATCGAAAATTTCAACTTTTCTTTTTTTAATTAAAAATTGCATCATTTTATTGCATCTTTTTCGCAGATTCGAAAGATCTTGGTCTCACGGGAAACAAAAGCGACAACTTCCGGTTATAAGAGAAAAACTACATAATTTGAGTATTTTACTTTTCCATCAATATTTTTTTCTAGAAAAAGTATCTGAAATGAATTTTAAATATGTTATTCAGACTGCAAATGTCTAAAGTAATCGTAAATATCTTTCAAAAATTCACTTCCGGTCGCATGTTTTCCTGTCCTCAAAATGTGAAGTTGTCTGAGCGAGATCTCAAAACTAGGTAAAAGATTAAAACACCAAACTTTTATAAGTAATAGACCTTGAGGAGTAGGCAAAACCATTTGGGTTAAACGCGTCAGTCGTCACTTCCGCTTGTCACAGTAAGTGATCAAAGAAATCTAAAAAAAAATTAACTTTTCTTTTTTAAATTAATGCTTGCATCACTTTATTGCATCTCTTTCGCTGTTTAGAAATATGTTAGATTCCACCGGAAACAAAAACGTCAACTTCCGGTTTTAGGAGATAAACTACTTTACTTTGATATTTAACTTTCTCATAAATATTGCTCGTCGATAAAGTACTTTAAATGACTTTATGTATGTTGTATATATTGCAAATGTCTAGAGAAAAGTCAAAGATTTTTATAAAATTCACTTCCGGTCTCTTGTTTACCTGTCCTCAAAATTAGAATTTGTTCTCACAATATTGCTCGGCAACAGTAAACGACTGAAGTCTAAAACTTTCAAGACTGATGGTCAGTCATCAGTTATATGAATTGTGAGAAAATCTTGTAAAGCCGTTACTTCTGGTACTTCCGGTCGTGACCGGAAGTGATGTAAAAAATGAATGGTTAACGTTAGCAAGTTGGATTTTCACGCTGACGACAAGGGTTAAATTTACAGAGTGTCTGAATTTCTTTTATCTCTTTTTCAGCTTGAATTTTCGTTTTTATTTTCAGAATCGGACGGAAGACCTCTCATTGCTCGCAATGAGTTTCTAGTTATTATTATTTTTCTTCCTGGGTACTTTTTTGTCCGTGAGTGATCTCCGAAACTACACATCCGATTGAGGTGAAACCTTTTTAGGGTTAATAGGAATGTTATGTAGATTTGCGGAATGAAGGTCATTTTGCGCGCACGTGCATGCACGTGCGTGCGCGTGCAATGAGTAAAATGACCAATATACTTGATATAGCCATAACTTTCATATTTTTTGATGAAATACTTTGATACTCAGAATATAAGGATATATTAATAGTGTAGACAAGATGACATAGTCAGAATGCACATGCATGCACGTGCGCGCATGCACATTGATTGAAATAACCAGTAAAATTGATATAGACTTAACATGTACATTTTTTGATGAATTGCTTTGAAACTCTGAATATAAATACATATAAGAAGTGTAGACAAGAAGACTTGATCAGCGCACACGTGCATGCATGTTTGTGCACGTGCGTGCGCGTGCAATGAGTAAAATGACCAATATACTTGATATAGCCATAACTTTCGTATCTTTTGATGAAATGCTTTGATACTCAGGATATCTGGATATAGTAAAAGTGTAGACAAGATGACATGGTCAGAATGCACATGCATGCACGTGTGCGCATGCGCAATGATTGAAATAACCAATACAAATGATATAGACTTAACTTGTACATTTTTTGATGAATTGCTTTGAAAGTCAGAATATAAATATATATTAGAAGTATACACAAGATGACATGATCAGCGCACACATGCATGCACTTGCATGCACGTGCGTGCGCGTGCAATGAGTAAAATGACCAATATACTTGATATAGCCAAAACTTTCATATCTTTTGATGAAATTCTTTGGATCTCAGAATATAAGGATATATTTATAGTGTAGACAAGATGACATGGTCAGCATGCACATGCATGCACGTGCGCGCGTGCGCAATGATTGAAGTAACCAATATAATTGATATATACTTAGCTTGTACATTTTTTGATGAATTGCTTTGAAACTCAGAATATAAAGATATATTAGAAGTGTAGACAAGATGACATGGTCAGCGCACACATGCATGCACGTGCTTAAGCGTGCAATGAGTTAAATTACCAATATAATTGATATAACCATAACTTTTACATTTTTTGATGTAATGCTTTGATACTCAGAATATATAGACATATTATAAATGTAGACAAGACGTCATTGTCAACATGCAGATGCATGCACGTGCGCGCGCATGCAATGCTAAAATGACCAATATACTTGATATAGCTGTAACTTTTATACTTTCTGATGAAATGTTTTGATACTCAAAATATGTAGATATATTCATAGTGTTGATAAGATGACACGGTCATTATGGACATGCATGCACATGCGCGCGCGTGCAATGCGTAAAATAACAGATGTACTTAATATAGCCAATTTTTTTTATCTTTTGATGAAATTTGAATATAAAGATGTATTAAAAGTGTAGACAAGTTGACATGGTCATTTTGTACATGCATGCCCGTGCGCGCGCGTGTAATGCGTAAAAAAACCCAATATACTTGATTGCCTTCTTTAATGAAGCTTACAGGGAATGACACCAAAAGGAACTTGGGGAGCGCTTGGGGAACATCTGTAACGGTCCCCGTTACAATTAATACTAGTTTGTAATGATTTTATAGATCAGATAAGAATAAACATGTTTACTTTACAACTAGAAAAATTTTTTCTTTTATACTACAGTGTTCGATAACAATTACAATGTTTTACAGCGATAAAAATCGTGTGATTAAAAAAGTTTTATTATCATACATATGTGCAGAAAATATTGTAAGAAACTCAAATTAATAGTTTTACTTAATGTGCATGTATCATCTTTCTTAGGTCAATTTTGGAACATTTATTTTATTTATTTATTTATTCATTGATTTGTTTATTTATTTATTTATTTTTTTTTGACCCTGACATTAGAATGCAGTAGAGTAGAATAGTTTCAATGCAAGGAAAAGATCAGAGGCATTCCAAATAAATCGTTCATCTTGCGTTCACCATTCGTTCACCATTCACTTTGCACTCCCGATTGCGCACCGCATGCTGCATTCGCTCACTGTTCAGCATTCACACATCGTTCACCAAGTTGTGTTTAGTGTTCACACATCGTTCACTCACCGTTCGCTCTGCGTTCATTCAGCGTTCATTCACCGTTCGTTCAGCGTTCGCTCACTGTTCAAGTGGGAAAGTAGAACGTTTCAGGGACTGTAGCTTACTTCCAGGCTTGCTTCAGATGCTGGATCTGATCGACCTACAATTTCAGGATGAGTGACCAGGTTAAAGTTTTTCGAGCAGGTCTCATTTCCAAGGAACTGTAAGCCCTATGTTGACCAAACATGCAACCTTGGATGATACATCTAAGGATGCACACTACCAGGAACCGTCACGGTAGCTCAGTTGGTAGAGTGCTAGCTCTGTGATCGGAAGGTTGTGTATTTGAATCATGGCCGTGACTGACCTCAGTCGATAAAAATGGGTAGCAACTGTTCCTTTGCCAAGCACTCAGCACTTTGAAGTGAAAGTTGCGGGTCTTTCGGATGAGACCTTAAAAACCAGGGCCCTGTGTTACAGTAGGTGTGGCACCATAAAGAACCCTCACTGCTCAATGGCCCTGAGTGTTAAGTAAAGGTCTACATTTGAAGCTCTTCACCTGTATATGGTGACGTCTAAAAATTCTCAAATGGGACGTAAGACGACATACAATCAATCACTCTACCAGGCTACCTTTGAATGCTTGATCTGACCTACATTTTCCGTATGAGTGACCAGGTTAAAGTTTTTGGTGCAGGTTCATTCCAAAGTTATTATAAGCCCTATGTTGATCAAACTTGCAAGGATGATACATCTAAGGATGCACACTACTGGACTTGCCTTGGATGCTGGATCTGACCTACATTTTCCAGATGAGGGACCAGGTTAAAGTTTTTGGAGCAGGTCTCATTTCCAAGAAACTATAAGGCCTATCTGAAACAAACTTTCAAGGATGATGCATCAAGATCAAGGGATGAATACTCTCAAATTTGCTTCGGATGCTGGATTTGGTTTACATTTTCCAGATGAGTAACTAGTTTGAAGTTTTTAGATAAGTCCATTCCCAAGTATCTGCAAGCCCTTTCAGATCAAAATATAAATGTTGCATCTTTGGATGTACACTACTAGATTATAAGTTTAGTGTGGGACTTTGCCTTAATTAAAGACAACATTTGTTGAAGTGAGCTCTGTAATTTTGATTACCTATGTTTTTGGTGATGTAGATATGCATGTTCACATTTGTAAATAGTTTACGACTTGAAATGATTTTCTATGACTAATTAACACAAATATTACTAACATTCTACAGTTTACATCCTTAAAGATTTGCAATACTTAAATAGAGTGAGAATTGCAACCTATTCACTTTTTAATTTGTGTGTAAGATTGTTCTATCAAAATAGCTGATTTTTTAGTGTCAATCTCTAATATTAGACACTATAAACAGTAGCTAAGTAGTCTCTGGGAGTAGCTGAAATCACTAATTTGTGTGGGGGTTTAAATTTTTGTTTTCTTTGTTATGAAGAGACCCCCCAATTCATATTTCCTATGAAATGTGAAAAGTGCACACTGCAGTATAATGATTCTCCTTTAACCACAAAATCAAATCCCCCAAACCAGTAATTTTTCCTCAAACCAAAAAAAAATTTGACCCCATGAAATTAAGTGAAATTTCAGTAAACATGGTATGAAGCATGACAGTTATAAATTTAGATTTCTTGTAATCAATTGTAGAAATAAAACAGAAAAAGAGAGGTAAAATTTTTGGTGCATTTTGTTAATTCATTCTCTGATGCAAACTGTCTAATATAACCTATCCTTGTATGTCAGACTCACAATCTGTTTTCTGTATACAGCTATAATTAGCTTTTGTGATGTGGTCCATAATTTTGCTAGTTCTTGACTATCTGAAGTTCATAAGAATAAAGATGTTTGTTATATGAGAAAGGAAATTAAACACTTCTAAAGAAAATTCTCATCGATTTGATTTATACAGCAAGATGTGCATTTCATAAGCATTTTTAGCTCACCTCTACGAAGTCGAGATGAGCTTATGCTATATCCCCGGCATTGGTGTTGTTAATAGCACTAAACTGTATTTTAATTGATTTTATTTCCCTTTTTTCGATGAGGGGAATGTTTTGAATTTTAAATGTATGTACTTGTTATTATAGTAACCGTAATTATAACTTGGAAAGAAAAAAAGTTTTATGGTGAAATATAATGTTTCTATTACATTATGTTAGCAGAATTATGGGCTATGTCACATTAACTTGATAAAACCCTCAATACAGGTATTGCTTTTAATGCTAGTTTTCTTAGTTGAAGTAATGCCTACTTAATATAATTATTCTCCATTGCACAGTAGAAAAAACATCATGTGCTATATGGTCTGTTTTCAATGTGTACAAAAAATACGTAACATGGGGTGCATTAAAGAGAAATACGAAAATGTACATGAGAAGGCAAACTGATGTGTTAAATTGCACCATATGTTGGGAAAAATGATGCACTGTGTCCATGGCTTTATGGAGGGAAAGCATTTGATTTTAATGAAATATTTTGGAATTTTAAAGATTTTTTATTTGTTTATTTTAAAAATAAATTTAAAATACATGTATAGAAATAATTTTTAAAAATTTTATGCACTCAATTACAAATTACAAACAGCAACTTAAGATAATATATTGGTAGTTATAGATATATAGTCGCATGCCATAAATGAGTTCGCAAAATGGCCGAAGTCACGTTATTAAATTTTGTTATGCAAAAAATTGTATTTTTTTTTTCAATAAGAAATAAAATTGCCTACCTTATGATTAATACTGTGTAATATGTCCCCAAGAATGTAATGCTGTCCGTATCTTTCTTGGAAGACTTTGATATAGGCTACGAATGTAAACCAAAAGGAGTTTTCTCCAAGTGTCTTGATCAACTAGCTTTAGATCATCAGCATTTATTATCACATTCGCTCTCCTTTGCACATGTAATTTCAATACTGTTAAGGTCTGGGCTCTGTGGGGGCCAAGGAAGTGTTACTATTTTGTTATTCTGCTTTGAACCATTCATTTGATCTGGTGGATGCATGACGTGGAGCATTATCCTCTTGAAAAACCTAACTGCGATTTGTATAATGTCTAGCGACCACAGGCCAAAGACATTCGTCCAAACTTCAATTCAGTTCTCACAGTTCATGTTTGCATCTACAGCTTTCAAAGTGCAACTCCATGAAACAAAATAAAGCCCCAGAACATAACGGATGCTCGACATGTCATTCTTCCTATCACCATGCAAAACCGGACACTCTGCATGGTCTTAATCTTTCGTCTGCTTTTCTCCATACATGTACTTTATTGTTATTTCCTAGCATGATTTTTGTTTCATCACTAAATATGATAGATGCCCACTGATTAGCCACTGTCCAGTGTAGTTTTTTTGCCTGCAATAACGACTTTTCTTTTCATGATTTGTCTGAGAGACTGTTGTTTTCTTTGAAACAACACAACCTTTGTACCCTTCTTCATTCAGTTGTCTTTTTACAGTCCTAAAGGACACACCACACCCAGTTCTTGCATTAAATCTGCTTGTAACATCTTTAAGGGTCTGCCTTCTATTCTGTTTTACACTCTGCATCAGACACCTGTCATCACTCACTGTTGTTTTTTCTGTTTTTCTTCCACTTCCACTTCATGGTAAATTTTCAACACTTCCTCGTTCATGCACACGTTTCAGAAATTTTTGAATGGTTTTTGCATGTATTCCTGTTATACCCTTGTTAGACATCGATCTGTAGAATTATTTCTTTTTGCTCTGTCATCAACTCTTTGCCATGGGGTGCCATGTCACTAAGCAGATCATAGGGGGATAATTTAATTTTATTTGCAATTTAAAAAGTTTTGAAGTCATGCAAGTTTTATGCCATAAATCTTAAACGGGTATATCTTGGTTAATTTGTAAAAACATTTTCATTTGAGATTTATTGCTTACAAAATCACTAAAGTGGCCATTTTGTGAACTCATTTATGGCTGGAGACTGTAGCTTATTTTTAAATGAAATTGCCAAAAATTTACTGCAGTTCATACACATATATAGAATTTATAATAATAATTTGTAAAGCAAAATACATGTATTTATTTTTTAGGTCACTTTAGTCACTCATGATCATGAGCTGCAAACTTGTCACCATAATTTTGCAGTCTTAATACTTGTAGTCTAAATACCCATATAAATGAAGTTTCCTACTTGGATCTTTCTTATATTCTACATGCATATCTATTATATTGATCCTAATTTAAAGCCCACCTTTTCACAAATTTCTGGTTGATAATTTTGATAATTTTATTTACAGAGAAACAAACATAAAGACATTCACTATCATGAATTAGCACAATCTTTATCAATATATAAATATTAGCATTATATTTCTTTTAGTGACCAGTATTCATTCACAAATGAGCATCACAAAGACTTACATGTACCTGAGACAAGTGAATCACCTTGATAATGAAACTAGCTATTAAAGTTTACATTAGCATTCTGTTGTATTCTTTTTGCTTTTAGTTCTGAAAAGCAGACATGATTGATTAACAGCTTAGCAGATTGACTTTCTTTGCTAAGATTGACATTCCTTTTTAACAGACCAGAAGAGAGTGGTGGATCAGGAGCAGGAGCAGCAGTAGGAGTGGTGGTAGCTCTCCTGATCATAGTGCTTGTTGTTGTGGTGGTGCTAGTGGTGTTTTACAGGAGAAACCAGTTTGGTTTCAAGGATAAAATGGGGCCATTGTTTGATAGTATGTATTCAAAGGGTGTCAAAACATCACACAGCAAGTAAATTAGTACAAGCTTCAGTCATTAATGGGATTTTGCTACTTTGATAAGAAATTTATTTAAAATCTGAATTTTAAAAGGAAATATGTGGAGATAACGAACAGTATTCAAGCTCAAAAGTCCATTAAACAATACAAAATAGGAGCAGATGAGAAATTATGATAAAAATTAATTGTATGTTTTCACACCTTATAGATATCAGAAATCGTCTTCCAGGGAACAGAGATGGTGAAACAAGACATCCTGGTAACACAGGTAAGTTGGGACATTTTTTCCATTACAAGTCATGTTTCACACCATAAACAAGGGGAATCCAAAAAATCATATTCAACCACAAATCATGGGAGATTCTTTTTATCACATTAATTTAATTTAATCAGTATTTTATTATGTAAAGTCAGTTTACATAATTGGATTGGACATCAGGCATGGCCTATATAAGTCCTCTCCAAGAAGGTCAAGGTTACAAATGTTAAGAATTGACAATAATTTACAATCATGATGAAATAAGTCATAATAAGTTACATTAATTTCTTCTTTTTTTTTTTTTTACCAGAAATGGGAAAAAGAGAGAGATAGATTAATAAATTCACAAGAGTTATTACTTAGCATGTATACTCACTATACAATATAATGAAAAAATAAAAGAGTGCAAAGAATAAGTAAACAAATGAAGTGCAAAAGACAAATATACAAGGAAATTAAAAAAAAAAAGAAAAAAAAAGCAAAGAAAATAATATTAATAATAACAAAAAAATAAATCTGGAACAAGCAAAAACACTGGATAATAATAAAGAAAAAAATGAAAATGCAAAAGACAAATATCCAAGAAAAAATACAATATATATACATGGAAATGCTGAGATTTGAAATAAGTATAAATATCAAAAATATTAGGAAATTAATATTAAAACTTAAATATGAAATAATATCAAAATCGCTTTGAAAACTTGATGTATAGTTGGACTGCTTCAAAAATTGAACAGTTAGTTTTATCAGGTAATTGCCTATCACCAAATAGCAAATTATTCAAAATTTGATCAGGAGAGAGGGTTTCTAAATCTATTATACTCTGAAGACTGTCAAAAAGTATCATTCTCTGATTATTATAGGCAGGGCATTCTAAGAAAAAATGATAGTTATCCTCGTTTGGATATCCGCACTTAGTACAAGATGCCATTTCACTTAAATAATGATTATACAAGTGAGCATTTAGATTACTAGATTCATTACGTAGTTGACAATGTATAATGTTTTCCTTGCGATTACCATAATTAAAGATCTTGACATTTTTTATTCTGTCTATAGTAGGTTTCTTTAAGATATTCTTGAAACTTGAATAGGATTCAATACATTTTGTTTCTAATGGTAAATTGTTCCATAATTGTATAGTAGAAGGCAGAAAACTGTTGAAATATGACACTGTCCTTGCTTGAGGTATGACAAAATTAAAATTACCAATATTCCTAAGATTGTAACCATGATTTGGTGGCATAAAAGGTAGGACCATTTCTTGCAAATAGAGAGGGGCTATACCATACACAATTTTATAAAATAACAAGAGTTTTTGTCTTTCCCTTCTATTATTTAATGGTTCCCAACCTAATTCTAAATACAGAGCATTTCTGGATGAGTTTTTCCTAAGTCCTGTTATTATTCGGGCTGCTTCTACTTGGATATTTTCTAGAAGATTTGAAAGTTCCTGTGAGCAATTATCCCAGACAATGCTACCATATTCTAAAATGGGTCGAATAAAAGCAAAATAAACTTTTATCAATGCACTCCTATCTAGCAAATGTTTCAACATTCTTAAAAGATTTAGCCGAGAACAAGCTTTTTCATATAAATTATTTATATGAGATGACCATTTGGCATCATTTTGGAAAAGGAGTCCAAGATGACAGTGTGTTCTAGATTCATTAATAATACTACCATTAAACCCAAAATGGACTGGGGGATGGTCATTCGAACTTCTTGAAAAATTTAAATTACAGGTCTTGGTTGGATTAAAATCCACAGCCCATGTTGAAGCCCATTTATTAATTTTATCTAAGTCAGACGTAAGTGATATTGCTGCTGCATTAACATCATTATCTACAATTATAAACAGTGATGTATCATCTGCAAATAACCTTGTATTATTAGCTAAATTATCAGTTATGTCATTAATATACAGGAGGAATAAGAAAGGACCTAGAACAGAACCCTGAGGAACACCTGCAGATATAGGTTTAAAATTAGAATAGAACCCATTTAAGGCCACTCTTTGAACTCTGTCATCCAAATAATTTTCGATCCATTTTAATAATGTACCTTGAATACCATATGATTCTAATTTAAAAAGTAGACCTTTATGCCAAACTTTATCAAAAGCTTTTGAAATATCACAGAAGATAAATCTAACATCTTTACCTTTATCTAGGTTTGATATAATCGTATTATAAATTTCCACTAATTGGTTGATAGTTGAGTCATTTGGTTGGAAACCTGACTGGTATTTTGTTAAGATATTGTTTTCTAAAATAAAATTGTACAAATATTTAAATATAATTTTTTCCATAATCTTGCAAAGACTACTAGTTAGTGAAATTGGTCTATAGTTATTAACTAAGTCAGGACTACCTTTACCCTTAAATACTGGGGTAATATTAGCTTGCTTCCATACATTTGGTAAACGTTTTAATTCAAACGACTTATTAAAAAGTTTTACTAGTGGTTTACAGATGGGGGAGGATAATTGTTTAAGAATCTTTGGTGTTATACCATCTGGACCAGGGGGTTTGCTTACATTTAAATTATTCAATTGATCAGCCACATCTTGTTCAGTGACAAATATGTTTTCTATGGTTACTAAGGGAGGACCAGGTCCATGCTCAGGCAAGGTTTTACTTTCATCAACACTAGAAACATTTGAGTAAAAGTTATTTAATGCTTCTGCCTTTTCTAATGGATGAAGTAAAATTTGACCATTTGATTTTAAGGGAGGCATAGGTTTATGTTTATTTGAAAGTTTTGCAATTGATTTTGTAATTCGCCACCATTTTCCTGGTGGAATATCTTTATTAAGTATTTGAGATGTAAGTTTTTTCTTATACTTTTCTTTGGCATTTCTAACCATAGAAATTACCTCATTTCGCAATTCTCTAAAATGACACCATAGGTTTGGGCAATCTTTACGTTTCGCTTTTTTGTGTATACGATTTCGTTGCCTTATTCTTAGACGTATACTATTATTCATGAATGGTTTATCTCGTGGCCTAATTGTGACTACCTTTTTAGGTATATGTTTATCCAAGATAGCATCATACGTGTGTAAGAAATTATCATATATTTCATTTATGTTTGAGGAATTAAAGACTGTGGAGTCCCAATTGACTTTGTTAAGATCATTTTCAATATCTTTAAAATTAACATCCTCATAGTTTCTTATGGTGCGTTTATAAGCATATTGTTTGAAAGTTTTGTATTTTATATCAAAACTAACAGGTGAATGTGTACTACAGAATGGAGATGCTACATACACATTATCTACAATACTTAGATTATTGGTGAAAACTAAATCTATACAAGTACCAGGAGTAGTTGTAAAATTTGTTGGTTCATTAATCAGGTTTAATAAATTTTTTTGTATCATACATTGTTTAAAAATATTATTTCCACTGCTCAACATATCAATGTTAAAATCACCCATAAGAAATACTGGCATGGACTCATTTGATACTATATCTAGTGAATCAGAAAGACGCTCAAAGTAGGAGACAGTGGAATTAGGTGGTCGATATATTAAACCAAGTAAAATTTTCTTATTATCTTGCATATGTATTTCACACCACAGAAGCTCAATGTCAGTAATATTAAGATCATCTCTTATGATAAAATGCAAGTCTAGGGAAATATAAAACAGTATTCCACCCCCAAACCTATTACGATCCTTTCTAATCGGAGGATGAAAACCATGAAACATGATTTCATCATTGGGTATATTATTATCAAGGTGAGTTTCAGTAATGCCAATAATATCATATTCAGACAACTCATTATAAACCACATCAACTTTGTTAAGTAAACTACATACATTATTATGGACTATGCTTAAATTTCGAGTTCCAAAATTATTTGGTATTGGTCCAGGGTTTGTTTCTAAATTACCCATTATGAGTAAAAAACCCAATACTAAAATATAATAATGAGAATTTTTGAACACATTTAAAAATGCAGATGTATGTGATTCAACATTGAGCCATGTGAACCTCAAGTCTGAATAGTTACATATTAGTGACAGACAATCTGGAATATATAAATAATTCGGGAGACTCTGGTTTTTAGCACATAAAAGAAAATTAATCATGTGTATCATAAGTTATCAATTGAATAATTAGAAAAAATACCTGAGTCTCACCACATGGTACACACAGGATGTTGACATGTTTAAAATAAATATAGAATTTAAAAGGATCAACAATTTCCGGAGCAGTAAACAATTTTTTCCGTTTTTCGCCAACTTGGAGGATATACGTACATGTATAATTTGTAACAAGAATTCCATAATAATTTGATAAGATTATACTCAGCATTTTAAGTGCAAAATAATTACACTGGTACGAAAATAAAGAACATATAGGAGGAAAAGTGCAAATATACACTAGAATACAACAAAGAAAAGTGCAACTTGTTTGGAAAAAGAATAATTGAATATATACAGGAATAATAAAGGGAAGTTTTTCCCACGTCATAAAAAGATAGTATAAGTACTGTGCGTAGTACAATACGCAGCATAAAAAAATGTGTATTGGTATTCTAAAAATAAATTGTGTTTTTCCCTTTTTTGAGAAGTATCACGTGACATTAGGGATTTTCCATAAAGTCGAAATGCACGTGGATCTGGAGTTACACAGATACATGTGGTAAGCATATACATATCTACTTTAGGTAATCTGAGCAATATATATATATATATTGTTTTTTTGTGTTCATAGAACAAAATTGCAAGTTTTAACCGGTGTATAAGTCTGTTTAGTCAGACTGGTCTCTGACACCTTGGTATTTACAGTCAGTGTGGCCACTATGAGGAAAGTCCAACTGTTTCCATGGCCGCACTGGCATATGTTTTTGTTTGGGATACTGCACCTGGTTTAAGGTCATCAATTCTTGTACACATTTTTGTTTTGTCATCATGGTATTTTATGAAGATTTTCCCATCTGCCGTCCACGTATCTTTGATTTCTTTGTTTTTTTTAAGTTGTCTTGCTTGATACGAAATCGCAGAACGGTTTTTGGTCAGATCTTCGAAAATATAGAAGGAAGTGTTATGAGACTGATTGTACTCGTGAACTGTTTTCCATCTCTTTATGACATTATGTCTTGCTCTCCATGAGGTAAATTTGACAATGATATCGCGGTTTGGTTTTGAGTTACGTCTCCCTACCCGGTGGCTCCTGTCAATGTCTTGCATATTTAAGTCAATTTTCATTGTTTCTTTTACAAAGTCAGCTACCAGGGCATCAGTATTTTCACTCTCATTTTCAGTGATTCCGGATATTCTAAGATTTTGTCTTCGCGTATATTGCTCTAAATCATCATTTTTCAATTCTAATTCAACACATCTCTCTTCCGATTTCCTCAACTGGTCTGTGAGATTATCAATAGATATTCTTAGAGGGTCAAGTACACTCTGTAATGTTTCTGTCAGACTAGGAAGGAGATGACTGACAAGTGATTTTACTAGTACTTTTGAAGAGCAGATGCATTCAACAAATTTTGACATTATTTCAGGTTTATTTAATGCACCAACTAATGTGTCGACTATTGCTTCAGCATCGTCATCAAAGTCTTCATACTCACTACTATTCTCCCTAGCTCTTTTAGAGAGAGGTTTGGCACTTTGGGGCTGTCCTTGACCTCCACGTTGTGACTTTTTACCCAGTTTAGGCATTTTGTAATTTTTTAATTTTGAAACATAAATTGGAAATCACAGGTTGTAGGAAAGTTTTTAAGAAGTTTTTAAATGATGTAGAACTCAAAGCATACTAATCACAAATGAGTTATCTAACCAGCGAGTGAGCGAGTGAGCGAGCATAGGAATTCAAAATGGAGGACGCATTCCATTGTTCTTTGTGTTCTTTGTGTTTAATAAAAACGAGAAACAAAACACAAACCTCCTTTGTACTATATAACTCATTATCATCCCTAGGTCCCTTAGGATGTTAGAAATCAATTCCACATCTTTTCAATCTTCAAATCTCGCAAAAACAATCAGAATACACACTTTTTTTTGCCTGCTTGTAAAACACTACATAATGGTCATTTGACCCTTGACCCTTCTCCTTTATCACATGTTTTATACATCAATATTACTGTTTTTATATATGACTCAGCATTATTAGGGCCCCGCAAGGATTTGCAGGTGCCCTATAGTAATCACTCTGTCTGTCTGTCTGTCCATCTGTCTGTCCGTCTGTCATTCTTCTGTCCACAAATCTTCTGTTTTTTTCTAATAACTTTTTTAGGGTTGACCAATTAAGTTCAAATTTGGTATGTTGGTTGAATAGGCAGTAAGACATTTTTTGATGCTAAGTTTGGTTCTCCTTGTCATCCAGTTTGGAGCTGGGGTGGTGGGGTAGATTCCTTAACTTTATGTAAGAGTGAATGGGCAAAGAGAGATAACTGCTGAGAATGTTCCTATTGTAAACTATAAAAGGCTGCAATGAGTCTCTTGGGATTAATTAACTTTCCTCTTGAAGAAAATCCAAAGCATTTATCTTTATCTGTCACATTGAGATTAATTAACACCTCTGTCTGCAAATGAAGTTTGTTTTGAAGTTAAGGTCAATTCTGAATGATGTTTACATTCTCTGATATGTGGATTTAAATAATGTTCATACTTTTTTTTTTGGTAAAATACACTATGAGTTATTTATGATTTTATTGAATTCTAAAAACAAGATATTTTATTTATTTTCTTTCTTTTTTCTGCCTTATGTAAATTCAAGAATACTATGTATTTTAACAGGTACTCAGATAATAACCTCATTCTATCATTGCTGAAAAAGTTCTTATTGTAAAGTTAGAAGAAAAAGTTGAGAGAGCAGTATAATTAATCCCCTGAGATTGATTATCTTGCTGGTTGCAGAAAATTTTAGAGGGTTATGTTTCTGTCACTTTAAGATTAATTAACACCTTTGTCTGCAACTGATGTTTGTTTTGAAGTTAAGGTTAAGCCTGGGTGATATTTGCATTCACTGAAGGCTGGCATTTTAGAAAACATATGCTTCATTCTTCTTTAAATATACATTTAATTGAGTTACTATAGATATGATTTTTTTACTGCCTTATGTAAATACAAGGATGCTATTTACAGTTTGTTGGATATTTAGCAGTTGCTGTTGCTTATTCTTCATTACCGGTATATATTTTTTAAAATTTTTGTAATCAAGTAAAATTCTCATCCCCTAATCTGCACCCTTATATTTCTGCCCTTGGCGGGGCCCTTGCTGACTGGTCAGATTTCTAGTTTGACTTCATAGCTTTCGCGCAAAACCTATTGTGAATTCACAGCAGTGGGATATGAAAAAAAAATCCAATGATTGTTATGCATGGGATAAAACTATATAGGGGTAAACATATGATAAAATGTTATTAATGCATATATGTAGTAATCAATTGTGCTGGAGTTGACAACATTTATGTCGTCTTAGTAGACCAAGTTTTCCAACAAAGTGTTTGAATTACAATGGGCACTAATTGTGTTCCTTTATTAGCTGACCTGTTTTTATATTCCTATGAAGCAGAATTCATTCAAAAACTTCTACACGAAAAGAGAAAAACACTAGCTGTGGCCTTCAATTCAACATTCAGATATAATGAGGATGTTTTATCGATTAATAATTGCTGTTTTTCATTCATATGTCGACTTGATATATCCCAGAGAACTTGAAATAAAAGACACCACAGAGTCTGCCACATCTGTTTCATATTTAGATGTTTTACTGATAGACGATAAAGGCCAATTAACAACTAAATTGTATGACAAATGAGATGACTTCAGCTTTTCCATCTTCAACTTTCCTTATTTATGTAGTAATATTCCACTATCACTTGCTTATGGTGTTTATGTCTCTCAACTTATTAGCTACTCAAGAGCTTGCTCTGAGTACGATCAATTATTAAAGTGAGGCAGGCTACTCACTGATAAGTTGATATTACAGGGATTTCAACAGCCTTGTTTAAAGTCAGCATTTCATTAATTTTATGGTCATTATAATGACCTTGTTAGAAAATATCACCTATTATAGGGTCTTATTTTGGCTGAACTGTTTCATACCAATTGTTACGCCTTTGTTTTTAGCTCACCTGAGCCGAAGGCTCAAGTGAGCTTTTCTGATCAAAATTTGTCCGTTGTCTGTTGTCGGTGTCGTTGTTGTCGTAAACTTTTCACATTTTCATCTTCTTCTCCAGAACTACTGGGCCAATTTCAATCAAACTTGGCACAAAGTATCCTTGGGTAAAGGGGATTCAAGTTTGTTCAAATGAAGGGCCACTCCCTCCTCAAAGGGGAGATAATTACGAAATAGCAAAAAATTAATGGCATTATTGAAAAATCTTCTTCTCAAGAACCAATGGGCCAGAAAAGATGAAACTCATATGGAATTATTGTCAGGTAGTGTAGATTCAAGTTTGTTCAAATCATGACCCCGGGTGGTAGGGTGGGGCCACTATGGACGATCAAAGTTTTACATAGGAATATATAGGAAAAATCTTCAAAAATTTTCTTCTCAAGAACAGCAAAGCTATGATTGGTCATATTTATATGGAAGCATCCTCATGTGGTGTAGATTCAAGTTTGTTCAAATCATGACCCCCGGGGGTAGGATGGGGCCACAATGGACGATCAAAGTTTTACATAGGAATATATAGGAAAAATCTTCAAAAATCTTCTTCTCAAGAACAGCAAAGCTATGATTGGTCATATTTATATGGAAGCATCCTCAGGTGGTGTACTGATTCAAGTTTGTTCAAATCATGACCCCCGGGGGTAGGGTGGGGCCTCAATGGACGATCAAAGTTTTACATAGGAATATATAGGAAAAATCTTCAAAAATCTTCTTCTCAAGAATAGCAAAACTATGATTGGTCATATTTATATGGAAGCATCCTCGGGTGGTGTAGATTCAAATTTGTTCAAATCATGACCCCCGGGGGTAGGGTGGGGCCTCAATGGACGATCAAAGTTTTACATAGAAATATATAGGAAAAATCTTCAAAAATCCTCTTCTCAAGAACAGCAAAGCTATGATTGGTCATATTTTATGGAAGCATCCTCGGGTGGTGTTGATTCAAATTTGTTCAAATCATGACCCCCGGGGGTAGGGTGGGGGCCTCAATGGACGATCAAAGTTTTACATAGGAATATATTGGAAAAATCTTCAAAAATCTTCCTCTCAAGAATAGCAAAGCAATGATTCGTCATATTTATTTGGAAGCATCCTCAGGTGGTGTGGGTTCAAGTTTGTTCAAATCATGACCATCGGGGGGTAGGGTGGGGCCACAATGGACAACAATTAAAGTTTAACATAGGAGAATATAGGAAAAATCTTCAAAAATCTTCTTCTCAAGAACAGCAAAGCCATGATTGGTCAAATTTATATGGAAGCATCTGCAGGTGGTGTAGATTCAAATTTGTTCCAATTATGACCCCTGGGGGTAGGGTGGGGCCACAATGGACAATCAAAGTTTTCATGGAGTAAAAAGGAAAAATCTTCAAAAATCTTCTTCTCAAGAACAGCAAAGCTATGATTTGTCATATTTATTTGGAAGCATCCTCAGGTGGTATAGATTCAAGTTTATTCAAGTCATGACCCCCAGGGGTAGGGTGGGGCCTCAATGCACGATCAAAGTTTTACATAGGAATATATAGGAAAAATCTTCTTCTCAAGAACAGCAAAGCTATGATTGGTCTTATTTATATTGGAAGCATCCTCATGTGGTGTAGATTCAAGTTTGTTCAAATCATGACCCCCAGGGTAAGGGTGGGGCCACAATGGACGATCAAAGTTTAACATAGGTGTACATAGGAAAAATCTTCAAAAATCTTCTTCTCAAGAACAGTAAAGCTTTGATTGGATATATTTTTTTGAAAGCATCCTCAGGTAGTGTAGATTCAAGTTTATTCAAATCATGACCCCCGGGGGTAGGGTGGGGCCACAATGGACGTTCAAAGTTTTATATAGGAATATATAAGAAAAACCTTTAAAAATCTCAAGAACAGCAAAGCCACAGTTTGTAATATTTATATGGAAGCATCCTCAGATAGTGTAGATTCAAATTTGTTCAAATCATGACCTCCAGGGGTAGGATGGGGCCACAATGAAAGTTCAAACTTGTAGAGAAAAAAGTCACAGTTAGTCAAAAAATTATGTAAGCAGTGTAGATTTAATTTTGTTCAAGTCATACCCCCCCCCCCCCCCCCACTCCCTTTTAGGGGTAGGTTGGGACCATTTATGCATTTAAGCTTTTCAATACTAAACTGATTTTTCCTTTTTCCCTGGCCACAGTGCTCAGGTGAGCGATGTGGCCCCTGGGCCTCTTGTTATACTTTATACTGGATGGACTATGGAATATTCCATCCACCTGATCAATACATAGGGCTCTTGGTGGATGTGACCCATCAACAGGGGATGCTTACTCCTTTTAGGCACCTGATCCCACCTCTGGAATTTCCAGGGGTCCATATTTTATGCCTTCATCACATATCTGTATTGTTTATTATATGGATTTTTTTTAGATCGATCACTGTTCATTATCTTCACCTTTTACATTCATTGAAATGATGCTTTCAAACAATAGTTACTATTTTTCATTAGTTTGACCGAAGAACTATATGCGGTATATGCATATTTTTGCCCCCACAAAAGTCATATTTTGAAAATTTCTTGAAATGTGCTGAATTGTATATATTGTACGAGAAATCTAAATCAACAAAAAATATTATAGTTTCAAAGTAGGTTATTGGCAATTTTTGTTTCTATGACATCACAAACTACTCGGATTTTGTATTATTTTTCAGAGAGAGGGAAAAATGGACAACATTTTTTCAATTTTTACTATAAAACTTATAGAGCGCAGGCTTGCTCCAGAACAGTATTTACATATTTCATTGATATTATCATTCTACACATTATATAAAAATATTGAGCTGGAGCAGACCTGCGCTCGGTGACTTTTACTCCAAATATGGATGCAATATACAGTACCCGCATCGTTATTCTTTACAATTCTATCGTGTCCTATCGTGCGTTTATCCTATCGTATCGTGCCTGTATCCTGTTGTATCGTGCGTGTATCCTATTGTATCTTGTTTTCTGTTTATCAGGTTTTGCGTTTTCTATCGTTTTTCCCATTTATCAGGTTTTGCGTTTATCGTGAAGATCGTTTATCAGGTTCTATCATGTATCGTGTTTTGTGTTTATCGTGTGCATTTGGAAACCCTTGCTTTTTATCTTTACCTTGAGAAGAAACACCCGAGATATCCCGAGTTCATTTTTCGTTTTGTTATTTTATTTACGATTCATTTAATTGTTGAACAGAGAGAGAGAGAAGTTAATAACATGTGATTCTCTGGTATATAAATTCAAGAAAATAAATAAATAAATTACTTAATAAATAAATAAATACATAAATAAATAATAAAAAAACGTCAAGTACCTGTCGTGACCAAACAGAGAGCGTAAATCGAAAGTTTAATCCTATTCAGCACATGAAATAATCGGTCTACTAGTCATTTTTTTTTTTTTTAAACTCAAATTGTCGATTTGTAAGAAATATTTTTTGTCAAAAATAGAAATATAATTTCTGTAAACAGTCAGAGTCACAAAAAGGTAGACCTTTATAAACTTTCTTTTGATAATTATATAGAAACATAAAATAGTAGGCAAGTGTGCAAAAATAAATTGAAAAAAATATCAGCATCTATATAAGGCCTATCTTTATTATCAATAATGGAATTAATCAATAACAAGTTATTCATTTTTCAGAAACACTAGTAGAAGCACATGTAACATACATGTAGTTATATTTTTATGCCTCTACTCTAAATAAATGTATGCACAATCAATTATTTAAAAGGATTTTTTCCAAATGATTCATAAAGGCATATACAATGCAATGCATGATCTTGGTAACATTTACACATTTTGTCTGTACCTGCAAGTATGTAGTTCCTATCTATTTTTTTTCCCTATTTATTTGTTTCTCTGATGTGTCTAACTAAAAAATAAATTACAATTTATATTGCATGAGCATGCTCTAGTCATCATAATTATGATAATTATATATTATAATGTAGATGTTTAACCATTTTTAGCTCACCTGAGCTGAAAGCTCAAGTGAGCTTTTCTGATCACATTTTGTCCGTCGTCCGTCTGTCTGTCTGTCCGTCCGTCTGTAAACTTTTCACATTTTTGACTTCTTCTCCAGAACCACTGGGCCAATTTCAACCAAACTTGCCATGAAGCATCCTTGGGTAAAGGGGATTCAAGTTTGTTCAAATGAGAGGCCACGCCCTCTTTCAAGAGGAGATAATTAGGAATTAGTGGAAAAATAATGGCATCATTTAAAAATCTTCTCAAGAACCACTGGGCCAGGAAAGATGAAATATATATGGAAACATCCTCAGGTAGTGTAGATTCAAGTTTGTTCAAATTATGACCCCCGGGGGTAGGGTGGGGCCACAATAGGGGATCAAAGTTTTACATAGAAATATATAGGAAAATATCTTTAAAAATCTTCTTCTCAAGAATAGCAAAGCCATGATTGGTCATATTTATTTGGAAGCATCCTCAGGTAGTGTAGATTCAAGTTTGTTCAAATCATGACCCCCGGGGGTAGGGTGGGGCCACAATAGGGGATCAAAGTTTTACATAGGAATATATAGGAAAATATCTTTAAAAATCTTCCTCTTAAGAACAGCAAAGCCATGATTGGTCATATTTATTTGGAAGCATCCTCAGGTAGTGTAGATTCAAGTTTGTTCAAATCATGACCCCCGGGGGTAGGGTGGGGCCACAATGAGGGATCAAAGTTTTACATAGACATATATATGAAAATATCTTTAAAAATCTTCTTCTTAAGAACAGCAAAGCCATGATTGGTCATATTTATATGGAAGCATCCTCAGGTAGTGTAGATTCAAGTTTGTTCAAATCATGACCCCCGGGGGTAGGGTGGGGCCACAATGGGGGATACACAGTCTCCCTGTCAGGTCAAGACCCAACCCCCTACACCTACATGACACCTCGGCCCGTGTGTATTCAACGTCAACATACCTGAACTGCTCTCTCACCTGGTATTTACCTTGAACCCTACTGAGTATCAATATAATGCATAAACTCATTTTCTGGATAATGTGATAATTCATAATTTGTATGAACAACACTTAAAGATTTTATACACTGTACTAAGACAAGAGAAAATGTGCACTTCGGTTACTAATTTAAAAAAACTGAATGAATGAATCAAATAAATATAGGCTAGGTTTGTCCCAACACTCCATTGATTTATTTCATTTGTATACTTTTATTTACTTCTTATTGGTTTACAGTCTTAAACATGATTGATCTGATCAAATTTAAAATAAAATATTAATCGAAGAATATGGTAAATAACTCTAATAGAAAAATACGAATTTTGCCTCGCATGTTTTTTTTCTCGCTATTAAAGGCTCCTCAAAAGATATATGTAAAAAATTATATGAAATCGCCCATTTTTGCTTCGATACACAAGACGTGTAAATGCCTTGAATTTAATGTTATTAGTGTTTATCGATTACATTTAATACCTGACTACATTCAAGAAGTCAATATATATATTCATTTTTTTTTCTTTTTGAATCGGATCTTGACATTGACCTTTCTATACATAAATCCATCGTTTGTAATGTATTTGTTACCACGATTTGGTTCGTTATGAACAATTTCCATGGCATCTAAAACATCACCGACCAGTGTAATATGTGGATCATTCAAATTTTATCACAGTGTGGTACTATCGAGTAGAACTTTATAGGGAGATACATGATGATCCGGGTAAATATCGGCAACAGTTTGATGTAAAGTACTTACCGTGACAATTTAAAAATCGCGGAAAGGAACTATCGAAAAAAGGGAAAAAAACCCATACAACTTCTAGTAAAATTCAATCGCGGAAAAGCAGTATGGGGTAGTCGCGGAAAAGCAGACAGGTTGCAAAAATAAATTCGTGGAAAAACAGGTGGGCGAGGCTTGTGTAGAAAGAATTTTCATTTCTTTGGGGGGGGGGGGGGGTCTAAAAAGAAATGTTTTGACAAGCAAACAAAAGAGGCCAAAAACATTATTGTTGATGGGCGATATTATATAAGCATTATATTTTTACTCTATACTACACATGTTGGCACACTGTAACATTTTTAGGTACACGACTGCGTTCTCCCTTCTGGGTCCTATACAGGCCTAAGACATTGGAAATACCAGAGAATAAATACAAAGGAATGGAAATGCGATATTCTTTTCGGATACTAGATGATCTAATGATGTTTATTTATTTTGTTAAATTTGATTTCTTTCGGCCGTTATCCTTCTTCATATATACATATATAATGTATGTACTTGGAATATGTAAATGATTAATTTTCTATGTTTACCGGATATATATTTGTGACATATACATGTGTATTTATATAGGAGAGATTATATAATCGCAGTCCAGTGCACAGCCTGTGTCAACGCAACTAGCATATTTCAGCAAGTAACATGTTTAAAACGTAAAAAAAAAAAATAAAATATAAATTAAAGCAAATTCATAAAAACTTTGAGGAAACAGTGTTAACTTTAAAATGTTTTTTTTATTATATTTTTTCCCCTAAACTGACTAGTCAATTATTTTCGTAAGATTTGAACTATTTTAATAAAAATACCGATTATTAAAATCAATGCGATTTTGGATACATAACAGACTTCTAGCAGAAGATATTGAATCCAATTATTTCATTAATACAAAGAGTTCTTCCAGATCAATATTTGATAATAAATTTATGAGGTTTTATTTGTTAAAATACTGAATACTAGTATATTTATAGCGTTTCATGAATTATTGCACCTAGTTGTAAAACTTAAAAGCCACCACCATTAAAATCTCAGTTATTAAACGACTAAAATCCAAGTTTAACAATTCGAGGGAATTTCGACATTTGAATAATTATACAAACAATCGCAAAGCTTCCACCACAGAGTGCAATTTTTCTAAAATAATTACAGTTTGAATTTGGTGACGATCCATTATTGACAAAAAAAAGTTTCTTGTACAAAGCAGAGTTACCTCAAATGTTTAATCATAATACATTTAATATATTTAAGCATTCAGATTTGCGGCTTTGTAAGTAATTAAAATCATCATTCATCAGTCTATCTAAAAAGGAAACAATTCATCTTGTCAAAATACGTTTCGCATTTTGAAAAATCCTATCAGGTTTTGCGTTTATCCTATCGTGAAAATCGTTTATCAGGTCTATCGTGTTTTGCGTTTATTGTATTTTGCGTTTATTGTGTTTTGCATTTATCGTGTTTTGCATTTATCCTATCGTGCGTGTATCCGGTCCTATCGTGCGTGTATCCTATCGTATCGTGCGTTTATCCTATCGTATCGTGCGTGTATCCTATCGTATCGTGTATCCCATAAAGAATAACAATGCGGGTACTGTATACCTTTTTCTGTAGAAATCACGGAAATTTTGAATTTACGTCATTTTCCTGATGTCATATCAAACATATGGCATCATGGTTCATGAAAATATTCAGTGCTATGAGGTCTGCAGATATTCCCCTGTTCTAGAACATAATTATATATTTCTCAGTCAAAGTTTGATTTTGGGGGCAAATATTGGTCATTACCGAATATAGTCCTTTTATATTTGTAAGTAAAATCTATCCTTCTTGAAATATACAACAGCTACAACAGGAAGGGTTGAATAAACCTTTAAACCAAATATTGCACCTAACCAATATAATTAATTAATAGAGGATAATTATTCAATGTTTTGTGGTTGAATGTTTAATTTATATTACAAGTGGGACAGTATTCTTTTAATACTGCAGATCACTTTATATTTGCTACAACTTATTGAAATAGTTATTGACTCTTTATTAGTGAGTCAAAATTTTCAGGAATTGTATTTTATTATCAGTCAGGTGTGAGACTGAAATTCATCATTTTTAGAAATGATGAATTCTAGTCATAAAATTGATTTTTTTATATTGAAAAAAATTCATCATTTTTTTAGAATAAAGATGAAAAACAGTCACAACTATTTGGAGTTTATATTATTAAAATAGAGTTACTTCTGAAAATAAATATGACTGTATTTCATCATTTTTTATTAAATTTGTAGGTCTGGGTACACTTAATTATCTTGTTAGTTTTACGGGTCGCACTACTTTATTTTGGTTTCAGTGGTTTGTCAGGATGTTTTTCAAGCTGTGAATTTATAACAAATTGCATTTATGCATTGATGACATCCATTTATATGAAATTAAGACTTATTCTTATTTTTATTCACTTAGATGAGGAGACTGGAAAAACAGAAGAAAAAGAAACGCTTTTACAGAAAGGTAAGAATCTACCCTATAGAGATGAAGACTGTTCTACAAATGCTTTTTTATGTTGAAAAAGATTTAAATGTACAAAGATAACATTCAGAGCCATGCTGCTGTTTTCAGAGGCTCATCAAATTTAGTAGTATCTGTGCATCTTCGATATTTTTTCCCACAGTTTTACTGTTTGCTCTAGAACTTTTTGGCCAATCTCAACAAAATTTGGCTAAAAGCATTTGTACGTTAAGTAAGCTTTGTTTATTCAAATACAGTTGAACTTCTGTATCTTGAACATGGATATCTCGAATACCATGGATATATCTAAGTCATTTTGAGTCTGCACTGCTTATTCCTTAAGTTTTTTACCCTGGATATCTCGAAGTATTTTCTTGGTCCCTTCAGCGACCAGAGATCGTGATTCTCACTGCCATTTTTAGCTCACCTGAGCTGAAGGCTCGAGTGAGCTTTTCTGATCATATTTTGTCTGTAGTCCATCTAGCTGTCTGTCTGTCTGTCCGTCTGTAAACTTTTCACATTTTCAACTTCTTCTCCAGAACCATTGGGCCAATTTCAACCAAACTTGCCACAAAGTATCCCTGGGTAAAGGGGATTCAAGTTTGTTCAAAGAAGGGCCACGCCTTCTTCCAAGGGGAGATAATCATGAATTGGTGAAAAATTAATGGCATCATTAAAAAATCTTCTCAAGAACCACTGTGCTTGAAAATATGAACCTTAATGTGGAAGCATCCTCAGGTAGTGTAGATTCAGGTTTGTTCAAATCATGACCCCTGGGGGTTGGGTGGGGCCAAAATGGGCGATCAAAGTTTTACATAGGAATATATAGGAAAAATCTTTAAAAATCTTCTTCTCAAGAACAGCAAAGCCATGATTGGTCATATTTATATGGAAGCATCCTCAGGTAGTGTAAATTCAAGTTTGTTCAAATCATGACCCCCGGGGTAGGGTGGGGCCACAATGGGCGATCAAAGTTTTACATAGGAATACATTGTAAAAATGTTTTAAAATCTATTTCTTAAGAACAGCAAAGCCATGATTGGTCATATTTACAGGGGTCGAATTTAATGGGAAATACTTGCTAAATGCAAATTAAAAACAGAAATTGCGAGTTAAAAGCGACCTGTGGTTAAAAAAAGTTTTAAAAAACGTTTTTTTTTCAGATTTTTTTTTTAGTTTATTCCGGGATGTGCAATTAGCATTGCCTCACACCCAGGGCCAGGGCTACCATTTTTGGGGATCGGGCTAGTGATTTTATGCACAGAGGTAGCCCCTCGGGCTAGTACAAACTAAAATTAACCATGTAATACATGAAAAGCACTACAGGTATTTTTATTCACTTTTTTGCTATCAAATTCTCAAACAATAACAAATTTCCAGGTAGCATGCTCCTACAGTTTGTAAATCTCCATAACCTCATCCAGTTTGCAGTACTACCTGACTTATTTACTTCCAAAAACGATCGTTTTTCCCAATCCGAATTTCCTCCATTCCTTTGTTTATGGTAAATGCATGTAGATATCCTACTTAATTATTTACAATCACTTAATGAAATAGAGAAAAAGTCTTATGTGATTTTCAAAAAATATATTTCAAGGTTGATTTAATGATTTAAGATGAAAAAAAAATGAAAGATAATTTATTAATTTTTAAATTAATTTTTTTTTTTATTTTCAATTTAGTTTTCTGTGAAATCATTCAAATAATTCCTATGTTAATTACTATGAGAAAAAAATGCTAGTGAAAGTTCAATATTGCTAGTTAAAATAAAATCCACTAGATAAAATTTGCTAATGGTCAAAAAAGTTAATTTCAATCCCTGATTTATATGGAAGCATCCTCAGATAGTGTACATTCAAGTTTGTTCAAATCATGACCCCCAGAGGGTAGGGTGGGGCCAGAACAGGTGATCAAATTTTAGCATAGAAATACATAGGAAAATTCTTTAAAACTCTTCTTCTCAAGAACAGCAAAGTCGTGATTGGTCATATTTTAATGGAAGCATCCTCAGGTAGTGTACATTCAAGTTTGTTCAAATAATGACCCATGGGGGTAGGATGGGGCCACTATGGGGGATGAAAGTTTTTCATAAGAATATATAGAAAAAAAATCTTTTTCTTAAGAATAGAAAAGACAATTGATTAGTCATATTGATATAAAGGCATCCTCAGGTAGTGTAGAATCAAATTTGTTCAAATGAGGGCCCCGGGGGTAAGGTGGGGCCACAATGGGGGATCATATTTTTACAAATGAAGATATAGGAAAAAATCTGCTGCTCAAGAACAGCAAAGCCATTTGTTATATTGATATGGAAGCATCATCAGGTAGTGTAAAATTCAAGTCCCCCCCCCCAATACTAACTGATTTTTGCTTTTTTTTCTAGCCAATGTGCTAAGGTGGGAGATGTGGACCATGGGCCTCTTGTTAGTGATTTCAGGCAATTTTACCTTGATTTAACGACTATTTTATTTCCAAATCCTACTTTCGATTTCGGTCGAGCATGCTACATTTTTAGCTCTACTGGTCAGAGACCAGAAGAGCTTATGCGATAGTAAGGTGTCCGGCATCCGTCTGTCTGTCTGTCTGTCCGTCTGTCTGTCTGTCCGTCTGTCTGTAAACAATTTTTCAAAATGCTACTCCTCCTACAGTTTTGGTCTGATTTCAATATAACTTGGCACACAAGTAAACTACACTAAGATACATAATTTAGTGCATCGGTTTTTGATTTGGATGAGCGGTGTTGCCATGGTTACTAAAAATAGAAATTTCTGTGAAATTCATATAAAACCCTACTCCTCCTACAGTTTTAGTCTGATTTCAGTATAACTTGCCACACAAGTAGACTACACTAAGATACATAATTTAGTGCATCGGTTTTTGATTTCGATGAACGGTGTTGCCATGGTTACTAAAAATAGAAATTTCTGTGAAATTCCTTTAAAACGCTACTCCTCCTACAGTTTTGGTCTGATTTAATCTAATTTGGCACACAATTAGAATACACTACGATACATAATATGTATATCAGTTTTTGATTGCAGTGAATGGTGTTGTCATGGTTACTAAAAATATAAATTTCTGTGAAATACTTTCAAAACGCTACTCCTTCAACGATTTTCGTTTGATTTCAATATAACTTAGCACAGAAGTAGACTACATTAAGATACATAATTCTATTTATTGTTGTATGTTGCAAAGTTTCAAATCCAAGTGCTACTTTTCCTTTGTTATAAGTACAGACCAGTAGAGCTACAGTCTCATCAGAGACTTCTGGTTGGTTCAAATATCTATACAAATGTGTTTTTATCATTTAATAATTATTTATAGCAAGTTTTACAAATAAAACAAAATTGCAAGGTAAATACTTTTACTTGCATGGTTTTGATATTCATTGAATAAACATTGAAATCTAATCCATAAACATTCACATTGTTTGAGCGCCGGCCATTTTAAAATAGATGTTTTAGGTCGATCCCGATATCATTTCGTACTATAACAAGGGCCTAGTCAACAACTTGCCTGGTTTGCTTTTACAAGTAAATAAATCCAACATGTTTATTTAAGTGAAATGTGTCACTGTTTGGTTATGAAAACACACACTAGTTAGCACCCATACCAGGTGATAATTGAAGTGATTGAAGTACCTAGTGACAAACACGCAATTAAAGTAATTTATATATAGTCATGTAAAAAAAATAATTATGTTAAATAGATATAATTTTATTTTTTATCAAATGCATTAACAAAATCATGATACAGTTTTAAATTCTTAGTAATGTGCAGTACATATGAAGTTTTATAGACTATCATGTAAAACAAATCTATTATAAGAAGAAAATCTTTACAGCTTTTTAGCTCTTCTGAGCCAAAGGTTCAAAGAGCTAATACTATTGCCATTTGTGCGGTGTGTGGCGTGGGTAAACTTTTTAGAATATGCGCCATAACTCAAGAACCCCTTGGCCAATTATTGTCAAATTTGTCACAGGGTATCCTTGGCCCAAGGGCTCCCTTTTATACTAAAACTAGGGTTGTGACCCTTTAACAAGGGGAGATAATTAGGAAAATAGAAACAAAAGTACTGGTTGCTAAAAAATCTTCTTCTTAAGAACCACTGGGCAGATTATCATCAAACTTACACAAAAGGATGAGGATATGTTTGCGCGGGGATTTACCCTGGGGCAAAGGGTGTGGTCTCAAGGTCACCTCAAAGTTGACCAAAAATTACATTTTATTTAAATGTTGATATTTTGCTTACTATAAGGACTAGGATCATCAAATCTTGTCAGTTGATGATCTAAGGACCTCATATCATGTTGCCTCAAAAGTAGGTCACAGTGACCCACTTTTTAGCTCACCTTAGCCAAAAAAGGCTCAAGTGAGCTTTTCTGATCAAAATTTGTCCGTTGTCTATCGTCTTTGTCGTTGTTGTTGTTGTTGTAAACTTTTCACATTTTCATCTTCTTCTCAAGAACCACTGGGCCAATTTCAACCAAACTTGCCATAAAGTATCCTTAGGTGAAGGGGATTCAGGTTTGTTCAAATTAAGGGCCATGCCCTCTTTCAAGGGGAGATAATTTAGGAATTAGTGAAAAAGTAATGGTGTCTTTTAAAAATCTTCTTCTCAAGAACCACTTGGCCAGGAAAGATGAAACTCATAGTGAAGTATCCTCAGGTGGTGTAGATTCAAGTTTGTTCAAATCATGACCCCCAGGGGTAGAGTGGGGCCACAATAGGGGAACAAATTTTAACATAGAAATACATAGGAAGAATCTTTAAAAATCTTCTTCTCTATAACAGCGAGGCAATTATTGGTCATAGTTATTTGGAAGCATCCTCAGGTAGTGTAGATACAAGATTGTTCAAATCATGACCCCTGGGGCAAGGGTGGGGTCATAATATGTGAGTAAAGCTTTACATAGGAATACATCAGAAAACCTTTAAAAATCTTCTTCAGATCCCATAAGAAACAGAGCTGTGATAAGTTATATTAATATGCAAGCAGCTTATGTAGTGCGCATTCAATTTTGTCTAGTTTGTGGCCGTACGAAATAATATCAACAGAGTAGCTGAACCTTTGTTTATTTTTTTTTCTCAATTGAGCACGGTGTACCAAATTAATGAAAACAAAGTTCAGCCATTTTTGATGTGGACGGTGAAGAAGTTTACACAGATCTGAAACAAAAATATTATTCATTGCTGATTGTTGGTTTCATTCTGTAAGGTTTGAAGGGTAAAGGGTTTATCTGAATAATTACAACCTTGTGTATATTTGTTCATGCAGCATTAATTTGTTATTATGTAGTGATTAGGCACAGCAATCATACTGCGCAGTTGAAGTTTCTCGGAGAAAAGTCACACGGAGAAGAACAAGTCCATTTAGATACTGCTACATTTTACTAGTGTTAAAGGATCTATTTTTAAAATTTACTTAGTGGAAGGAAACGTAATAGTTTGACATTACATAATATAAATTAGACGAATTTCACATTCCCAAGAGTTATCTCCCGTTGTCGGCGTAACACTCATTTTCCCACTGTCTTTGTCCTATGTAGGTTACCTGTTAATATTTTTTAGCTCTTCTGAGCCAAAGGCTCAAAGAGCTAATGCTATGGCCATTTGTGCGGTGTGTGTAAACTTTTTAGAATATGGGCCAGAACTCAAGAACCCCTTGGCCAATTATTGTCAAATTTGTCACAGGGTATCCTTGGCCCAAGGGCTCCCTTTTATACTAAAACTGGGGTTGTGACCCTTTAACAAGGGGAGATAATTAGGAAAAAAAAACAAAAGTACTGGTTGCTAAAAAATCTTCTTCTCAAGAACCACTGGGCAGATTATCACCAAACTTACACAAAAGGATGAGGATATGTTGTAGATTAAAATTTGCACGGGGATTTACCCTGGGGCAAAGGGCGTGGTCTCAAGGTCACTTCAAAGTTGACCAAAAATTACATTTTATTAAAATGTTGATATTTTGCTTACTATAAGGACTAGGATCATCAAATCTTGTCAGTTGGTACATCTAAGGACCTCATATCATGTTGACTCAAAAGTAGGTCACGGTGACCTACTTTTTAAATTTTGCGGCCATTCTTTTTCAAAATGATTTAGAGGTATATTTTGAACAATTTAAGGCCTATCATCATCAAACTTTGTCAGTTGATGCATCTTGGGTCCTCAAAGTACGTCCACTAAAAAGTAGGTCACTTTGACCTACTTTTTGAATTTTATGGCTAATCATTTTTAAAACAATTAAGGTCATCAATTCGAATAGGGGGAGGCTTAGAATCATTAAATCTTGTAAGATGATGCATCTTGGGGCAATAAAACATATTTATTAAAAAGTAGGTCACAGTGACCTACTTTTTGAACTTTGCAGGCATGCGATTTCAAAGCGTTTTAGAGACATAATTTGGACATTTTAAGTCCTATGATCATAAAACTTTGTAAGTTGATGCATCTTGGGTCTTCAAAAAAGGTCAACTGAAAAGTAGGTCACCGTGACCTACTTTTCAATTTATATGACTATAATTAAATATTTCAGGTACTAATTGGCTTAGAATCATCAAACTTTGTCAGTTGATGCATTTTGGGTCTTCGGAGTAGGTCGACTAAAAAGTAGGTCACAGTGACCTACTTTTGAAAATTTATGGCGTTAATTTAATATTTCGGGTACTAATTGGCTTAGAATCATCAAACTTTGTCAGTTGATGCATCTTGGATCTTCAGAGTAGATCGACTAAAAAGTAGGTCACCGTGACCTACTTTTGAAAATTTATGGCTTTACTTAAATATTTCGGGTACTAATTGGCTTAGAATCATCAAACTTTGTCAGTTGATGTGTCATGGGTCTTCGGAGTAGGTCGACTAAAAAGTAGGTCACCGTGACCTACTTTTGAAAATTTATGGCTTTAATAAAATATTTCAGGTACTAATTGGCTTAGAATCATCAAACTTTGTTTGATGCATCTTGGGTCTTCAGAGTAGATCGACTAAAAAGTAGGTCACCGTGACCTACTTTTGAAAATTTATGGCTTTAATTAAATATTTCGGGTACTAATTGGCTTAGAATCATCAAACTTTGTCAGTTGATGCGTCATGGGTCTTTGGAGTAGGTCGACTAAAAAGTAGGTCACTGTGACCTACTTTCGGAAAATTTATGGCTTTAATAAAATATTTCAGGTACTAATTGGCTTAAAATCATAAAACTTTGTCAGTTTATGCGTCATGGGTCCTCGGAGTACAACAATTGAAAAGTAGGTCACGGTGACCTACTTTTGAAAATTTATGGCTTTAATCAAATATTTCGGGTACTAATTGGCTTAGAATCATTAAACTTTGTCAGTTGATGCGTCTTGGGTCCTCGGAGTACAACAACTGAAAAGTAGGTCACGGTGACCTACTTTTGAAGTTTTATGGCTGTATTTAATATTTTCAGGAATTATTTGGCTTAGAATCATCAAACTTTGTCAGTCGATGTATCTTTGGTCCTCGGAGTACAGCAACTGAAAAGTAGGTCACGGTGACCTACTTTTGAAAATTTATGGCTTTAATTAAATATTACAGGTACTAATTGGCTTAGAATCATCAAACTTTGTCAGTTGATGCATCTTGGGTCCTTGGAGTAAAACAATTGAAATGTAGGTCACTTTGACTTACTTATAAAATTTTATGATTATAATTTTAAAAAATACTTTAGGTATTAATTGGCTTAGAATCATCAAACTTAGTTGATAGGTCCTCAGAGAATGACAAGTGATAAGTAGGTCACCATGACCAACTCTCAGGTACTAATTGGCTTAGAATCATCTTGGGTTCTCAGAGTGTGAATTGGAATTTCAAGGGTTCATGTAAATATACAGGATACTTCGAGGCTTCAGATAGAAGTGATAGGTTGTACAGTTTATCAGAAGAGCGATTCAAGGCCCATGGGCCTCTTGTAATCTTCAAGCGTTATCGGACAATTTCGATCTGTACCTGTATTGCCAGAGTATGGGGTAACATGTAAATTATGAACATATTCATACAGATTTTATTACTAAGATACTGACTTATGAAGTTGATGAGGTTATAGAGAAACAGTGCCTTACATCGGTTGACCCCAGATAGACCCCGCAAAGGGGAATACTCAGCTATGTTAAGGAAGGCCTGATTTCACATTTGTGATGCACTGTATTGGAATTTTCATTGTGACGTCATTAAAAATTTCACAAGCGACAAAAATCTATTTAACTACATGATAATGCGTAAATGAAAACTTGCATTCATTTATTTTATCAATTATTTAAAAAAGAATGTAAAATCACAACATTTGATAACAACACTGCCGAGTAATTAGAAGCAAATCTTATGTCAGAAATGACGTCACTAGCCTTGACTTGACGCAGTACAAGTGATCCAGAGGAGTGGATCCATTGGTTTAATAATTACAAAAATGTTTAAATAAATATAAAACCATCACAAATATTAAATCTAATCAATTAAATTGAAAGTAAATAATTTATTTAAAACACATATGTAGATTATTATTTTATCTAGGTGCTATGGAGCTGCACAACGAAATAGAATGTAAAGAATATCGCTAACATGATAATTGTATTCTAATTAACCTCAAAAGTGCAAGGGCATAGACTACACTGTTTGAGCTGAAATACGGAATATCAATTGCTTATATCAAGTATATTTTAAAAAGTTCTGGGAGCTGATTATGGTCGGCGTAGCATTATTTTTATTCATGACAGAATTAAAGAGAAGTAGGAATTTTTAGCTATTGTACGCATTTTCAGCAAAATTACGAGTACTTCCAAAGCAGTTCAAACTAGCTCCCAGCACTTTTCGGGTAGCCGATGTAAATCTTTTTTAATGTGTAACAATTTTTCTCTCCAAAAACTTGCGTATGCCCTTGCACTAGCGTCATTTTCTACATTCAGCTTATCAATTCTATTTTTATACCAGTCATGTGACACACAGCTGATACATGCGATATAAATGGTACTCTGTGCGCGGACCCAAACCTATCCATTATGGATATCTATATTACCTTTCTTACATGTAAACAGTTACTTTGTTATAAAGATTTTTAAAAATAATACATTTTAAGAAGGTACTTAGATTGCATTTTCCATTTTCTTCCTTAACATAGCTGAGTAACTTTTGTAAATGTGAAAGTCATCTATAGGGACAACTCCTGCATATAGTTACACCTGTCGTCAGGACATGTTAATAAAGGATAACTCTTATAGATAGTTTTCGATAGGCCAGAATTTAGCAAGAGTTATTTCCCGTTGGTCGCCATACTGAACTCATTTCAGCTTCTACCTAGCAAGTTATTCAGGTGAGCGATGTGGCCCCTGGGCCTCTTGTTAAATTTTGCGGCCATTTTTTTTCAAAATGATTTAGAGGCATATTTTGAACAATTTAAGGCCTTTGATCATCAAACTTTGTCAGTTGATGTATATTGGGTCCTTGAAATACGTCAACTAAAAAATAGGTCACCTTGACCTACTTTTTGAATTTTATGGCTAATCTTTTTCAAAACAATTAAGGTCATTAATTCGAATACCGAGAGGTTTAGAATCATTAAATCTTGTAAGATGATGCTTCTTGGGGCCATGAAACATATTTAGTAGAAAGTAAGTCACAGTGACCTACTTTTTGAACTTTGCACGTATTCGATTTCAAAGCATTTTAGAGGCATAAATTGGAAATTTTAAGGCCTATGATAATAAAACTTTGTCAGTTGATGTATCTTGGGTCCTCGGATTAGAACAACTTAAAAGTAGGTCACGATGACCTACTTTTCAATTTATAAGACTATAATTAAATATTTTAGGTAATAATTGGCCTAGAATCATCAAACTTTGTCAGTTCATGAATTTTGGGTCTTCGGAGTAAGTCGAATGAAAAGTAGGTCACTGTGACCTACTTTTGAAAATTTATGTCTTTAATTAAATATTTTCAGGTACTAATTGGCTTAGAATCATCAATCTTTGTCAGTTGATGCATCTTGTGTCCTTTGAGTACGACAACTGAAAAGTAGGTCAGCTTGACCTACTTTTGAAATTTATGGCTGTATTTAATATTTTTTGGGCACTATTTGGCTTAGAATCATTGAAATTTGTCAGTTGATGTATCTTGGGTCCTCGGAGTAAGTTGACTAAAAAGTAGGTCACCATGACCTACTTTTTAATTTATATGACTATAATTAAATAATTTTTAGGCACTATTGCTTAGAGTCATCAAACTTTGTCAGTTGATGTATCTTGGGTCTTTGGATTAGGTTGACTGAAAAGTAGGTCACCGTGACCTACTTTTGAAAATTTATGTTTTTAATTATATATTTCAGGTACTAATTGGCTTAGAATCATCAAACTTTGTCGTTTGATGCATCTTGGGTCCTCAGAGGATGACAACTAAAAAGTAGGTCATCTTGACCTACTTTTGAAATTTTATGGCTGTATTTAATATTTTCGGGTACTATTTGGCGTAGAATCATCAAAATTTGTCAGTTGATGCATCTTGGATCCTCGGAATATATCTACTGAAAAGTAGGTCACCATGACCTACTTTTTCAATTTATATGGCTATAATGAAATATTTCGGGTACTAATTAGCTTAGAATCATCAGACTTTGTCAGTTGATGCATCTTGGGTCCTCGGAGTAAGTTGACTGAAATGTAGGTCACTGTTACTTACTTTTGAAATTTTTTGGCTTTATTTCAATATATCAGGTACTAATTGGCTTAGAATCATCAAATTTTGTCAGTTGATGCATCTGTGGTCCTCAGAGAATGACAAGTGATAAGTAGGTCACCATGACCTACTCTCAGGTACTAATTGGCTTAGAATCATCTTGGGTTCTCAAAATGTTTCATCTTAAATGTAGGTCATGATGACCTACCTTTGGAATTTCAAGGCTTTATTTAAATATACAGGATACTTAGAATCAAATAGAAGTGATAGGTTGTACAGTTTATCAGAAGAGTGATTCAAGGCTCGTGGGCCTCTTGTTTGATTAACTGTTCAGTTTTGCATGAATTTAATTTCTGAAATTTTCAAGGCATTGAAAATTCAAATATAATTAATTTTGGTTCTCTTGATATCAAAAAAGGTAAATGAATGCATTTAGAGCCTCTCTTGTGCACGTTAAGTATGTTCCTTGAATTTTCTGCTCTGCTTTTAATCCTATCAAACACATTGGTTGAAATTAAGCAGGGATTTACTCTGGGTATTTCATGAAATAGAAAGAAATTGAGAGACTGCTAATATAAAAACATTAAATCAGTCTCTTTTATATAAAAAGTATTTCATTTTCAAATGAACAAATATTGAAAGTTAGGGAAGAAACTTACCAGAATAGATTACATAATGATATATCTTTGAATTTTAGTTGTGTTTATGAATAAAGTACATGGAAAACTGGCTTTCTGTTAGATGGTGTACTTACTATGTAAAAAATATATATCTACATTGAAAGTAATAGAATTGTTAATTATAATTTTTAAAGAAACAAACTTGGTCATCAACATGCATGGATCTATTAGAGTTTTGGATGGGTTGGGTTGAGGGTCCTCCTACCAAATTTGTGAAATCATTAGCAACTTTATAGCAAAGCAACTTAAGAATTGGATAGTATGACATTCAGGTTGTTTATATTGTCTTTGAGATATAATGTAGAAAACTAAGATCCTCTTATTTTAAATAACATTGAAATATTTTTTCCTTAAAAATACTATCATATTATGTATAAGCTTGAGCTGGCAATGGTTTTACACAATAGTATAAACATGATAAATAATAGAAATAATTCAAAAGTAGATATTAACTATAAAATTTTTAATAATTACTTTACAAAACTTACTGTGTATCTTTGATTAGTGAAAATTAGACATAACTATTGAAATGTTAATAATTACTTTGTAAACTACCATGTATCTTTGATTAGTAGATAAATCCATGTATGCTACAGTTAGCAAGGACAAATCAAAGAAGGAAGGTAAAAATAGATACATGTATATTGGAATTGTACTTAAGAAAAAAAAATAGATTAGAGAATAGATGAAAATTATGTAAAGTAACTACTTTATTTCAACTTAGATACAGGAAATGATAAAAAAGACAAAGCAGCTGGTGATTCAAATGAACAAAATCAAGGGAATGATGGTACATTATTTTCTTATTTTAAAATCAATATAATATACAGTACTAAATAAACACCTTTTTTTATTTTACTCTCTTTAATGCTTGAATAGAATAGAGTTACAGAGTGCTTTCTCACTGTTCTTCCTTTTTCTGCATAATTTACAGCTTTCAATTTTTCACAATTATCATAATCATGCAAAACAAATGAACCTTAAAATCATTTGCATATGAAGGATACATAACACATACAAATAAATGATGCATGGATTGATTATATATATTTTTTAAACTGATTTTGAATAAAAATGACATAAATGATAAATCCCTGAAATATATAAAAATTGTTAAGTTTTCTTTGTTACAGAAATATGTGACTCTGTGCCATTTATTATGTAAATTAATCTATACATGTACATTTTTCACACATTTTTAAACATTAAACATTCAAGTTTTTTATGAACATAAATCTTTGATAAATATTGCTGATATCTAAAAGAAAATGTGTTATTTATCCTCCTCTACTAATTAAGAAAATGCTACCTCATTAAGGTTTTGTGTGGGACATTAAATCAGTGTATCAAAAATGACTGCATTCAGTTTGTTTTGAAATTTAACCATGCTAGCCAGTGCCTCATTGCAGAGCTACATTTTCCCAATGCTTTTTTTTTTGGATGTGGAAACCATGTTTCAATTTGTGACCTTAGGGGATTTTAAAGAATGCTGTACATATCTACAAATATTTTAATGCAAGACATTGAAATGCCTTTATCTGATAAGCTGACCTAATATATACAATACTTTTATCCCTGTGTGACATTTGTTTCATCCCTGCTTACCCTACTTTTCTCTAAGTCATTGCTTTCCCTCCAGATTCTGCCACATTATAGCAATCATATTATATTCTATCTACAGAAGTATAGAGCGTAATTAAAACATAGTCGTAGCTAATACTCAGGTGTAGAAAAATAATTTCTTATTTGTAAGTCATAAATATCAGTTTGCTACAAGTATTTATTTTCTTCTACTGAATAAAAACGATAACTATTGCTGTATCAATATTAAATACTTAAAACATACTTCCTTGTACATTTAATACTTGAGGGTTTTGGCAGTCAATGCACATATCCCAATATTTAATAAGTATTCTATATTAGGTACATATATTTTTATGCCCCCTGATCGAAAGATCCCGGGGGTATATTGTTTTTGTCCTGTCTGTCTGTTTGTCTGTTTGTCCATTTGTCTGTTTGTCTGTTGTCAACTTTAACCTTGCCCATAACTTTTGATTGGTTGGAGCTATGACTTTCATATTTCACATGTGTATTCCTTGTGACAAGACCTTTCTTTGGGTACCATCATATTTGACCTTTTGACCTTGACCTTGGAGTTTGACCCACTTTTGCAAAATTTTATGAGACTTTAACCTTGGCCATAACTTCTGAACAGTTGGTGCTTGGGGTTTCAAACTTAACATGTGTATTCTTTGTGACAAGGCCTTCCTTTGGATACCAACCACTTTGACCTTTTGACCTTGACCTTGGAGTTCGACCTACTTTTTAAAAACTTTAACCTTGGCCATAACTTTTGAACAGTTGGTGCTTAGGGTTTCAAACTTCACATGTGTATTCCTTGTGACAAGACCTTCCTTTGGATACCAACCGCCACTCTGACCTTTTGACCTTGACCTAGGAGTTTGACCTACTTTTGAAAAACTTTAACCTTGGCCATAACTTTTGAATGGTTGATGCTAAGGCTTTCATACTTCACATATGTAATTATTGTGACAAGACCTTCCTTTGGATACCAACCACTTTGACCCTTTGACCTTGACCTAGGAGTTTGACCTACTTTTGAAAAACTTTAACCTTGGCCATAACTTTTAAATGGTTGGTGCTAGGGCTTTCATACTTCACATATGTAATCCTTGTGACAAGATCTTCCTTTGGATACCAACCACTTTGACCTTGACTTTGACATTTGACTTTTATTTAAAAAACTTTAACCTTCGCATAACTTTTGAACAGTTGTATCTAGGTCTTTCAAATTTCACAGGTGTATTCCTTGAGACAAAACCTTTCTTTGGGTATCAACATTTTTTTATCTTTTGGCCTGGATTTTGACTTGCATTTGAAGAAACTTTAACCTTCGCCATAAGCTGCCATACAGGGGCATCAGTGTTTCACAAACACATCTTGTTTAAAAAGCACTAGGTGAAATCCCGCGCAAGCGCTGGGAATTGAATTTATACCACTACCGACAGAAAAAATCCAATAATATATATATTGTAGTTTCTACTGACAGCCTACAGGCTTATAGCAGGAAGAAATACATTGTTCAAAATCCCGCATGAAGTAGAAGTACGTCTCCACCCCCACCCCCTTTGTAAAACTTAATAATAATTTCATTAATTGACGTATATTGTGAAACCTGTGATATACTATGTTATGGATATTGTACTTCAGGTGCTCTTATTTCATTTCTGTCAAGAAATGCACATTTTATTGAGAAATTGATTTTGGGGGGGGGGGGGGGGGGGGGTAAAAATTCATAGGTACTTGGGTCTTGGTTTATAAATATATATGTACCTTATTGATATGTAAAAACTGCACATTACCTCTTTTTTTTTACATTTCAATAAGGTACATACATATTTATAATCCAAGACCTAAGTACCTGTGTAAAATTAGCTTTTATATAACGCCCTATGAATACACTGGCTGATTTAGAGGGGGACCCAGCCCCCTCCCGTTTTGTGTCCAAAATATACATAAAATTTAATAAATCATTTTTTGGGGGGGGGGGGTTCCGTGGGCCCCTACCCAACCCCAAACTGGTCGCCCCCCCCCTTTGAAAATTCCTGGATGCGCCACTGGAATAGGCCGAGTATTTGATACAAAAAACGGTATTCAGAAAAAAAATGATATGTATTGATTAAAGCGCAAAATTTTACAGCATTATGTATTTGAACAATACCTTATTCATTAATTTTCTCTTTTCATGTAAGCAGGTTTATTACCAAGTACAAATTGTACTTCGGGTTCGTTGCCACGATGCTCTCAGTGAGAAATATATATACAAATTTTACCGATAAATTTATTATGAAAACCTACTAAATATATGTAATAGTCTTTCGATATATAAAATATTCACAACTTACAATGATTTACCATTATTTCAATGACCATTCACACAAAAGCTTTTTTTTTTATGTGAAAGCAGCTATTTTCTTTTTAACATCGGGCTCGATGCTATATGATGCTCTAGAAGCTTCCGTCAATATTACGATCGTTGAATGACGAAAATAATTTGCACACTTTCCTTTTTAATTGGTTATCACAACTTATTTCTTTTATATCATTTAAATCAAGTTTTGATTGAATAATTCAGTAATGACGTTTAATGAAATAAATAAACGATTGCTTGTTGCCAGTTTCATTAAAAATTGCCAGTAACTTAGATCCGCCAATCGGAAACGCCACCGTACTCACGTTTTTGCTATTTCATGGCTGTTTATAGAAAATAAAAGTAGACTTTTAATTTAATGCACGATACTTACAATGCAAGTGAAATCTAAATATAGTTTACGGACATCATCTTGTATCGTGTGTATTCTTAGAGGAGTAAGTAAGAACTCTGGTGCACCCGTTTCGGAGTTTATTTGCAAAATTTATTAATTTATAAGTATAGATGTTTTAGGGTCAAGATCTAGTAAATGAGTTTATACTTCCTTTTTGGTGCTAGGTCCATTATGACATCATCATTAATATAAACTTACTTTTTTCCATACTTCACAACTATAATTGAATTACAGATATGTGCCAGAATTAAGTGAAGATAATTTTGTTTTTTTCTCTATGTATTTTATTGAAAACCACATATAGTTAAAGATATACAAGCTATATAAACATGATTTTTTATGTGAAACAAAATGATTAAATGATTTGAGAAACATTATGTGTAATAAAAAAAAATTACTTTCCACAAAGTTTTACAAAATAAGTCTTTGTAATACAAAACAATTAAGCAAGAATTCAGCATTTTCATGAATATTAATGAAGGAAGTGCGGAAACAGTATATAGACACGCATGTCCACAGGAAATCAAAGACGATGAGGTACGTTTGCATTTTGACTACGATTTTGAATAAAAGTTAATATCTGTCATTACATAGTAGATGGTTCATACTGGTTCTCTTAAAAAAAATAAGTATCTTTAAGCATAAAACGTGCATAAAAATCCATGTCAAAAGTTATTTTGTATACCAAACGGCCTACCTCGTTTTCTTGACACCATTTTTGTTTATCAATCTAAAAGTAGCGACAGTGTCACATGATGCATGAATTTCAATAGAGGCATTACTTTCCTCGTAGGAAAATTAATAATTATAATTTGAGATCTTTATGATGCGTTCATTGTCAATTGTGTAATTAAGGTCTTCCGTTCCAATGGAAGACCTTTTACTGATTCTGATGGTTAAGATTATTATTAAGGTCTTCCGTTTCTAACGGAAGACCTTCTACTGATTGTGATGATTAAGATTATTCTTTTTTTTTTTTTTTCCTAGACGCCAACTTTGACGCTTCATATCTTCCTCATTTTTAAACAGATTTTGTTCAAATTTTCAGAGCTTTTAGACTTTACAAAACACTGTCAGAATACCGTAATACAATTCGGAAATTGCCTTCTGTTCACGAGTTATTCCCCTTTGATTGAATTTTGCATGCCTCCGATTTCCAGACAAAGGCTCAGAAATGGTTATAATTGGAGCACAAAACCCTTTGAAATTGAAAAGAGGAAGCATTGAAGTTGTGCACATCGGTTTTTGTTTTTTGATTTTTGCATTAAAAATGGCGCTAGAGAGGGGTCAAAAGTTAGAACGCGGAAAACAGCAAAAAATTTGACATATTTTCCTTTATATCTTGAAAACTAGAAATATTTTGTTAAGACATGTAGAACAAAAGTTGTGCATAATTGCAAGGGCTTTCATATTATACTATTTAAAAGGGGCTGGCCCCTATGATTAGGGATCTTGGGCCCTTAAAAGTTTTTGCTTTATAACTCAAAAACGGTAAATATTTCGATCTGGATCTTGGGAACAAAATTGTTCTTTTACACCTTTTTGATCTATTGAAAATGTTGTTTTGTTCGAGTATACCATGGGTATTGCGTAATACGTATTAGAAAGCAGGCCAGGTAAACAGGTAACGTTTTTCATTCGGCAAGGAAATCAGACCTCTTCATGTGTATAACTTAAACAGACTTGCTATCAATAATATACCCTGCGGTATTTAATGTTAATTTTCTTTTTAATAAGGTTTAAAACGTGGTTTATGGTTCACTATTAAATTATTTATTACAACTAGTCTTTCTTTTCTTCTTTTCTAAGTTAGATTAATAGTGTTCAAAAGGGAGAATATTAAATCTATCTTTCTACGTTTATTATTACAACAAACTTTGTAAGTGATTTTAAACTGTATGCATTGAATAATTCACGATCATTAGCTGTATGCATATTACGGTCTCCATGGTCAGCTCGATGTTTAGTTATGTAACCCAACGCGCGAATCCCACGCTGTTGATCGAGGTCACCAGTGTACTAGCCACCTGTGGTCATAAACAAAGCTAGTATTTGGGATCGCGTATAATGTCAATTTTGTACAAAGAGCTATTAATTAATGGAAAGTTATGTTTTTAATTATATAGAATCAGTAAGATTACTTTACCGATCTTTTATAATCTTAATTCCAAACACTGGTGCATAAAAATCATTTTGAATTTTAATCGCTGTTTTTGTCTGTTCACGCAACAATACATTTAAAAAAAGTATTGCTCTATCCCGTGTTGTTGTATTTTAATTCATCTGCAATTGTAATTGAATGGGGGCTTCGGTAAATAATTGTAATTACTACGCATGCTACGCACATGTTATTTTTACCATCACTCTTGTGAATGTCCATTTATTATTTATAGAATTAAATAAACATTAACATAAATAAAAATTCCTTCAAATATACATGAACTATAATTCAAGTCTTTGTAATATAGCAAACAGTTTCATCCATCTCTGCCGCTTTGTGTCTTAAGTGTTGTAGTCCAGTCCTCGTTTACATACACGTGGCTACAGAGAGCCGCGGGCACCTCGATGTTGAAATACATTGTGTACTCTGATAGTTGCTCTGCACAGCACAAACAACTTACATGTACATGCAGTGTAGTAATTGGCAAAGATTGTTTGAAAAATATAAACTGGCATGTGTTCGCTACGAAGCATTCATTTTAAAATTTTATTTACATGTAGATACCTTATAAGAACAAAATAAAGTAAATGTATAACACTTAGAACAATGTTTAAACAGGTAAGCGTTTTCATTTGGCAAGTAAATCAGAACTCTTCGTGCGTATAACTTAAACAAACTCGCTATAAATAATATACCCTACTGTATTTAATCTTAATTTTCTTCTAAATAAGGTTTTAAACGTGTTCTATGGTTAACTCATAAACTATTTTTTACAACTTTCTTTTCTTTTTTAATTTAGTTTTAAAGGGAACAGCATCTTCTAATAAAGGAAGGAATCAAATGTATCTATATAACTATATAAGTAATATTAAACTTTAAGCATCGAATAATTAATGATCATTAACTGTGCCTTTTTACGTTCTCCATGTTCACCTAAATGTTTTTAGTTATGTAACACAACCTGCGATCCCACGTTGCCGAGGTCACCATCGACCAGCCACCTGCGGTCATAAACCATGTAAACAAAACAAATATCTGTGAAGACTGTGATCACTTTTTTAATCCATCGTGCAGAAACAACGACTAATGAAACATTATGTTTTTTTTTATTTATATTGAATCTTTAAGATAACTTAATCTCATCTTTGATTTAATCTTAAGCATTCCAAACACTAGTGCATAAAATTATTTCGAATTTTAATCGCTTTTACCGGCATGTTCACTGTCGACACAACAATACGATTTAAAAAAAAAACAACAAACAAACAATTTATTTCTCTGTCCCGTGTAATTGTATTCAATTGTTATTGAAAAGGTGCTAAGGCAAATAATTGCAATTAGTGATGGAAGTATTAAGTATTAATACTTGTGTAAAGTATAATTTTTACTACCAGTCTCTTAATTGTTTCTTCATGAAATATTAAACTATATACATCAAATAATACTTTTAAACATACAATAATTCACGCCTTCTTACAGCACAGGTTACATTCTGCTCTGTCGCTTTGTAACCCAGTCTTCGTGCACACGTGGCCGCAGAGAGCCGGGGTCATATCAGTGTTAAAATACATTGTGTACTCATAGCGATTAATGGAAAATTGGGTTTGAAATCATTTCGAATCTTACATATTATTTTATTTTACTCTATCTCACGCTTATTTTTATCAATCCTTACCGCCCGTGCATTTATTCATTTCAAGTTTTGCGCATTTTAATTGCCGACTTAACCATTAAGTTTGCAACAATTTATTTTTCTGTCTCGTGTTTTAAACTGCATGTACACATGCATGATAATTGTAAGTGGAGGTGACTTTTTCAATTCTCGGCATCCTCACAATGTCAAGGTATTGTGATTTCGGAACCTTAATTGACATTGTGAGGATGAATTCTCGGGAAAATCGGAAAGTTTTACGGATACATACATACATACATGCATGCAAGTACAGAACATGCTCTTTCTATAAGCACGATCATGAATTCGAACGTACAAGTGTACATGTATATGCAAGAGCGCCCCAAATGTACGCATATCGAGTGTTTAAAATACAGAGAAATACAAAATCCCCGGTCTCTGTTTTACATTATCTTTGCAACAAAATATTGGTTAATCTGAAATCAATTTTATTGATCTATAGCTTATTTTAAAGTAAATTATCGGTCCATTGAGTTGATAATGAGTTGTTTTTATAACGGGTACATTTAGAGTATTCCGAATCACTTTTTACATTTTGACTGTAAACGATTTTATTAACAATTTTATAAATGGTTGGTTGGTATTAAAGGAAAGCCAATTCAATGAAAAATCAAATCTACATTACACGGCGAGTCTATCTACGATACAGGCCTTGACAGGGGTTATATTTAAATCACCTTTTTAGTGTATTGCAGGTCACTTCCGGGTATTTCGAATCACCAGGTAAATGGCTAAAAACAGTCAGATAACAACATTATAATTAATGAATTAGTTGGTTTTGTTTACCAAAAGTATAAAAAAATAAAAAGAATTATTTTCTTGTTGCATGTTGTTGTTTTTAGCTCACCTGAGCTGAAAGCTCAAGTGAGCTTTTCTGATCACATTTTGTCTGTAGTCCGTCTGTCTGTCCGTCTGTCCGTCCGTCTGTAAACTTTTCACATTTTCGACTTCTTCTCCAGAACCACTGGGCCAATTTCAACCAAACTTGCCACAAAGCATCCTTGAGTGAAGGGGGTTCAAGTTTGTTCAAATGAAGGGCCACGCCCTCTTCCAAGGGGAGATAATTAAGAATTAGTGAAAATTTGGTGTCATCTTTTGAAAATCTTCTTCTCAAGAACCAATGAGCCAGAAAAGTTTATACTTATGTGAAACCTTCATTACATAGTGTAGATTCAAATTTGTTCAAATCATGACCCCCGGGGGTAGGGTGGGGCCACAATGGGGGATCAAAGTTTTACATAGGAATATATAGGGAAAATCTTTAAAAATCTTCTTCTCAAGAACAACAAAGCCACAATTAGTCATATTGATATGGAATCATCCTCAGGTGGTGTAGATTCAAATTTGTTCAAATCATGACCCCTGGGGGTAGGGTGGGGCTACAATGGGGGATCAAAGTTTTACATAGGAATATATAGGAAAATTCTTTAAAAATCTTCTTCTCAAGAACAACAAAGCCACAATTAGTCATATTGATATGGAATCATCCTCCGGTAGTGTAGATACAAGTTTGTTCAAATCATGACCCCTGGGGGTAGGGTGGGGCCACAATGAGGGATCAAAGTTTTATATAGGAATATGTGGAAAAAAATCTTCTTCTCAAGAACAACAAAGCCACAATTAGTCATATTGATATGGAATCATCCTCTGGTAGTGTAGATTCAAGTTTGTTCAAATCATGACCCCTGGGGGTAGGGTGGGGCCACAATGAGGGATCAAAGTTTTATATAGGAATATATAGAAAAATATTCTTCTCAAGAACAACAGAGTCACAAATTAGTCATATTGATATGGAATCATCCTAAGGTAGTTTAGATTTAAGTTTGTTCAGATCATTACCTCAGGGGTAGGGTGGGGCCACAATGGGGGATCAAAGTTTTACATAGGAATATATAGGGAAAATCTTTAAAAATCTTCTTCTCAAGAACAACAAAGCCACAATTAGTCATATTGATATGGAATTATCCCCAAATATTGTAGATTCAAGCTTGTTCAAGGCATCCTCCAGTAGAAGGGTGGGGCCATAATGGGGGATCAAAGTTTTACAAAAGAACATATACAGGAAATATCTCTAAAATCTTCTTCAATCTCAAGAACAACAAAGCCATGATCAGTCATATTGATATGGAAGCATCCTCAGGTAGTGTACATTCAAGTTTGTTGAATTGTTGAAATCATGCCCCCCCCCCCCCCATGGTAGGGTGTTAGACATATTTAAAATTCTGTTTTAAAGAACAGCAAAATCATGATTAGTTATATGAAGATAGAAGCATCCTCAGATGGTTTATATTCAATTTCATTCAAAACATGGCACCTTGGGGTAGGGTATGCCTAGAATAGGCAATCAAAGCTTTATATATGAATATATAGGAGAAATATAGGAGAAGAAATCTGCTGACGAAGAACAGCAGGGCCATATTGACTCAGGTGAGCGTTGTGGCCCATGGGCCTCTTGTTTTTATTAAGTTATTAAAGCCCCCCCCCCCCCCCCCCCCCTTCTGTAGACACACTATAAAACAGCGTTCTCAGAGGCGGATTATGCAGAAAAGCAAATACCAACAGAATATTACTTTCTGAAATTACCTGATTGTAAATTGTTGTCCTGTAAATATAATCATCATGGCCGTAGGAACCGGGGGGGGGGGGGGGGGCACGGGGGGCCGTGCCCCCAATAATTTTGCCGATTTATAGAATACTATAGAAAATATAGCTACTATGTGTTTGTGCCCCCTCAATAATAACGTCTGATGACATTTTTTTTTTCGCTTGTCAAGGAATTTTGGTAGGTGATAGTGCCCCCCAACGGAAAATGTATGGTTGTGCCCCCTCAAAGTGAAATTGCTTCCTACGGGCCTGATCATGATAATTTTGTAATCTTTTTTTACCTATGTGATTTTTTTAATGCAAATAATTAACATTGAACTGTCATAATTCTAAGAGTAGGCTACCAAATAATGATATAATGATGATAAAAAAAATTGTGAAAAGGAATTAAACCAACTCATGTTTAGATTTCATGATTATTAAGAATGACGTATATCACTGCATACGTGTACTCGTACATATCAACATTGATCAACACTGATCACGTGTATACCGGGACCCGGGATAGTCTTATTATAGCTCTTGCCTTATTAAATCATTACTTTTTATACCCCTTGCATTTAAGAAAAACAATGTTATAAAAAAAAATATTAATCTGACATATAACAAGTATACATGTAGCGTGTGCAATTTATTTGGCTAGGGGCATGTACACACGTGGTTCGAAACTGTAGGGGGCTACAAATGCGGCCATAACTAGTATATTTTTGAGGTGTTATTAAAAACAAATAATACTCACAAAAGCTTATAAAATTGCCGTTCTATCGATACCTTGTATGCCATGTTTCATCCACCAACAACACCACGACGTCGATGAGAAATACCATGCAACGTTTCTACACGGGCATTTTCTTCGAAAAGGATAGGAAGTTAATGAATTAAAATAATTAATTCTTTTAGTTAACACATTATGTTTACCTCTTTATTTGTTGTATGCAATAAGTATAGACCTTACTAATAATGACTGTTTGGTTGTCACACCTGTGCATGTGTCGTGCGAGGTACAGCAGTAAGGTAAATTACCGAGAGTCGCGATATGCGGGGTGATTCGGAATACCCTAAATGACAGTGGTCCATTGAATTAACCTGTCAAATCTAACATGGGCCAACATAATACGACTAAATTCGTTTCATGAATGAACTGGTTCTACAGTATACAATATCTTTTCTTTAGATCTGTTTGTTTATTATTTTCAACCACAATCTGCAGTACATGTATAGTTACACGAAATCCATGCACAACGGCGCTACACCTGTCAATCAAAATCACTCGATATTGTGAACTCAGTCTGGTGCTACGGCAGCATTTCTGAAGTGATTCAAAATATTCTTTCGGCTTATTCTAATTTTTCGCGTTGAATAATAATATTTTGGAACAAAGTTGGAATTAAGGCTGGAGCTGCATGCTGTGAATTTATCACACCTGCAGTCTGCAGTCTTCCCATCTTACATGTATATGAAGCATCTGTTGAGTAATGTTGTTTGTTGTTTTATTTGAACCAGAGACATTACATCTCATAGGTATACAAAATATGTACATAAATATTTATACATAAGCTTTGCACAGGATAAGTGTAGTATATGCTATACAATATACATTACATGTGGCATTTACATAAACAATAGCATTTAATGTATTATCACTTCTTATTGTACACTATTTAAAACATCATTTCTTAATTGATAAGAAAAATACAGAAATTTACTTAGGTTACATAGTTCTTTAGTATTTGTGGAACTCAGTAACTGTACTAATTTAAATACTGATGGTTTTTTAAAATAATAACTCTTCATAATTATATTTAATTCTTAGTTCTTCATATCGAGGACATTTTAATACAAAGTGAAATTCGTCCTCTATCTCATCTGATATACATATTTCACATTTTCTATCTTTTCTTTCTATGTTACAATACCTTCCCCTCTCTATCCTTAACTCATGCGCTGATAGTCTTAAACGACTAATAGGTATTCTATACTTTGAATGTAATGGTTTTCTTAAATACATCTGTAGTACAACATTATCCACTAAATGTTGATGTAAAAATATTTAGGAGAATTACAAATTCTTGCCATAATATCTTGTTTATAACCGTCATACATTCTTTGAAATACAATGTTCAGAGAATTATTATCAATACAATTGCTATTATACATGTCAGTTAAACCAAGCCTTTGAAATTCCTTCTTAATGTTTACAATCCATTCATCATTATTTTCCACCATATCTTGATAACATGATTGTAAAATACAATTATCACTGTTTTTTAATTTCACCCAATATTTCAAAATTTTCTTTTTCCTTTCTAGTATAAGTGGAAATCTACCTAATTCACAATAAACTGCATCATTACTGGTGCTTTGTCTGACTTTTAAAACTCTTTTACAATAAGTTAAGTGAACATTTTCTATATCTTGACCCTTGTGAAATCCCCATACTTCAGCTCCATAACTCATTACACTGTTAATATAGGTATCGAATACTGCTAATTGTGTTTCTACGTTAAAATGCAAATCCCTGGTTTTACTATTTACACCATAGTACATAGCTTTTTTACCCTGACATGAAAAATGTTTCTGTGTTTCAGCAAATTTGCCATTATAATTGAACAACATAATGAATCAGAGAGCATAATGTGCGGAACAAGTTTGATTGAGATTTTTACTTTTCCTTTAAGATAAAATGATTAATAACATAATTTGTGCATCTAATAGATACATATAGCTTTTTTTTAAAAACAAGAATCTGTAATTAAAAATGTGAAAGTGAAGAGTTTAGGTAATAGTTCTTAACCAATTAAAATTTAACGACAGTTCATTCCTTCCTAGTCTCTATATAACTTTTAATTACGGCCGTGCCCTCTCCCCTTCAATTGATGTCTTATACATGCTTTTAAATTCTGTTATGTATCAAGAAATTTCCACAGGTACTTGTGGACAGGATCCCCCCCCCCCCTCAATTCAACCCCGATGTTTGTTGGACATTTTTTTCCACAAATTATATTTATTACACTTATCCATCATGTATACCATAGGAAAAAATCGAGAACAAGTACCTGTGGAAATTTCTATTTGCCCCCCCCCCCTCCCAAAAAACTGAAATTGCTTTCTACGGGCTTGACAACAGGTACTTGTGGACAGACCCCCCCCCCCCCCCCCCCGATATTCAACCCCGGGGCTTGTTGGACATTTTTTCCACAAATTATATTTATTGCACTTACTCATCATGTGTACCTTATGAAAAAGTCGTGAAAACCCCAAAATAATCGTTCCACACAAAAAATGCCTCACTATGTACAGTTAAAACATTAATTTTTCATATTTCTTGATGAAATTAACATTAAAAAATCAACACAAAATTAATACCGAATTACATATCACTTGAATTTATCATAAAGCAGAAAATCTGTTCTGCGGGCTTCAAGGCCAGCTCAGGAACCTAAAGATGTTCTCATTTTCCAAGTCCAGTACAGAACGTAAAA